>NW_022196905.1:242771197-242786627 GCF_008632895.1 Mastomys coucha
CCCATGATGGGAATGTGATTGCAGGGGGAATTAACACAGTGACTCAAGACTTAAGAAAAAAGGTCCCGGTGTCTTAAAAGGGGCTCCATTGCCCGCCTTGGAGAAGGCACCTACCAGTTGCCCAGACCAGACTTCTGGAGGAGGCCTTGATATGCTGTTGCCTGTCTGCGCAACACAGCATGCAAAAAGACCTCTTTCAGGCACAAAGAAAGACACAAAGCAAGATTCCGAAGAGAATGTGGCTGGGCAGACTTTCTGGCTGCTTAAATGCTGTGGTGTGTGGGCTCATGATTCTCCTCTTCCCACTGCAGGATGAGACTCTGGAAGGGGATAGGGGCCTGGGTAAGAATTATACAATGGTGTAGAGTCAGAGGCACCATGGAGAGGAGCTAGAAGGTAGTTGACTGTGTGGGAATAGTGTACCTACCCAGTAAACCACAGGGCCTCTTGTAGCTTTAGGAGGATCAGATATTTCTGAGGACACCCCATACAGGATCCACTTCAGCATAAGGAGTTCTGAGGGTGCTGGTCTTGGAGATTAGAAACCTCTTGGTGGGGTGGGAGGGTGGATGTTGGGACATTTTCATTCTCTGTGAGTGGCTGTGGGTGTTGGTTATGGTTGTAGTTGTTCCTCGCCGTAGGATAGTAATGACAATAATACTTTCTCTCTGGCATTTGGTTCTGAATGTGCCCTTCATTGCTGGCCAATGCAAAGGTCTCCCTTGCCCAGGGAGATACAGGAACTCCTATCCCACATCACAGTACAGTAGAGGGCGCTGGTGTTCTGTTCCCCATGCAATCCACTTGGACCTTGGGCAAAGGCGTGGCTTGTCTTCCATGGTGAAGGGGATGTGTCAGGCAGTCTATATAGGTCCTATTAGTAGCTGAGCTGTACATCCCTTGATGTCTCTCACCTCAGGACATCCTAATGTGGACCGTGGTGACCTTCTACTAGGCCACTTGAATCTGATCTGCCCTGAGGGGGCAGCATTTACTTTATCCCATAGCCCCTCCCTACCAGACTGTCTCCTTTGCCTGCTGTCAGCCAGGCTATGGGAGGCCACGAAAGCTTTGGCAGGCAGAAACATCATTCTTGGCACAGGTGATGCCATGTCCAGCTGGAGAGTCTAGAGAACAGGAAATATGCACATATGATTCCCACAGTCCTTTACGTAGCCCAGAAGAAGCGGGATTGGTGGAAGATAGATTTGTGCCATTGGGACTAGCCCATGCCACTCATGACTGACTAATCCCAGGATTGAATGATGGCAGCAGGTCCAGAGGTTCCCTCAGTGAGCCTGGCTGGATAAGCTGGGGTCTGGCTGTGGGTAAAAACAGTGTTTGAAAACAAGAGTACCTTGACAAGGCTGACCTCAAGGTCACAAGGAAATAGCAACACCCACAATGTGTCAGCAGCTGTTAGAACAGACTCAATTTTGATGTCATATGTACACTCACAGGCCAGGACTCAGCCAGCCTCATCATGACCAGTCACATGGGGGTAGGGGTATGCTCAGGGGAGCCTCTTTCATTTGAGTGGTACTGATGTGTGGTTCTGATGTGGGTGTTCTTCCTGCTAGTTCCTTTTGCCAAGATACCTCTAGGGCTGCTCTGGTTCCTACCCCTGGGCCACCTACACTGTGGGGTGGAGTGAAGGATGGAACTTCCTACCCAGCAATGTAAGTTCTCTGGGGCCCAAGGGACCCAAGGGATCTCTGAGCTCTGGGTCAGGCTGCAGTGGGTCTTCCATCTCAATCCCACAGAGATTTCCAGCACCATTGGGAAGATTTTTTACATTCATTAAATTTTAACTATATTTGAGAAGAAGGCACATGCCACAGTCTGTTATGTGGAACAGTCAGAGGACACGTTTCAGTAGTTCTCTCTTCCAGAGCATGGTTTCCAGGGATGGAATGCAGGTCATCTTCAGGCATTGCAGCAAATGCCTTTATCCAGTGAGTCATCTTGTGTTTCCCCAACCACACATCCATGTGCCGCTCTTCATTTGTTTGTTCTGCTAACACTTACATGTGTTACTTGGTACCAATTCTGTCGGTGTCCTGTCTTGCTCCACATGCTCATTCATTTCACTTATGACACTACATATGTCTGAGTTCAATGAAGGGCAACTTTCTTTCACACCCCCGTGACTGGGGCCTTTTCTCTCTTCTTTACCTCTTTCTCTTCTCTCCATCCTTTTCCTCTTCTTCTTCAAGTCCCAGATGTCCACCTCTTGGCAAGTCTCAAGTTTTCTCAGTCTGTAAATGGATTGTAAATAACTAAAATAGTAGCAGCTTTGGCATCCTAGGAAATCCAAGCAGCTGTAACAAAATCATGGTAAGCTGTAAGCTGAGTGCTGTGGTAAATATGTGTGTCCTGACTACTAGGGAGGCTGAGGCTGGAGGATTGATGAGCTCAGGAATTCAAAGATAATCTGTTCAATGTGTGGATACTATCTATCTATCTATCTATCTATCTATCTATCTATCTACCTATCTAAAGATAGGAATATGTTTCATATGTATGTGTGTATATATCATGAGCTGTGTGGTTTCTAAACCAAGATTCAGATACCAGCAGATTTGCTATGTGATGTAGGTTAACTCTCTGGTTTAAAGATTTCCCTTTTTGTCCTTCCGGGTAGGAGAGATGCACAGTTGTATTCAGAACCCAGACCCGACAGGCCTGAATCTTAGTATCATTCATCACGTTGGACATCAGTCTTCAACATACAAATATGAGCCATAGAAACTTTCAGAACTTAGGATCCAAAGGCTTCCATTTCAGCCAGCAAGGTTGCCAACAACTGACGCCTCCAACAGCTTCTGTAGATTAAAGGTCACTTAGGATGGATATTTTACAAAAAATTTACCCGTTCTTCTATCCCTGTTCCAAAGCTGTGAGTGTCATTTAAAAAAAAAAAAAGATAACGAGTCCACTATTCCTTCTAGCCTGGGACAGTGCATGTGTGGCCAGAAGAAGTATTCTGGTTTTCTGATGCCCACTGATGTTTGTTCATATTCTAAAGGTTCTGTAGACATGGTGAGACTCACACTTGCATGATTATACTACACTGTAAAGATGTTTAACTGTGCATGTCTGAAAGGCCCAGACATAGCCATTACAAAGGATTGCTGTCCCCTGTCTCCCTGAGTACCTATTCCATGTATTGTTGAGAATTGTTTTCGCTATCCTGGGTTTTTTTTTTTTGTTATGAAGATGAAGTTGAGAATAGCTCTTTCTATCTCTGTAAAGAATTGGGTTGGGATTTTGATGGGGATTGCATTGAATCTGTAGATTGCTTTTAGTAAGATGAACATTTTTTACTACATTAATCCTACAGATCCGTGAACACGGGAGATCTTTCTGTCTTTTGAGGTCTTCAATTTCTTTCTTCAGAGATTTAAAGTTCTTGTCATACAGATTTTTCACTTGCTTGGTTAGAGTTACACCAAGATATTTTATATCCTTTGTGACTACTGTGAAGGGTGTTGTTTCCCTAATTTTTTCTCAGACTATTTATCCTTTGTGTAGAGGAAGGCTACTCATTTGTTTGGGTTAATTTTATCCAGACACTTTGCTGAAGTTGTTTATCATGTGTGAAAGTTCTCTGGTAGAATTTTTGAGGTTGCTTATGTGTATTATCATATCATCTACAAATAGTAATACCTTGATGTCATAGTCAGGGTTTCTATTCCTGCACAAACATCATGACCAAGAAGCAAGTTGGGGAGGAAAGGGTTTATTCAGCTTACTTCTACATTGCTGTTTATCACCAACGGAGGTCAGGGCAGGAACTCACACAGGGCAGGAACTTGGAGACAGGAGCTGATGCAGAGGCCATGGAGGGATGCTGCTCACTGGCTTACTTCCCCTGTCCTGCTCAGCTTGCCTTCTTATAGAACCCTGGATTACCAGCCCAGGGATGGCACCACTCACAATGAGCCCTCCCCCATCAATTACTAATTGAGAAAATGCTTTACAGCTGGATCTCATAGAGGCATTTCCTCAAGGGAGGCTCCTTTCTCTATGGCAACTCCAGCTGTGCCAAGATGACACACAAAACCAGCCAGTACACTTCTTCCTTTCCCATTTGTATCCCCTTGATCTCCTTTAGTTGTCTAATTGCTCTGGCTAGAACTTCAAGCACTATATTGAACAAATAGGGAGAGAGTGGACAGCCTTGTCTTGTCCCTGATTTTAGTGGGATTGCTTCAAGTTTCTCTCCATTTAATTTGATGTTGGTTGCTGGTTTGCTGTATATTGCTTTTATTATGTTTAGGTATTTGCCTTGAGTTCCTGACCTTTTCAAGACTTTTAACACTAAGGGTTTTTTTTATCCACTGCATTGAAGACCATAGGACATCATGAAGCGAGGATTCTTGCATTACTCACGTTGGACACAAGAGGGCAGACAAAGATAACATTCCTCCAGGGCTTAGGCGCTAGTCAGCCTTTGAGCACAGGGAGATGATCACCTGATGCTCCTGCTGGTGTCTAAATGCGGTGCAAGAGTGTCAGCAGGCAGTTTTTAGATTTCAGTAATTAATTGTCTTACATTTGTAGACTTTTACTGTCAAATGATACGTATTCACTCAAATTCACCCATTTACCTCCATAGCTTAGTAGATTGGAATAAAAATTATGCATGTAACCATACCCACTTCAAATATAGAGAATATTTGTTATTTTCTGGCTAAAAAAACATTTCTCTGTGCTCCTTTTCATTAAGCATTGACCTGAGCCCTGTAACCAGGCAACCAACTAACTACTTTCTGGAGCTAAAGTTTAAAATGTTTAAAAATGGAATATAGTTCAGAAACACCAGAGCCTTGACTCCTCTGTCTCAGAAAAGAATCACGTGTGGAAGACTCTGTCCCTGAGCACAATGCCTTTGAGATTCAAATGTCATTGTCCTTTAACTGTGAGTGGACATGCCACCCTGTTACCTACTCACATATTGATACACATCTGAGAGACTTCTGGTTTGGGCTATTTCAAATAAGACTTGGAGCTGGGAGTGGTGGCACATGCCTTTAATCCCAACATTGAGGAGGCAGAGGCAGAGGCAGAAGAAGGCGGATTGGTGAGTTTGGGCTAGCCTGACCTACATAGTGAGTTCCCAAGCAGCCACGGCTGTGTTAGAGAGAGACCTTGTCTCAAAACAAAACAAAACATAAATAAGCAAATGTGATCCATAACTGTGTGATCACATTCACTCGTTTCTTCAGGCTAACACAGAGAGTAGAACCGTTGAGTTATAGGGCACACATCTTTAACTTTGGAGAAAGTGCCAGTTTGCCCCCCACTGCCCAAGCACCATGTGATCATTTTAGCTCTCCTCTAGCCATTGTGTCACTGTATCAGTTGCTCCAAGTCTTTGACAATACTTTTGTTATGGGTCTTAAATCTGATTATATCAAATGGGAGTGTAGTGGTGTGTCATTTCAGATGCTTCCCTGAGCTACACACACACACACACACACACATACACACACACACAATCTTACACACACACGCATACACACAACACACATATACACTCTTCCCAACACACACACACAAAACACACAATACTCTCACACTCACATACTCCCATATACACATACACACTCTCCCAACACTCACACACACATATGTACTCACACGCATATACTCACACACACATATACCCACACATTCATATAGTCTCACACATACTCACATACATATACATATACATACCCACACATGCACTCACATACACACAACACACACATACACACATAACACACATACATTCTCACATACAACACACACTCACATACACACAACACACACACATTTCCTTCAAAACACATACACACTCTCACACACTCATACACACACACACACATACACACACTCACAATTTCTTCATATACAGAAAAATACCACTGGGACTCTCTATTCCACACTTTCTATGGTCTTTGCCATCATCAGTCAGAGTCTCTGAACAGCACTGCAGTAAGTAGCAGAGTACATGGGGACCCTTCTACAGCTGGTGCAGCAGCCCATGGTGTCCAACTAACTAAAGACACTGGCTCTATGACTCTGAGCTTGGAGCCACTGAAAGCCTCTGCACTGGCTGGATTTGTGTGTCAACTTGATACAAGCTGGAGTCACCACAGAGAAAGGACCCTGTCTTGAGGAAATGCCTCCATGAGATCCAGCTGTAAAACATTTTCTCAATTAGTGATCCATGGGGGAGGACTCATTGTGAGTGGTGCCATCCTCAGGCTGGTAGTCCTGAGTTCTATAAGAAGGCAAACTGAGCAAGCTAGGGGAAACAATCCAGTAAGCAGAACCCTTCCATGTCCTCTGCATCAACTCCTGCCTCCAACTTCCTGCTCTGTGTGAATTCCTATCCTGACCTCTGTTGCTGATGAACAGCAATGTATAAGTATAAGCACATTATTCACTTACAAAGGGTAAGTAAATAAACCTTTCCTCCATGTGAAAGGACACATGAGCATGTAGTGGCTGGCCTTACATTGCATAGTTAAGCTCCACTTGTCAGAACTCCCTAGAGAGAAACACACCAAAAACAACTGCTGTATGCTGTAGCTTCATGCCACTCTGAGTACTTGGGCAGATTGGCAGAGTGATGTTAGCTGAGACAGACACACGTGCTGAGGCAAGACCTGTGGAGGACACATGACATTTGGAGGGAGTATAAATAGGGCTCAACAGACTGGGAGAGGAGAGTGAAGCTTGGCTGGGCTTGGTTTGCTTATGGAGCTAGCTATGCATTGCTTGTTGGACTTGCATCTTCGTTGATCTTTGATTTTTGAGAGAGCCGCAGCCTAGATCTGCTCCTGACAAACGTGCTGGTCCAAATCCTTCCTGCCTGGCTCTTCCTGCTAGGTCATGCCATGTGCTGCAATCCTGACACTACAGAGTTGGACCTGCTGATGTATCTGTCAAGTGTTTGCAAGTGGATCAAGCTGCTACTGCTGACCTGTGAACTGAACTGCTGATTTCCTGACAATGCAGATGGGATTTGCACCAAAGAACCATTTCTAAACAGGTCCACTTCTCCCATATCCTGTCTTTCCCACTACCTCTGGTGAGTGGTGGGCTAGAAGGGAGGTTAAGGCATTTAAGAACCATCATTAAAAGTAAGTTTTGAAAAAAATTAAAGTTAGTTTTCAAAGTTAAGCAGATAATAAATAGCTAGAAACAAGCAACATTTGCCTACTCAGATAGACTTTAGATAGAAGGTCTTTTTTAAAAAAAAAAATAGAAAATATAGAAAAATATAGAAAATATCTGGCATCAGATCCTATTACAGATGGTTGTGAGCCATGTGGTTGCTGGGAATTGAACTCAGGACCTCTGGAAGAGCAATCAGTGCTCTTAACTTCTGAGCCATCTCTCCAGCCCTAGATAGAAGATCTTATAACACCTCAGAAGTCTACATAATATGGCATTTAATTTTTTTTTTTTTTACTATTTCCAAATGACTTTATTAATGAGCTGGTGTTTCCATTTTGAGCATACTCTTACAAACACCTTAGGAACCTTCTGCCTGACAGTGTGAGAAGTTAATGGTCTTCAAATTGCTATTCAGCTAGGTGTAAACCTTTACAGTTACCTGGTAGCCGTAGTGATGAGTTACATTATGTTTATAAAATTATATTTCTAATAAACAAAACATGTAAGAATGTTAGTAACATTACCTGATCAATGAGCCTAGGAATTGTATCCCAATGAACCCCCCAACACACTTCATTTTTATATTTTTCTCCTATGGAAGAGAACACACCCCTACAAACTTCTAGGCTAGGTATAAATAACACCTACAAAGCTAAATCCACAGAAACTTATTCATCCTTCTCCTGTGACTCTAAAATTGTCAGATGACGAAGTTGAATGAACCCCTTTGATTTCTTGCTTTTCCTATCATGGAACTGTTAGGGGTTGTTATAGACAGGACACTTTCCAAGGGCTGTTCAGCAGATAACAAGTCACAATATACTTTTCCTTCCTTTTTTTCATCCCAGAGTTTCCTTTATTGGTTAATGATTTAATATTTCTTTTCATTCCTTGTCAGGTTTGACTTGCTAATGATACATCATATTCTGTCAACCCACATTATATGCAATTACTAAAACTGCAGGGAACGAATGTTCTAGAAACTTGGAAATGAGGAAAAGATGAGCCATTACTCTTATCCACTAGAGATGTTATGACATTTAATATGTTTTAATAACAAAAGGTTTCTATGACTGTGAGACATGTCAGCTCCTAGCAGCACCCCCATACTACTTCAAAGAAGATGATGGGTATCGAAGAACCTCCATACAGAGTTTGCTTCAAATGTGGCAAAGCTAGGCATTGGGCAAAAAAACTGCCCTGTTCTTTTTTTTTTTTTTTTTTAATAATTTACTTAACTTTATTTTATGTGCATTGGTGTGAGGTTGTCGGGTCCCTTGGCATTGGAGTTACAGACAGTTGTAAGCTGCCATGTGGGTGCTGGGAATTGAACCTGGGTCCTTTGAAAGAGCAGATGATGCTCTTAACCACTGAGCCATCTCTCCAGCCCCTAGCCCTGTTCTTGACTGTTGACAGTTTGTCCAAGCTGTGGACAAACAGCACACTGGGAAGTCAATTGACTAACTTTGCATAGTCAAGGTAGGCCAGCGCTTCTTCATTCCTGCTTCACAGGTTAGTCTGTCAGATACTCTGGGCCTGTAGGCCAAAGACAGGTGGATGCCCCAGCGTTGCAGAGGAGCCTTGGCTGACTGTCCAGGCAGCCAGCAGTCTCAGTCACTTCTGGAGTTTTGGAAGTGGCTTGCTCTGTACCTCCTGTTTACTTAGGTAATATTTATCCTTCTTACTTCTCTGATGAGGTTGAATAATAGATAGTTAGAATCTCACATAAAGCTTGAGTTGTTTAGGATTTAAGAAAATGGTTTAAGGTCTAAAAAAGATTTTTTTAGATTGGTAATGCAATTTAAAATAGAAAGTGATTAGGTACAGAACTTTGAACTCACTGAGATAAGATATAGATGGAGAACTTTTTCCAAGGTTGCTAAATACAAATGGACTAGACATTGTAAAGGTAATCTTATCAGATAGTTCTTATAATTGTCCTTATTATACTTAGTTTATTTATATTAGAAAAAGAGTCTTTTACTGGACAAAACAAGGGAGGTGTTGGGAAAATCTTTTTGTGCACTGTGTAAAGGTTGTCTTTGTATTATTCAAATGTTGATTTCTGTGCCAACAGAGAGCTGAGTGTTATCCAGACTTGGCATTGTTGTTTTTATGAAGTGTCACCTGTTTCAGTGTGTGTAAACATCTTCTCCATCATGTCCTGATTGGTTTAATAAAGAGCTGATGACTCATGCATTGCCTCTCAAGGTAGCTAGACCAGACCAATGCTATAATTCCCTGAAGTTATAGAACTGAGGACCCCCAGTGCAGGCATGACACCACCCACAATGGGCTGGGCTTTCCCCCATCAATCACTAATTTGAAAAATGCCCTACAGCTAGGTTTTATAAAGGAAAAAGTTTTCAATTGAGATTCCTGTCTTTCGGATGTCTATAGCTTGTGTCAATTTGAAAGGCAGAATCCTCAGGAGGTTTTATTTTATTATTAACATGGTTTTATTATTAACATAGTTCAAGACAAACTCTTGCTATGTAGATCAAGCTGCCTTGCAACTAGATTCTACTGCCTCATGCAGATCGCTGGGTTGCAGACGTGTGCCAGCACACAGCTTATCGCCACGCTCTTAAGTAATCCCAGGCACTACGTGTGAGCAGCACTTAACACTAGTGTCAGGTAGATGAGCCAGGCTTGGGAGAGATAAAGGGGGTTGGGACACAACTGTGCCTTCTACCATTAGCAGTACTACTCTGGTTCTACTCTGAACCAGGCATCCCAGCAGACAATGGTCAGTGAGTAAGGTAGACCATTCCTTACCCTGTGACCCTTGCATGTTGTTTCCCAGGCTCTGAGATCTCCCCTATGGCTTATGTAGGTTGGCCTGGTAGATTGGCCATCCTGTGGGAGGTCAGCAAAGTTCACACTGGACACCTGGAGTGATAGCCATCAAGGGTATATGTCTATGTATATATATGTATATGCATATGTACATGTATATGTATATGCATATGTATATGTATATGTCTATGTATACATTCTAGATACTAAACCTTCTTGAGTAAATTTTTGATAAGAACCCAGAGAACATAAACCTTACCCTAGAAACCAACTGGTTCCCTTGCCTAAAGTGGGGTGCATAGGAAAAGAGAACCTGTGGCTTCTCATTTCAGTAGTGGAATATGGGTCTAAGAACTGTGTGCTTTTGGGCAGGAAACGTATCCAATGTCCTCCTGGAGGGCATAACATTGTTCCTATAGCCAAGGAGGTGACACTCAGAGCTCAGTGACACTATGGTGACATGATCGGTTTCATTATTATCCGAGGGTCAGAAGTAGCTACAGTCACTGGTTCAGCCACAACCCAACGCAGAGGATGGAAATGCCATATCTGTCCTGTTTTGAACTTTGTGCCTGGCACCTTGACCTGCAGGTCCAACTCATGAAAGCCCCTCCACTGGGCAGGTTCCTGAGTGATGAGTGTCTTCAGTCATTGCTGACCCTCCATGGGCTACGGGGCCACCCCATGAGTTTTGGTCATCTCTACTAGTTTACTCCTCCACTGTCCCTTGCCACCAGCCTTTTCAGCCTCTGACTCTCTGACCCAGTCCCTATCCGCTCCCCCTATATGCAGTGTTAGCATGCACACAGAGGAGGAGAAGCAGGAGCCCATAGGCCACAGCATTCAGGAAACTGTTCCAGTGGCATTATTACCTCCTGAATCTGTGTTGCAATGGCTGTAACTGTTTCCCAGCAGGAAGATACGGTAGGCCTTGTCTGTAAGGGAATTTGTACCCACAGAGGTATAGGCAGGCAGCTTGGTGGGGCAGAGCAAAGTGGTAGCTGCAGGAGAGCTTCACTGACTATACAGAAGAGAGCCAGCATTTAGCAGGTGGAAGAAGTCATATTTGCTGAGTTTGTTCAGGTTGTGGTCCCCTGGGAAAGTACAGCATGGTCTCTGAAACCATTGTAGATACTAGCAAGCCTTACCCCAATCTAGAGTTTACGATCCTCACATTCACAGGCAAATGTTGGTTTTGTGTTGGAGAGTCTTGAGCAGAGAGCTGTAATGATTTTGGTTTCTCTAAGTCCTGTGTGTTGAGCCCATAGATGAAGAAGGGGCAGGTATCTGACTTCTTAGTTTAGGCCTTAGTGCTCAGGGCTCCTCCGTGTGTTTCCTCTAGGGCTTGGCTTGTTGTCTTTCCTTTTCATCTGATTCTATACATTTCTTGAAACTGCCCACAGTTTCATGAACGGGGTTCTCCTCAGTTAGGAGGGAATAAAGGACCTGAAAGAGAGGGTTTGAAATGCAAGAGAAAACGTGAAGCCAAGTTGCGTCCCAATCAAGGCTCCACTTTACTGAGAACAAACAAGGGTTTTTATAATCACAGGGGAAACTGAAAACAAGTCTCTGGATTAATTATAAAGAAAGTTCAGGTGCCAGTCTCCAGGTTCAGAAGATCTTCAGGGGGCTGGCATACTCAGAAAGTGGGCGTGCTCAGGCGATGGGTGTATTCAGATGGTCAGGCGGCTTCTTCAAAGACAAACAGTCAACAGAGAACATCTGTCTTAGCTCTCAGGTGTTAGCTCTCAGAGGCTGTCAGGAGTCCAATGGATGGCTGAGGTGAAGAGGGGATGTAACAATTCCTACCCTTTCTTCTTGATTTCCTCAATGATGCGTGCATGATGTCCAAACCCCACAAAATTGTATGTGTTCTATAGTTTCTCTTAGTGTGGAATTAAAGTTTTATTCTACTGTGATCAAATAGATATAATTACTTCAATTCCCCAGCATTTCTTAAAACTTGCTTTCAGTCCTAACACACAACCTATTTTACAGAAAATTCTTACGGACTTCCAAGAAGAATGTGTATTTTGTAGCATTTAGATGGGATGTTTTGCAGGTGTCTGTCAACTCCGCTACACCTATGATATCTCTTAATTTGGATGATAGTCTGCTTGTTTTTATGTGACACTTCTTAAGTACCCTTTCCCTCCTCATTTGTCCTCTGTGCTGTGGCTAGCATGTTGGCAAACTCCTACTGAGAACAAGTTCAGAGTCATTTATCCACCTGATAGATATTTTTAGATGCTGATGTTTCACTGAGCTCTCAGAGCCTGTGATAAAGCTGGAATACTGGGTTATGAACTGGAGTGTCACAATTTCAGAGAAACTATCAGGATTCACCAAAGACTACAGGGGTTCATGGAGGAAACTCTGGGGATATCTACTTCAGAGAGCGATCTGTTCTCCGTGAGAACCCATCTCCTTCTCTCCAGCCCTCAGAAATCTAGAGTACCCACCTCCTGGCACAGCAGGCCTTCCTCCACAGTGCTTTTCCCTCACCTGGGCAGAGAGCTGTAACAGGAGAAGACACACAGCTTCTAAGAGAAGGTCACTGTAAGACATCACAGGAGAGATGGGCAAATGCAGGAGCTCTGAGTGTGACCTGAATCCTTAAGACTCCTGTGCTTTGAAGACTCAGTTTACTGAGCCTGCTTCCAGGGCCCCCGGTCCCTACACTTATCTTAGGATCTGTATGGATCTTCTTTCCATTAGGTCACATTTGTTTCAACAAAATACACTGACATTCTGGTATTTTCAGAGTCCACAGTCCCTGTTCTCTCCACTGTAATGATGTGTCTCCTCTAGTGGCCAGCTCCTGCCAAGATCAACTTCATAGTCGCTCGCAGCCAACCATTGGGATGATCAAGGGGTCCCCAGTAGAGGAGTTAGAGAAAGGACTGAAGGAACTGAAGGGGTTTGCAACCCCATAGGAAGAACAACAATATCAACCAACCAGACACCCCAGAGCTCTCAGAGACTAAAACTACAAACCAAGGAGTACACATGGAGGGACCCATGGCTCCAGCTGCATATTTAGCAGAGGATGGGCATGTCGGGCATCAGTGGGATGAGAGGGCCTTGGTCCTGTGAAGGCCAGTGTAGGGGAATGCAAGAGCAGGGAGGTGGGAGTGGGTGGGTGGGGGAACACCCTCATAGAAGCAGGGGGAGGGGGGAAGGGATACAGGGTTTCACGGTGGGGGGAACTGGGAAAGGGGATAACATTTGAAATGTAAATACAGAAAATATATAATAAAAAAAACTCAAAAAACAAATAACTGTGTTTGCCTTTATTTTTCCCATGGACATATGCATGTGTGGATGCTCCCAGGCTTATATAGTTTATAGATGGAGGTGAAAGGAGAATTTGTGTTAAGTCTCAAGGGGGAACATAGGTCATTATAATTGGAGGAACGTTCTCTTACCACACCCTGATCAATCTCATTCTTATCCACATGACCAGTATTTAATAGAGCTTTAATAGCTCCAACACTGGGGTCAGTCTATGATAAAGCTGATATACAAATCTAAAAATAGAAGTTTCAGAATTACAAAAAACCCCGACAGGATGTACCAAAGAATAAGGGATCAGAAGCCCATACCCAGTCCAGCCTGACTCCTTGGAGGAAGTGGTGTGGCTATCAGTGTCAGACAGCCATTAGTGTCACAATTATCCAAATAATAATCTAGAGCCTACAGTGTGGCACTACAGAACTTCTTCCTTGTGTCTCTCTGGCTGCTTCCCTGGCATAACCCAGCATGGTTTTTCCTTCCTTCTCTAATCTACAGGGGATTCTTTGATTGATTTCACCCCTCCAATGCACTCTTGTCCTTTCTGTGGTCCTAGCCTTTCTTGGTAGCTGTTCTCTCTACATCAAGTTCCCTGACCAAGGAATTGCTAGAGCATGAGGGATGAGAAGTTTCCAGTTTGTCCAATTTCAGATGAAGTAACCAGGTCCCAATGGATGCTGGGCATCCCTGTGCTTCTAAATCCCAGACATTTTTGTAGCTCGTCTTGGGAAATCCCTGTGTGCTCTGCTCCTCACTGCACCATCACTCAGAGGCCCCATGTTGATGACAGCCATGGCCACAGTGAAAATGTGAAGTGAAGAAGGCACTCAGGTTCTGCTCTGTGGAAGGAGGGAGTGAGTAGGGGGATCAAGAGAGACAGACAGAAATGCATGTGAAAGAGACACAGAGAGAGACTTAGACCCCACCCCCCACCCCACAGAAGTACATTCAATGACATACTTGTGTATGCCTGTTCAGTATACCCAAATTTAAGACCCATAGTGCCAAGTGTTGGCTAAGACTTGAAGCCCCTGAACCCCTCATATGTGGCTAGAGGATAGTCATTATAGATGACACTTTGACAGTTTCTTTAAAAGTTAAACATATTGGGGGTTGGAGATGGCCCAGCAGTTAAGATCATTGACTGCTCTTCCAAAGGTCCTGAGTTCAAATCCCAGCATCCACGTGGTGGCCCACAACCATCTGTACTGAGATCTGATGCCCTCTTCTGGTGTGTCTGAAAACAGCTTCAGTGTACTTACATATAATAAATAAATAAATCTTAAAAAAAAAGAAGTTAAACATACTTATCTCGTGACTGAATAATTCAACTTTGGGTCTTGCCAGGCAGTGGTGGCACACGCCTTAATCCCAGTACTTGGGAGGCAGAGGCAGGCAGATTTCTGAGTTCCAGGCCAGCCTGGTCTACAAAGTGAGTTCCAGAACAGTGAAACCCCTGTCTCAAAAAAACAAAACAAAACAAACAAAAAACCAAACAACAACAACAAAAAAACCCAAAACCAAAAAAACAAACTTTGTTTCTTTAGGGAAAGGAATTGAAGACACCAATCAGAAAAACTCATTCTTTAAAAAGTTCATAAGAACTCAAATAAAAGCAGTCACAATAAGGTCAGCTAGATGTGCATCAACTGTGGAGTGGCTAAAATATGTTGTTGCATATGTGGACTGACACTGTGAACAAATGACATACTTGACCCTCACATAGGTTTTATTTAGTAACAGGACCAGTTGAAAAGGATTCCTTTATCATCATAAGACAGACGGGTCTCTGAACTTTTCAAAGTATAAGCAACTTCCAAATTATAGGATTTGCAATGTTTTCTTCTGGAGTAGAGACTAATGATTTACATTGAGAATAATAGTGAAAGAAGTAGTCTCATACTTAAGTGTAGGTGGTTGAATATTTCATATATTTTTTGCAAAATTCACCTATGTATGCTGGTAAATGAGCAAATTTGGTTGCGTAGAAATCATTAGACAACAAAGCTTTTAAAATATAATGCAGATACTGAAATTCCTAAAGCCATTGGGTGAAGGGTCTGTATGTCAGCAGAAATGGGGACCTCACAGACGTGTGTGCAGCAGGAACTCAATACTGCATTGAGGCCCCAGTACAAGCATCAGTATTAACACTCTTGCA
>NW_022196905.1:242787771-242789550 GCF_008632895.1 Mastomys coucha
CAAAACTCAAGTCAAAGCGATCAAAGAACTCAACACAAAACTGGAGACAATAAATCTAATAAAACAGAAAGTGAGGAATTACCATGAACTCATTGGTAAAGGAGACAACTTCCTGAACAGAACACCAATGACTCAGGCACTGAGATAAACAATAAATGGGACCTCATGAAATTGAAAAGTCCCTGTAAGACAAAAGATGCCATTGATAGAACAAAATGGTAGCCTACAGACTGGAAAGAGATCTTCACCAATCCTACATCTGACAAAGACTCATTATGCAAAAAACGTAAAGAACTCAAGAAGCTGGACACCAACAACCCAAATAACCCAATTAAAAATGAGGTACAGAGCTAAACAGAGAATTCTCAACAGAGGAATCTCTAGTGGCCAAGAAAGAAATGTTCAACTTCTTTAGTCATCAGGGAAATGCAAATCAGAACAACTCTGAGATTCCACCTCACACTCATCAGAAAGACTAAGATCAAAATGTCAAGAGACAGCACATGCTCGTTAGGATGTGGAGCAAGAGGAACACTCCTCCATTGCTGGTGGGAGTGCAAACATGTACAACCACTCTGGAAATCAGTTTGACGTTTTCTCAGAAAATTGGGATAGTGCTACCCTAAGACACAGATATACCACTCCCGGGTATATGCAAAAGATGTTTCACCATCCTACAAGGACACTTGCTCAACTGAGTTCATATCATCTTATTTGTGATAGCCAGAATATAGAAGGAACCCAGATGTCCCTCACCTGAAGAATAGATAAAGAAAAATGTTGGTAATTTACTCAATCAAATACTGCTCAACTATTTAGAAGAAAGACATCATGAATTTTGCAGACAAATGGATGGAACTAGAAAATAACATCCTGAGTGAGATAACCCAGACCTAAAAGGACAGGCATGCTATGTACTCATTTATAAGTGGATATTAGCCGTAAAGTACAGGATAGCCATGCTATGGCACACAGAACCAAAGAAATCAAAATAACAAGGAAGGCCCAAAGGAGGATGATTGAATCCTTCTCAGAAGGGGGAGTAAAATAGATATTGAAGATGGATGGAGGGGAAAACTGGGTGAGAGTGGAGGGGACCTGGGCTGATGAGGATTAGATGTAGTGAGAGTAGGGAAGAGAACATTGGTGGCAGGGGAAATCTCTAGGATGTGCCAGAAACCTGGGACATGACGAGGAGCCAAGGATCTATAGAGGAGACTCTGAGAGTCCTAGCAGTTGTGGATGTGGATCATGAACTGGTCACTCCCTGTAGCCAGGCAAGACTCTCAGGGGAGGAATAAGAACAGCAACCTACCCACAATATCTTTGATCCAAATGTGTCCTACCTGCAAAATGCACAGACATAGCACACACAGAGTGAGTGGCCAACCAATGATTGTCTAAAATTGAGACCCACCATGAACAAAAACCAATCCCTGACACTATAGCGATACTGTGTTATGCATGCAGACAGGAGCCTAGTCTGTCTTCTGAAAGACGCCACCCAACAGCCAATGGAAGCAATATAGAGACCCACATCTTAATATTAGATGGAGCTCAGGGAGTCTTGTGGGAGAGTTTGGGAAAGGACTGAGAGTCCGAGGAGGACAGGGACTCCGCAGGAAGATCCACACAGTTAACTAACCTGAATCCTTAGGTACTCCCAGAAACTGAACCACCAACCAAAGCGCATACAAGGGCTGGGACCTACGCCCCTCTGCACATATGTAGCACATGTGAAGCTTGGTCTTCATGCAGGTCCCCCAACAACTGTAGAGG
>NW_022196905.1:242789997-242790820 GCF_008632895.1 Mastomys coucha
CTGCTGGTTATAAGCCAAATGGCTTATGTATATACATACTCATGTATATCAATTTATGTGTATATGCAGCATAGGTTCATGATACAGGCTGAATCTTGGGTTTGTGAAACCTGATTTGGTCTTACAAATTGCCAGGCCACACAGATCTGCCATAGACATGAGTGTGCAGGTTATGATGGTTCTTGTTACAGCCACATGAACTTTCTAAGACACCAGGGCTATGACAAGCCAAATGTTATATAAGCTACTTACAGATGTGAGTACTTAAGGCTTGTTAACAGTTTAGCCATGAGATACTGACGTACAGTTGCTTCTGGTATATCAATTTCCCCAAAACATCTCAAGAGGAGGCAGATCCACGTCTTTTATACACAGGAGGCAAGTGCTCTGTCACTAAACTATGTTCCCAGGATGTATATTTATTCTTTGATAATTTCGTACATGGATACAACATATTTAGATCATATCTACACCAGCTCCTTCCAGATCTCTCTCTCTCTCTCTCTCTCTCTCTCTCTCTCTCTCTCTCTTTCTCCCTTTCTCTCTCCTTCTCTATTTTTCTCAATATAAATTTGATGACATAGAAAACATTTGACAGTGAAGCTTTCCAATGGTAAGAGGGTTGCTTAGCGTCTATAAACTTCTTGGTGAAGTATCCTGTGCATCAGCAGAAATGACTATCTCACAGTGGTGTGCTTACAGCAGGAGCTCACCAAATACCTTTGGGCTCCTGTAGAAGTATCAGGCACAGCTCGTCTGTGCTCAAAGGAAGGGCTCTTCTCTCTGCCAAGCTATAGAGTATAGACTAAAGAGTATTCTCATT
>NW_022196905.1:242791427-242794292 GCF_008632895.1 Mastomys coucha
AAGAGGAAGAAGAGGAAGAAGAGGAAGAAGAGGAAGAAGAGGAAGAAGAGGAAGAAGAGGAAGAAGAATTAGAATTGGTTTAAAATAGCAGCCAGAAGAAGGACTGCGTACCAGTTTTCCCAGGCCAGGAAATAGTTGCACAGCCCTGTAATTTCAGGCCCCCAGGCAACAGGACTATGTTGGGTCTCAGGTCATGCTAGGATGTGAATTAAATTTAAGGACAGTTGACTGGTTGTTGAGCCTCTTTCTTAAAATAAATAAATCAATGAATAAATAACATAACACAACATAGCATAGAGCACCTTCTCTGTCCCATTCCTGCTTCTGTGCTCACATGGGGTGGATACAGGAGGAGGGAGCATATAATGGGGTTGAAGCAGCTTGAATTTAACCCCACAGTAGCTTTTGATATGTAAAACAGTATACACCTAGTCCTGTGCTCCCTTGAGACTATTTCCACACCTGGGCATATGTTTCTTGCAGGGAAGGGATCAGAAATGTGAAATCACCACAATCTTTTGGAATTGTAGTTGGAGGGTCAGTGGTCTTCAGTGCCTATCATAAGCTCCTGTATCAGTAGGTCACCAAACTCAGGATTGCTTTTGAAGGCCCGAGACCATTCAGGGTGAGGGAATAAAACTTTGGATTTTCAAAAAGGTAGTTCCACTTCACCCTTATATACACACACTTATTAATTCAGTGTCAAGACAGAATTTAGAAAGAAATTACAGACTTTTTCTACAATTGAATGAAAATGAATATACAACATACCTAAACTTAAGGAACATATTGAAGGCAACTTTGAAATCCTAAGGGCCTACATAAAAATTTTTTGAGAGATTTCACACTAGTAACTTAGGAGCACACCTGAAAGCTCTAGGTCAAAAAGAAGAAAGTACATCCAAAAGAAGTAGATGGCAGAAGTAATCAAACCCAGAGATAAATTCAATAATGAAGAATCAAGCAAAAAAAAAAAAAAAAAAAAAAAAAAAAAAAAAAAAAAAAAAAAAAACCCCAAAATATCAATAAAACAAAGAGATGGTTATTTTTTTAAAAAATCAGAAAAATCAACAATCCTTTATCCAATAAATTAAAAAGTAGAGAGAAAACATTCAAATTAACAAACCGGATATGAAAAATTGGACATAACAACAGACACTAAGGAAATCCAGAGAATACTAAGAGCATACTTTAAAAACCTGCAGTCCATCACGTTGAAGAAGCTAAAGTAAATAGAGAATTTCCCCAGTACATACCACTTACCAAAGTTAAACCAAATAAGAGAAGCAATTCAAATAGATCTATAAGCCCTAGTGAAATAGAAGCAGTCACTAAAAGCCTCAGAAGCAAATGAAGCCCAAGGCCAGATGGTATTAGTGGAGATTCTACAAGAATTTCACATGAGAGTCAGTGCCAATGCTCCTCAAATCATTCCATAAAATAGAAACAGAAGAAACCTTGGTCAATTTGTTTTATGAAACCACAGTTACTCTGGTATCAAACCATAATTTTCCTCATAAACGTAAGTACAAAAATTATCAAATACTTGCAATCTGAATCCAAGAACACATAGAAAGATCATCCTCCATGATCATGTAGACTTTATCCCAGAGATGCACGGATGGTTCAACACAGATAAATTGGGAAGTGTAATGTACCATACAAATAAAATGAAGGAAAAAAACCCACATGGTCATCTCCTTAGATGCAGAAAAGGCCTTTGACATGATCCTGTGTGTTCATGATAAAATTTCTGAAGAGATGACAGATGCACCTCAACATAATAGAGGCAGTTCATAGCAAGGCCATAGGTAATGCCAATTTAATGGAGAGAAGCTGAAAACAATTCAACCAAAATAAGGTACAAGACAAATGTCTCTACTCTCTTCATGCCTGTTCATTATAGTACTTGAACTCTTAGCTAGAGCATTAAGACAACGGAAGGAGATCAAGAGGATACAGATTGGAAGGGAAGAAGTCAAAGCACCTGTATTTTCAGATGATGTGAGAGTACGTGTAAGTGACCTGAAAAAGTCCACCAGAAAACTTCTACAGCACATACTTTCAGTAAACGAGCTAGATACAAAATTAACTCACAAAAATCAGTCACCCTCCTATATACAAAGACAAGTGACTGATGAAGAAATCAGGAAGATATTATTTTCACCAAAGCTGAAAATAATATAAAATATCTGAGGGAACTCAAGATAAAGACTTCAAGTCATTGAAGAAAGAAATTGAAGAACATATTAGAAGATGCAAAGATCTCCCATGCTCATAAATTGCTGATTAACACAGCAAAAAAAAAATCATATGAAAAGAATCTATAGATTTAATGCAAACCCCACAAAAATTCCAGTGCAATTCTTCTCAGAACTAGAAAGGACAATTTCCATCTTCATAAGGAAACATGCACACACTCACACAAACAAACCCCAAATTAGGTAAAACAATTTGGAATAATAAAAGAACTCCTGGAAGTATCAGCATTCCAGATTTCAAGTTGTATCACAGAACTAAGAACAACAACAACAACTACAACAACAATAATAATAATGAGCAGATGCTATTGGCACCAAAAACAGACTCGCTGATCAATATGGAAACATGATTTTGACAAATAGACCAAAAGTACACATTGGGGAAAAACACTACATCTTCAACAAATGGAGCTGGTCATGTGGATGGCTGTATGTAGACAAATTCAATGCAATCCATATTTATCATCCTGCATAAAACTGGACTCCAAGTGAATCAAAAACACCACCACCACCAACAACAAAACAAAAACAGATACACTGAGTCTGATGAAAAGAAAAGAAAGTGGTGAATAGCCTTGAACTAATTGGCAAAGGAAAGGAGTGT
>NW_022196905.1:242794303-242796218 GCF_008632895.1 Mastomys coucha
ATACTTCTATATGCAAATTCAGTATAATCAGATATAAGATCCATAGATCCAAGTGTTGGCAAAGATAAGGAAACACTGGCACTCTCATACATGGCTAGAGGAGATACAAGATGATAAAGTCATTACAGATGTCAGTTTTACATTTTCTTTAAAAGTTAAGCATATCTATCCTGTGACTGAGTAATTAGACTTCAGATCCTTAGTTCAAGGAATTAAAGACATCAATCAGAAAGACTCATACTTTAGAAAGTTCATAAGAGCTCAGTTAAAAGCAGTCAAAATCAGGTCAGCTTGATGTGCATCAACTGTGGGTTGGCTAAATGTGTTGTGTGCATATGTGGACTGATACTGTTAACAAATGACAAATACACTGACATTCTGGTACTTTCAGAGTCCACAGGCCTTGTTCTCTCCACCATAATGATGTGTCTCCTCTAGTGGTCAGCTCCTGCCAAGGTCAACTTCACAGTCGCTCGCAGCCAACCATTGGGATGATCTCAGGGTCTCCAATGGAGATTACAGAAAGGACTGAAGGAGCCGAAGGGGTTTGCAATCCCATAGGAAGAACAACAGCATCAACCAACCAGACACCCCAGAGCTTCCAGGGACTAAACTACAAACCAAGAAGTACACATGGAGGGACCCATGGCTCCAGCTGCATATTTAACAGAGGATGGGCTTGTCAGGCATCAATGGGAGGAGAGGGCCTTCCTTGGTCCTGTGAAGCCCAGTGTAGGGGAATGCAAGGGCAGGGAGGCAGGAGTGGGTGGGTGTGGGAACACCCTCATAGAAGCAAGGGGAGGGGAGAAGGGATACCGGGTTTCACGGTGAGGGGAACTGGGAAAGGGGTTAACATTTGAAATGTAAATACAGAAAATATATAATAAAAAAGCCCCCCAAAACACATAACTGTGTTTGCCTTTATTTTTCTCATGGACATATGCATGTGTGGATGCTCCCAGGCTTATATAGTTTATAGATGGAGGTGAAAGGAGAATTTGTGTTAAGTCTCAAGGGGGAACATAGGTCATTATAATTGGAGGAACGTTCTCTCACCACACCCTGACCAATCTCATTCTTATCCATATGACCAGTATTTAATAGAGCTTTAATAGCTCCAACACTGGGGTCAATCTATGATAAAGCTGATATACAAATCTAAAAATAGAAGTTTCAGAATTACAAAGAACCCTGACAGGATGTACCAAAGAATAAGGGATCAGAAGCCCATACCCAGTCCAGCCTGACTCCTTGGAGGAAGTGGTGTGGCTATCAGTGTCAGACAGCCATTAGTGTCACAATTATCCAAATAATAATCTAGAGCCTACAGTGTGGCACTACAGAACTTCTTCCTGTGTCTCTCTGGCTGCTTCCCTGGCATAACCCAGCATGGTTTTTCCTTCCTTCTCTAATTTACAGAGCCCTTTGATTTAACTTCACCCTTCTGATGCACTCTTGTCCTTTCTGTGGTCCTAGCCTTTCTTGGTAGCTGTTCTCTCTACATCAAGATCCCTAACCAAAGAATTGCTAGAGCATGAAGCATGAGAAGTTTCCAGTTTGTCCAATTTCAGATGAAGTAACCAGATCCCAATGGATGCTGGGCATCCCTGTGTTCTAAATCCCAGACATTTTTGTAGCTCATCTTTTGAAATCCCTGTGTGCTCTGCTCCTCACTGCACCATCACTCAGAGGCCCCGTGTCAATGATAGCCCTGGCCACAGTGAAAATGTGAAGTGAAGAAGACACTTAGGTTCTGCTCTGTGGAAGGAGGGAGTGAGTAGGGGGATCAAGAGAGACAGACAGAAATGCATGTGACAGAGACACAGAGAGAGACTTAGACCCCCCACCTACTACCCCCAACAGAAAGAGAGAGAGAGAGAGAGAGAGAGAGAGAGAGAGAGAGAGAGAGAGAGAG
>NW_022196905.1:242796228-242797501 GCF_008632895.1 Mastomys coucha
GGTAGAGGTTCAGCTCCATGAGCATACATTCAATGATGAACTTGTATATGCCCACTCAGTATAACCAAATTAAAGATCCATAGAGCCAAGTGCTGGCTAAGACTTGGAGCTCCTGGCCCCTTCATACGTGTATTGAGGATAGTCATTATAGATAACACCTTGACAGTTTCTTTAAAAGTTAATTGTATTGGGGTCAGGAGAGATGGCTCAGCAGTTAAGATTACTGACTGCTCTTCCAAAGGTCCTGAGTTCAAATCCCAGCATCCACATGGTGGCTCACAACCACCTGTATTGAGATCTGATGCCCTCTTCTGGTGTGTCTGAAAACAGCTACAGTGTACTTACATATAACAAATAAATAAATCTTAAAAAAAAGAAGTTAAACATATTTATCTCGTGACTGAATAATTCAACTTTGGGTCTTGCCAGGGAGTGGTGGCACATGCCTTTAATCCCAGAATTTGGGAGGCAGAGGCAGGCAGATTTCTGAGTTCCAGGCCAGTCTGGTCTACAAAGCGAGTTCCAGAATATCCAGGGCTACACAAGAGAAACCCTGTCTCAAAAAAACAAAAAACAAAACAAAACAAAAAACAAAAACAAAACAAAACAAAAAACCCTACAAAACAACAACAACAACAAAAACCAAAACCAAAAACCAAAGCCAAAAAACCAAACTTTGGGTCTTTAGTGCAAGGAATTGAAGACACCAGTCAGAAAGACTCATTCTTTAAAAAGTTCATAAAAGCTCAATTAAAAGCAGTCACAATCAGGTTAGCTAGATGTGCATCAACTGTGGAGTGGCTAAAATATGTTGTTGCATATGTGGACTGACACTGTTAACAAATGACATACTTGACCCTCACATAGGTTTTATTTAGTAACAGGACCAGTCGCAAAGGATTCCTTTATCATCATAAGACAGACAGAGCTCTGATCTTTTTAAATTATAAGCAGCTTTCAAACTATAGCATCTGCAACTGGTTCCTCTGAAGCAGAGACTAAGCAATGATTGACATTGAGAATAATAGTGAAAGAAGTAGCCTCATACTTAAGTGTAGGTGGTTGGATATTTCACATATTTTTTTGCAAAATTCACTCATCTATGCTGGTAAATGAGTAAATTTGGTTGCATAGAGATCACTAGACAACAAAGCTTTTAAAATATAATGCAGATACTGAAATTCCTAAAGCCATTTGGTGAAGTGTCTGTATGTCAGCAGAAATGGGGATCTCACAGATGTGTGTGTGCAGCAGGAACTCAATACTGCATTGA
>NW_022196905.1:242799409-242801067 GCF_008632895.1 Mastomys coucha
TGGGCGTTCAAACTTGGACAACCACTCTGGAAATCAATTTGGCATTTTCTCTGAAAATTGGGATAGTGCTACCTAAGACACAATCCGGTCAGGCTCTCTGCAGACAGAACCAGGCAAGATGGAGAGAGCCCGGTCCAGCCGAGCCTCTCGGGGCTGAGCGGGATGGTGAGTGTTGCAGCTCGGATCTCCTGCCTCCAGAGAATAACCACATCTAGCCGGGAGTCTGTCAAAGCAGGAACTCTTCTTTATGTATCAATCTTTCTCTTATATAAGGCTGAGAGAGGAGGTGGAGTTTTTGGCTGGGGTGAGATGACATAGGGGGAGGGGAAAGTCGACGAGGAGTATGGGGTGACTGAAGGAGCCAACAAAGTTACTCTATGTCAGCAGGAACTAGGCAAAGGCAGGCTTAAGCAGGTTATATCGAGTCACTCCAGTATGGAAATGACTAAGACAGTTTACAAAACTCAAGCCAGCCTCAGTTTTGTCCTCAAGGCCCAAGCCAGGGCCAAATAGAGCCCAAAAGACACAGATATACCACTCCTGGGTATATGCAAAAGATGTTGCAACATCCCACAAGGACACTTGCTCAACTGTGTTCATAGCACCTTAGTTGTAATAACCAGAATATAGAAGGAACCTAGATGTCCCTCACCTGAAGAATAGATAAAGAAACATGTTGGTAATTTACTCAATCAAATATTGCTCAACTATTAAAAACAAAGACATAATGAATTTTGCAGACAAATGGATAGAACTAGAAAATAACATCCTGAGTGAGATAACCCAGACCTAAAAGGACATGCATGCTATGTACTCATTTATAAGTGGATATTAGCCATAAAGGATAGCCATGCTATGGTGCACAGAACCAAAGAAACCAAAATAATAAGGAGGGCCCAAAGGAGGATGATTGAATCCTTCTCAGAAGGGGGAATAAAATAGATATTGAAAGTAGATGGAGGGGAGAATTGGGTGAGAGTGGAGGGGAGCTGGGCTGACAAGGATCAAGTTTAGTGAGAGTAGGGAAGAGAACATTGGTGGCAGGGGGGATCTCTAGGAGGTGTCAGAGACCTGGGACATGACGGGGAGCCAAGGATCTATAGAGGAGACTCTGAGAGTCCTAATAGTTGTGGATATGGATCCTGAACTGGTCACTCCTGTAGCCAGGCAAGACTCTCAGGGGAGGGATAAGGACAGCAACCTATCCACAATATCTTTGATCCAAAATGTGTCCTGCCTGCAAAATGCACAGGGACAAAGACACCGCATACACAGAGTGAGTGGTCAACCAATGATTGTCCAAAATTGAGACTCACCAGACCAAAAACCAATCCTATGTGATAGTTATGCATGCAGACAGGAGCCTACTCTGTCTTCTGAAAGATACCACCCAACAGCCAATAGAAACAGTACAGAGACCCACAGCTTACCATTAAATGGAGCTCAGGGAGTCTTGTGGGAGAGTTGGGTGAAGGACTGAGAGTCCTGAGGAGGACAGGGACTCCACAGAAAGATCCACAGAGTCAACTAAGCTGAATCCTTGGTTAACCCAGAAACTGAACCACCAACCAAAGAGCATACAAGGGCTGGGACCTATGCCCCTCTGCACATATGTAGCACATGTGAAGCTTGGTCTTCATGCAGGTCCCCCAACAACT
>NW_022196905.1:242801567-242802385 GCF_008632895.1 Mastomys coucha
CTGCTGGTTATAAGCCAAATGGCTTATGTATATACATACTCATGTATATCAATTTATGTGTATATGCATCGTAGGTTCATGATACAGGCTGAATCTTGTGTTCGTGAAACCCGATTTGGTCTTACAAATTGCCAGGCCACACATATCTGCCATAGACATGAGCTTGCAGGTTATGATGGTTTTTGTTATGGCCACATGAACTTTCTAAGGCACCAGGACTATGACAAATCAAATGTTATATAAGCTACTTATAGATGTGAGTACTTACGGCTTGTTAACAGATTGGCCGTGATATACTACATATAATTGCTTCTGGTATATCAATTTTTCCAAAACATCTGAAGAGGAGGCAGATCCAGGTCTTTTAAACACAGGAGGCAAGTGCTCTGTCACTAAACTATGTTCCCAGGATGTATATTTATTCTTTGATAATTTCATACATGGATACAACATATTTAGATCATATCTACACCAGCTCCTCCCAGATCCCCAATAAATTCACGCCTTCTCTCTCTCTCTCTCTCTCTCTCTCTTTCTCTCTCCCTCTCTATTTTTCTCAATATAAATTTGATGACATAGAAAACATTTGACAGTGAGGCTTTCCAATGTTAAGAGGGCTGCTTAGCGTCTATAAACTTCTTGGTGAAGTATCCTGTGCATCAGCAGAAATGACTATCTCACAGTGGTGTGCTTACAGCAGGAGCTCAGCAAATACCTTTGGGCTCCTGTAGAAGTATCAGGCACAGCTCTTCTGTGCTCAAAGGAAGGGCTCTTCTCTCTGCCAAGCTATAGAGTATAGACTAAAGAGTATTCTCATT
>NW_022196905.1:242802824-242803589 GCF_008632895.1 Mastomys coucha
AAAAAAAAAACCCAAAATATCAATAAAACAAAGAGATGGTTATTTTTTTTAAAAAATCAGAAAAATCAACAATCCTTTATCCAATAAATTGAAAAGTGGAGAGAAAAGATTCAAATTAACAAACCGGATATGAAAAATTGGACATAACAACAGACACTAAGGAAATCCAGAGAATACTAAGAGCATACTTTAAAAACCTGCAGTCCATCACATTGAAGAAGCTAAAGTAAATAGAGAATTTCCCCAGTGCATACCACTTACCAAAGATAAACCAAATAAGAGAAGCAATTCAAATAGATCTATAAGCCCTAGTGAAATAGAAGCAGTCACTAAAAGCCTCAGAAGCAAATGAAGCCCAAGGCCAGATGGTATTAGTGGAGATTCTGCAAGAATTTCAAGTGAGAGTCAGTGCCAATGCTCCTCAAATTATTCCACAAAATTGAAACAGAAGGAACATTGGCCAATTCGTTTTATGAAGCCACAGTTACTCTGGAATCCAAACAATACTTTTCCTCATATCATAGGTACAAAAATAATCAAATATTTGCCAATCTGAATCCAAGAACACATCGAAAGGTCATCCCCCACGATCATGTAGACTTTATCCCAGAAATGGAGGGATGGTTTAACACAGATAAATTGGGGAGTGTAATGTACCATACAAATAAAATGAAGGGAAAAAATCCACATGGTCATCTCCTTAGATGCAGAAAAGGCCTTTGACATGATCCTGTCTGTTCATGATAAAGTTTCTGAAGAGATGAC
>NW_022196905.1:242806218-242806617 GCF_008632895.1 Mastomys coucha
TCTCCACTGTTTATGTTCTGTCTCCTTGGTAACTCTCTCTCCCCGCCCCCAGCTTCCCTTAAATACCCTACACTTCTTGTGTTCGGTGTCAACTCTGGCCAGCAAGGTCATGAGATCGACCCGGGACCGGTATCCCCAACAAACCTCATGTGATTGCAGCAAGTTTGGTCTCTCGTGAGTCATTGGGTGGTCGCGTCATCCCGAGACTTGAGTAAGGATCTCCCCAATTCTGGGGGTCTTTCACTGGAAGTATCAGCATTCCAGATTTCAAGTTGTATCACAGAAATAATAATAATAATAATAATAATAACAATAATAATAATAATAATAGTAATAATAGTAATAATAATAATAGCAGAAGCTATTGGCACAAAAAACAGATTCGTTGATCAATATGGA
>NW_022196905.1:242808630-242810622 GCF_008632895.1 Mastomys coucha
GGCTGCCCTCTGAGAGGCTCTGCCAGCAGCTGACTGAGACACATGCAATACTTACAGCCCATCACTGGACTGGGTCCGGGGACCCTTGTGGAAGAGTTAGGGGAAGGACTGAAGGAGCTGAAGGGGATCGACTGAAGGAGCTGAAGGGGATCGCAACTCATAGGAAGAACTACAGTATCAACTAATGAGACCCCTCAGAGTCCCAGGGACTAAACCACCAACTAAAGAGCATACATGGGCTGCTCTGTTGCCCCTGCTACATATGGGGCAAAGGACGGCCTTATCTAACCTCAGTGAGAGGGGTTGTGCTTGGTCCTTTGGCGACTTGATGCCCCAGAGAAGGGGGATGTCAGAGGGGTGAAGTGGAAGTGAGTGGGTGAGGGAGCACCCTCTTAGAGGTGAAGAAGAGGGGCATGGAGTCAGAGCTCATGGAGGGTAGGTGACCAGGAAGGGGGTCATTTGAAATGTAAATAAATTAAATAATTGATAAATTTTTCAAAAGATGGGCTCAGTCGCCCCCTAGGGGCCATTTTTTGTAGTTTTTATGTGAAGACAGGCCACAACTAAATTTTCCAGTTTTGGATTGAGCTTGCTCTATAGCTCAGACATGTCTTACCTTGTGATTCCTAGCCTTGCAGCTCTCTGAGTAGCTTTTGTCTGATCTGGCTATTTTAGTTTGTATGGTACGGAGAGCTTTGTACATATAGGGGAAGCTGTCTACAACTACTATATCCCTAGTCCTACAACCACCGCTTTACATGTTTAACAGCTGTCTCAGGACTTAGGAATTCTGCCTTATGCTGTAAAATAACATATTTAATACATGTGATCATGTAACATCATGTGTGAAAATATCCATATATCTTAAAATATCCATAAAACCCAAACATGGGATGAGTGGCCCTCTAATCCTGTAATCCAACTACTCTGGAAGGGAAGACAGTGAGATCATGGGTTTAGGCCCCTCCTGGGCTTCATAGAAATCATGTCTCCAGGAAGAAGAGCTAATTAACAAGAACAACAGTTGTGCATAGACTGGGTAAGTGACTGAAATATGTTGTGTGCACACTTGGATATCATTCCCCAGTAAGGGGAAACAAAACCATTACATGAAGTGACCTAACCAATCACAAAACATTCTATTTATTTTGGATTCGAGACAAATGAGAGAATAGTAAGATAAAGCACTGCCATGTTTACTCTGTAGCAAGGTTAAAGATACTGAATTGCAGGAAAAAGGCCTAGGGAAGCATAGAACTTACTCATAGCTTGCTACACTACACTACATGCAATTAATCTATTTTTAGATTAATCTATTTTTAGATTAATTGCATGTAAACAATCCATTGTAGTCTGAGGCTATAGTTCATCTGTGATGACACCAATGATGCTGGGGACAGGGTGAAAATCCTTAGAGGCCAACAGCTCCCGAGAATGTTTGGGTAGGAACTTCCCATCAACCACACCAGGGATTAACTCGAAGACCTATAGAGCATTAAGGGTCAGTGAAGAAGATCAGTCCTATAAATATTCTAATGCCCATGAATATCCACAGCAATTCCCTATGTCCTATCTCATCTCAGGATGTCATGCACACTCTAGAAGAAACTCAACATCAACATTAGCCTTTCTTGTTCCTTTTGCACATTGTACTGAAAGGACACCAAACCATGGAGATGAGTTAATACATTTGAGTAGTAAGACATTAATGGTAATCCCAGTCCCTGTTCATCAGATCCTCTGAGACACACAATTCTCCTGACCTGGTTAATAACCAGGATCTCTTCTTTACTCTTTGCTTGCAGGCACTGTATCAGGGCTTCTGAGTCTGCAGCTTCACATCCAGATAGGTTGGCTACTGTCTGTAAGTGGAACAGACAATGGTTAGCTCATCCCTCCCAGCAGGGAGCAGGGTTTCTTTGACTCTAGTAGATGTCACTACCCCCAAATACCACATTCTAGTGTTTGTCGTGTATGGAAGGAGTGGGTGGA
>NW_022196905.1:242811051-242811637 GCF_008632895.1 Mastomys coucha
GTGTTCTGAGTTGTATACTAAAGCTAACTGAGGAAGCCGGGGGAAACAATCCAGTAAGGATGTTGCTCTCTGGCCTCTGATTCACTTCTGTCCTCCAGGTACATGGCTGAGTGCATACTTCCCCTCAATATATTATAAGCTGTGAGCTGAAATGAATCTGTTCCTCCCCAAGGAGCTTGTGCAATGGTCTTTACCACAATGATAAGAAACAAACTGGGAACCCATGTATAAGCGTTTTTGCCAATGACAGAAGCCACTTGATAGAGGTTTGTGGCCATATAACATGCTCGGCATGCATAAAATTCACTTAACTGTGTACCAGAGCCACCATGGCAAAGATTGGGGTACCAAAGAAGGGGCTGGTGTTCTTGAGGGCATTTACCTTGTAGACCACCCCAGAAGTGTCAGAGATGAGACCAGGCAGTAGGGCCACTCCACTCTGCATAATGGCTCCATGAAAGAGTCCTTTAGACATGGGGGACACAATATGAGAAGACACACTTGTGCCTCCTGCTGATATTCCAAATATAGTGACCCTGTCCCGGTTGCCTCCAAAGTTAGCGATATTTTTCTGCACCCAGTGTAG
>NW_022196905.1:242816053-242817052 GCF_008632895.1 Mastomys coucha
TTCTTAGCTAAATACAGTTACTGCTTTCCATGGTGGCCTGATGACATGATTCTTCTCTAAAGTCCTTACCACAGTAAAGGCCACCAGTCCTGTGCTAATGGAAATGGAGCTGGGTTTTTCAAGGAGGCCTCTTAATATATAGTAATATTCTGGGAGCTAATATATGGAGACTTCTCACAGCCTCTATGAAAATGATAGGCTTTTTTCCCCCAACATTCAATCCTGTGAGTAAAATTTAAATCCTGACATGTTGATTAGTTTTGATTGTTGACTTGACACACTGTAGAATCACCTGGGAGAAGAATGTTACTGAGGGATTGTCTAGATCCTGTTGGCTTGTCGGCATGCCAGGAACAAGTTATCTTGACCATGCTCTTTGCAATATGAGTACCTGCCCATTGTAGGAGGTACCATTCCCTAGGAAGCGGGCTTCTGGATTGTATGAGAATGGAGAGAGTAAGTGAAGATTAGTAGGGATGTATGTGTCCTTTAAACTCTGTTCCTGATTATGGATGTAATGCCATCAGCTTTCTTAAAACTTCTGTCTCTGTGGTTTCCTACTTATGGTTTATTATAAGCTGGGACTCTGACCCATAATAAAATCTGTCTTCACTAATTCACTCATGTAAGAATACTTAATCACAGAAATATAGAGAAAACTAAGAACCTTTGGTATTAGGGTACTGTGCCTACATAGCAACTATAGAAATGAATGGATAATACCATTTCATAGGGTGGTGACACATTCTTCAGCTCACTTCCAAGTACCAATAAGGTACCTCCTTGTTCTACATAATCTCCAGTTGGAAGCATGTGTACTTGTTCCTTAGTCAATGGCACAAGGACAGTGGATAGTCACAGAGACTGTGAAGAATGGGTTCAGTCTCTGCTCCTTACTGCCGTTCCTACAACTAAGTTTCTACAGGTGCCAAGCTCTGACCCAGCAGCCTGGCACAATTGTTCCACTCTAATCCTTAGCACATTCACCAGGAACGTGCA
>NW_022196905.1:242817554-242820330 GCF_008632895.1 Mastomys coucha
AGGCTCAGAGCCACTTGGCATTTTGAAGGAATTATTGTCATTATCCAAGTTCAGTAGGATTTCTAGCCCAACCACACACAGAGGAGGGACATGTCCTGCTTGTTCCGTTCCTGGTGGCTCCTCAGTATGTGCTAACCTCTGATATCTCTGACCCCCGTGTGCTCTGGTAGGACATTAGAAAGCACACAATCCCCACTCTGTCACATGTTATTTTTCACCAGCTCCTTTTCCCTCCCTTGTTCCTTCCATCCCCAAGCTCAGCCTCTGATTCTTCAGACCTGGAGCAGCTCTGAGCCTGGTCCCCTGTGCTCATTTAAATAGTCTCACCATGCACAGGCTGGATGAGAACCAGGAGCCCACAGGCTACAACATACAAACAACCAGGAAGTCTAGCCAAAGGCATGGTTGAATCTCAGGCCTAAACCTGTTCTGCTGCAGATGAGAGTCTCACAGTAGGAAACAGAACAAATTGGCTTGGCCCAGGCAGGAATTTGTACCTTTGGGATTATAGGTGTGGACATTTGATAGGATGGGGCGAAGTTCTTATTGTAGAAAAACTGGTAAGGCAGAAGCCACAGGGAGCCAAGGGCCATCAGGCAGGGCAAAGGCACCTCTACAGTTTTGGCTCCTTCCCTGGCCTCTTGGATAGACACAGCATGGCATTTGAAGTCCTTCTACAATGCCAGGATCCCTTACCTCCAATATGGAATCATCATGAGCCCTGGCTCTCTTACTCACCAACCGAATGTAGGTGTTGGTGTGAAGATCAGGGAGGAGAAAGCTGTAACAGGAAGAGCCACGGGGCTTCTGTCAATCGGTACACAGTCAAGATGCCAAGATGAAGAGAGGAAGGGCAGGGGCTCCGAGTGTGCCTTTCATTCTCAAGACTCCTCTATGCTGACTATACTCATAGAGTAGTGAGTCCACCCTGGAGGCCCATGTCCTCATGGTGACTGTAGAATCTCAGTTACACCCCCCCCCCCCAATTAGGTCATGATAGCTTCTTTGAAAGACACTGAAGTTCTAACATTTCTGCTTCCATCTCCAAGGTGGTGGCTACTCACACCGCCAGCTCATGTTTAGATCAACTTCACAGTCATGTGTCCATTGGCAAACATTTTACCTTTTTCTACCATTTAGTTATGTATTGTGTACATGTATGGGCACTTAGGTTTCATCACATACATGCAGAGGTCAGAAGACAATTTGTAGCAGTCAGTTCTATCTGTCCACCATATGGATTCAGAGACCAAACTTAGGTTGTTATGTTTGGTAGCAAACTCCTTAACCAGCTAAGCCCCTTGTCATCCTCCTACCCCACCCCCACCACAATCTGACTTCAATGGGTTCTGGTATACATTTCCAGAATAGTAGCTTCCGAATCAAAAGTCCTAGTAAGCTATCTCAAAGAATATACAACCAGGAGTTCACAACTAGCCGCACCTGACTTCCTGGAAGAAGTGGTGTGAGAATCAACGTGGGGTAGTCTTTTGTATCTGAGGTTTGGCTCTGCCTCTATAGTTTGTTTCATCCCCAGAGAATATGCAATCCCATAGCCCAGCACTGCAGGTTTCCTTTACAGCCCTGGTTTCTCCTGCCTCCCTGACACAATGGTGTGCCTCCAATATATGCTTGTCCAATCTGTGATCCCAGGCCTTCCTGGAGGATATTCTACTTTGCAGATTGAAAGGTCTCCCACGCATCCAATCTCTGGGCCAAGCAGTCAATTTCTTTATGTTTCCTGAACTGTCTTGTACTTTTTCCTAACTCCAAACTGTTTTGTAGCTCAGGTGGAGGAAAGTCCCCATATCCTCTGCAAAGGACATTTACTTTCAATTCAGAGGCCAGAGTCATGGTAAAAAATGTTGACTGGTTTTCTTCTGTTGAGGGAGTCAGGGACACAGTCTAACCAACAGACAGACAGACAGACAGACAGACAGACCTTTCAATTAAATTCCTTTGAACTTACTGAATAAGCCTATTTCCAGGCTCTGATTTTTGTTACACCAGGCTAGACAATCCCAGAAATCTTGTGTAGACCACGTTCAAAGATCCTGAGAATTTGCCCTGGCATAGACCTGTTCAGATTTTCTTTAAATCATTTTTTCATTCCTTCTATTCTCTCTCCCTGCCTTTGTTTCTTCCATTTGAGATCAAAGGCCTGGATTTCTTTATCCCATGTATACTTAAAACCATGTAAACAATTGCCATTATACTCCCTTCTACCCTTAAAAACAATTAAATCAGAATTTATAAATTATCTTTATTTATCTGGTGGCTGGAGGCAGGCAACTTTTATTGTCTGCTTCTCACTGCCTTCCCCCTAGCACCCAGTCAGGAAACAAGCCAGCCTCTTTGCACAGCAGGGGCTCCCAGCATCCTTTAGCAGAGGCTCTCTCTGGTGGCTGTGTTCCTTTGCTCTAGTTTCACAGTTTGCTCGGCTCACTGAGAAACCAATTCTCCCCCGTCCTATACTATATCATAGCATGTGTATATTCCATCCGAGAATTTTTAAATAGTTTTAAAATGTGAGTTCTTACCTACCATGTCGGAGCCATCTGTAGCGGTGAATTATTTAAACTGCTCTAACTCCTGGCTGGTCTTGCAAGCTGCACCTGCCTAAGAGCTCTTTAGATTAACAGATGAAAGATGCATACATTTCTTAGCTTAATTTTCACATATCGTAACTAGCTTAATGGCTGGGCAGTTCTAATCCTCTGAGCCCCGCTAACACCTTTCCCTCTGGTACACCTTCTTTTTTTTTTTTTTTTTTTTT
>NW_022196905.1:242820477-242844917 GCF_008632895.1 Mastomys coucha
ACTATTCTGGTACACCTTCTAAATCTACTTTTAACTTTGCTACCATGTCACCTGCTGGGAAGCCCCTCCCATAGGGCTACTTTCTCTTTCCATTTACATTTTGGATAGTTTTTCTTCCTCAACTCTATATCTGCTCCTTTTTCCCTCCAAATCATGGCGATTTCTCTCTCTCTCCTCCCTTGGTTCCTTGCCCACGCAAATCTCAAGGTCCTGCTTCAGTCTACCTGTTCAGAACACTAAGTTCTGGCGGGTTCTTGCTATTTTCTTCCAGCAAGCTTCAACATCTCGCTCACATGCAACGCCTTACACACCCCCACTATCAATCATCTAGCTAGCGCCTAGGTAATGCATGACTCGTAAGGCTTTAATATCCAATCAGGCTTATAAAATAATAAGATCACAATTTACAAGATGTCAATACAATAATTTCAGAACCAAATAATAAAGACAATATTCTAACCCAATTAATTTGTTTTGTAAAAACCTTTGCTTGGTTGTATAACCATGCGGGGTCTGACACCTCATCATCCTCTGACTCCATGATGAAGATCTCTCTCTCTCACCTTTCTCCTCCTTCAACTCTAGCTCCATCTCTATTTCTGTCCAATCACAGGCCTGTCACTGCCCTCATGTGATTAGACAGAGAAAATGCTGCAGCAGGACATAGGACTTGTTTGTCAATGCTTTAAAATTAAGTATAAATAAGGCATCTCTTAATTTGTCCTGAGGCTTTAGCCCTTGGACCTCCTGTATTCCCGTCTTTAATTGTTTTTTGAGGGATGAATGGGCTTGTTCTAAAATGCTTTGTGGGGGTTGTGAGGTATTTCCAGTGGAGTGGCCTATTCCCCGTTCTTTGTGCAGGCCCATTGTCTGTTTTTATAGCAAAGGGCACACCCATCATAACACTGGCATTTTCATGGATGCAATGACCATTTTTGTGTTTTCCTTGGGTTGTGCCGAGACAAAGATGTAAGAAGATAGGTATCAATACATGCATGTACACATTTGAGGTGGAATGTCTGGAATGTGTGTCATGTCCATTTGCCTGAGGGCATTTGGTCTCAGGCAGTAGGAATTCACTGCATTTGGTTGGAGTTGGTCTCAAGGGCAGTAATGGTTCACAAAGAGTACAAATGCTTGCATGAGGCTGATATCAACTGGGAAACAGCTTATATAGGGAAATGACAGAATTAAGGAATCAAGAATGGAGGGCTTAAGCCTGATCTAGTGGTGAGGAAGGAAAGGATGTCACTAGGTGATCTGTTTCCTCACTGCCCTGTATGAGGCATCCAGGGAGGTTAAGATGGGACCTAACATGTGTATCATATGCCTCGGAGTGCATTTTAATCAGCGTCTGTAGTTGAGTCATGGCTAGATATAAAAGGCCTTCCGCGGGTTTCAGGGGAGCTAAAGGTAAGAATTTAGTCATATTAGTTGCATATTGACTTTCACTAAATACGTTAACTGGGTCTGGCCAATATCTGAACAATGAGAGGATTGCTAGCAAATCTCCTAATTTCACGGACCTGTGAAAGTTTGTTTAAATATTATTGGCCTTTTGTTTCCTGGGGAGGGGGCATGAGTGAATAATATACACAATGGCTGCCTTTAGGGATAGGCTGTTCTGACAGCTGGCTGGTACAGACACATCCATCATGAGCAAAGTGGGAAAGTTTATAACTTGGAAAATGATTGTCTAATCTTCCCTGATAATTTATTTAAAACATGGGCTGGTGGGTGGGAGCTTAGGCACCAGGCCAGAAGGTCCCGGGAAAGTAGCAATACCATTATTGGGGGAGATGTGTTAAGGATTATAAGGGCCGTTTTGAGCACCTTAAGAGCTTTAAGGAAAATGGCATCTACAAATGGGGTTATTGTGGGTTCAGAGGAGCAAGTAAAACTCCAATAGTGGATCCTGTTGGGAGGCTGAAAGAGAGCTCCGATAGTGAGGGCTTGCTGGGGAAACCAGTCCCGAGAGCTCTAGAACAGGGTCAAATCTGCAGGCCTGTTGAAGACTATCATTAACTATTTTGAGGACTTGTCTAGCCTCTGAGGAGACTGTGATGACATCTTCTGCTTTTTAGGCCCCTTTAAGAGCTGAAAGTGTGGGTGGAGGAGAGTTAATTGCCCAGATGTGGCAAGCAAACTAGGCGGGATCCAGGCCAAATTTTCCAGAAAAGTTTGCATGAATGCTAGAGTAGTAGGCATGGGGACAGCGAATGGAAGCTTTGGAGGCTTAGTGATATCAGCTGTGACGGTGTGTGACCTAGTGTGACCTAGAAATAGGTGACGCTCCTGCCTTTGTATCTTTCTGGGCTACGTCTGGGCTACGCACCATCTGCAAGGCGGAGAAGGTGATTCACTGTCACTTCCGGTTTCAAACTCATCCAGCAGAAGGGAAAAGCCTCTTGTCTGAGCTGTCCCTTTACAAGGACAGGAGAGGTGTCATCAAGCTTTGTCATTACAGACACAGCAGATGTCCCCGTCTTTATTCATAGCCACAGCTGGAGACTTTCCAAAGCCTGGCTGCAGGAAAAGGGCGAGACTGCTCGGAAGCCTCCCTTTTGTTTACAGAAGACCACCTCGCCTGAGTCATCTCCCTCCCCCTTCTGCCAACTCAGTTTCCCAAGCCATTATCAGGGTGGCAGTTGGGAGGGGTGGCAACACCTTCACAGATATCAGCCAAGGACAAAGGTCCAAGACTTTGTTTAATCTTACTCTCCGGGATTCCTTTTAACACTGAGAGTTGGAATTGCCCATAATGCTTGGAGAGGTCCACATACCAGATTGCGAAATGTTGGGAGTCCCCTGTTCAGGCATTAGCTGTGGAAACAGGGACCAGGAAGTGGGAATTCAAGACAATTTCTCATACTCCAGAGACCAGCATCAGAGTGCAGATCTAACTTTATTGTTTATCACATGAGCTTATATGTAGCTTTTCTTTTCTTTTTTAAAAAGGGTATGTTTTTAAAGATAGGCTAATAAGGGTATGTTTATATATTCAAGGGCAAATTGGGTTGCAACCTGTGGTTTTTTTTTTTTTTAAGTTTTATTTATTTATTTTATGTATGTAAGTACACTGTAGCTGTCTTCAGACATACCAGAAGAGGGCATCAGATCCCATTACTGATGGTCATGAGCCACCATGTGGGTTCTGGGAATTGAACTCAGGACCTCTGGAAGAGCAGTCAGTGCTCCTAACTGCTGAGCCATCTCTCTAGCTCTGCAACCTGAGCTGTTAAGCAGAATCTGACTCATCTGCTCAGGAGCCTGTCTGGGAGTCTGCAGGGGAGAGTCCAAACTCTCATAGAGATTTCGGTGAAGACTGGGGAAGCAGACACCTCTATGGCCTCGGGCCCTCTGTATTGTCTCACAGGTATGCCAGGAGCCATGTCAGATCACGTACTGTGTAGAGTAGATCAGGACTCTTCAAGTCTCAGGAGCCTGTGTCCCACTTCCTCCTCCACCAGGTTTATCTCCACACTGCCCTAAGTCAGTTACTTTATAACTGTATAGAACAGCACTTTTCCACACTGTGATTTGCACCAAGAGACTCTATTGTACAAGGAGCATGTGCCTGTATTTTGAGGAGGGAGGACAATTTGCACTTTGCTAACTAACGCCCTCTGTCTAGAACCATCCACAAAGCACAGAGTGATAATTTACTCCTAAAATTAACAAGAGTACCACCATAAATGCTTATCAAAGGCCGAGATTGTAGAAGCACACAGACTTATTACAACAGGGTCAGCAAAGCCAGGCCCAAGAAATTACCAGACACATTAGACAGAAGAAAGGATGTGAGTTGTACGTACACTCTGTAATGAGGAAGGCACTTCACAGCGTGATGGAGAGGATGTCTGCCATCTGATGTCTGATAACCCAGTATGTATGTCCCATTATCAGGTGGTCAAGAATTATTATCATGGGACCAACATACAGAGAACTCAATGAAGTCCTAGTAGTATGGTTTGTTTCCAAAAAATGATCTGGCTCACTTCAACAGTCCATATACTTACTGGTCTGTCTGGATCTGGTCTTATCCTTCTCTCCTACAGCATCCACCATGGGACCAACTCAAACCTTCAGTCTACAGTCCACCATCCTGCAGACCACCAGCAGGTTTTCTATCCTATCCCTACATCTTGACATCCCTAGCAACCTCCTGCTTCTACCTCTCAATGAAGCCTCTTTGAAAATTCTTAGTTACTCTACAGTTGGCCTCATTAGTCCTTCATAGTCATTTCATTATAAATATATATAATGAGACTGCAGTCAGAATGTAATATATGAGAGAAGAATAAGTAAAAATAAAGAAAATATACAGCGAAATATATAGACAAAATATAAAAGTACTTATTGCATAATTTGATCTAAGTGGTAAATAAATAAAGATTGCAAACCTGTGCTTGCTTCAGCTGCCCAATAAGAAGAGAGTCCACTTGATAAATTGCTGCCAACAAAACCAACATATCTTGTGGACTTTACCCAGTCAGTTCTGACATCGTGGAAAGGCGTAGACATGCATATTCATCCATGTATCTGACCTGGCACTCCTGATGTGTCAAGTGCTGGGTGAACAAAGTGTGTTCTTGTCATCTATGCAGTGAAACTTGCAGTTAAGGGAAAGCCCCACTTGAACCTCAAACACACTGTCTTAGTGCAAAGACAATCCCAGACAAATTCTGTCCTGACTAGAGAGATGGGCCATTAGTGGTTCCAAATTACATGTAGTTTCCAAACCATAGCACTGGAGAATAGTTAAGTGGATGCCAGGAAGCAGGGTTTGGCACAACAGTTCATGTCAAGGGGACATGAGGGAACTTTCTAGAGCAAAGAGAACATTCTCTCCTTGAAGGAGGTGTGGTCGCACGTCTCACACATTTTCTCAAATTTTATAAACTATACAGTTACATGGGTGAGTTTGCTTGTATACAACTTCATATTATAAAACTTCATATATATGTATATGAATATGTATATATATTTACATACATACATATATATGACAACTGCTGGGCGTGTAAAAGATGCGTTGTGAACCCCTTTGATGAAGTGTCCTTGCTGCTGGCACAAATGGAAATCACACAGACAGCAGCAGGAGCTCAAATGAGCTATGGCCCCAGTGGAAGAGTCTAGGACCAGTCCTCCTAGAAATTATCCTTCTCTGATCCCCTGGTGTCAGGATGGACTCGACCCCAAAAGTCATGCTTTCCTCTGGCAGATGTCAATGCAATGTATTAAAAAGACTCTGCAAACCCAGGAAAATTTGCCCAATGGGAGAAGATGATCAGAGGCAAGGGTGTATAGGAGTCTCAGGATCCCTCAGACAAAAGAGCCAATGTCTTAATGACAGCGGGGAATATGGGCAGTCTGGGCACAATTTGGCTCCTTTGAAATGGGGTAGCTAGTAGACATATACAGACCTGCTTCGCATAAAAGGTCGTTCCACCTATCACCTTGAGACAGAAATAGGTGAATAGATTTGCTAATCATAATACATAATCTACAAGTATAATAAGTAGAGACACTTTCAGTGGTTTTCAAATTTAGTAACTAAAATGAGAACCCCTAGGTACTATGTTCTGAAAGTATCTATGAATCACATTTCTATATTGAAATCTCCAGTGGGATAGTAAGAGTTCAGCACATGTAGGGATGATCTCTATGTACTGTGTGGAAGCATCACCTGTCAGTCAAAAGCTGATGGCCTATTAGCAAAAGGTAAGAAGTAGAAAATGGGAGTTCTGGTAGAAAGGTAGGAACTCTGGCATAGTCAGGTTTGGGAAGATTCTCTACCAGTACTTGGAGGAAGTTAAATGTGTGAAACTGAGAGGTTACCAGCTATGTGGCAGACATAGAATAATTTAAATGGGTTAAATGAGTCACAAGTTAATCAGAGAATAAATGACCTAGCAAAAAGCAGTAAGCATTGATGATAATACTAAGCCTCTGAGTTGCTACTTGGGAACTTGGCTGTGGGTGGAAAAGCCAGTGGTTACAAGCACAGGTCTGCCCAGTGAATCTTTGGGTCAGAGAGCTAGGCTTCTCCACACAGATTTGCTAGAACAACAACAACAGCAAAAAAGTAGATTGAATACATTTTGGCATCTTTGTAAAGAAAGCAAAATACCAGCAACTTTGTACCAGTGGGCTTGAAAACATTAAGAACAACACTATGGTAAGAATGAAATCAAGCACATGGAAAATCAGAGTAGGGGTTTACCAAGGAGTCAGGAGTTTTCAGGAAGATATAGGAAAGGCAGGAAAGCAGCCAGTCGCAAACGATTCCTTTATATATGGTATGATAGGGCTACAGTGTTCTCAAACCACATGTGGTTTGCACACCACAGCAAAATAAAGCTGTGTGTCAGGCATGATGGAATTTGGAGGTCAGAGAAACCCTCAGGGAGCCCAGGACAGGAATCTCTTCTGGTATAGATAGATACCTCTTATCTCATCCCAGGTCTCATATCACAACCAAACATCTTCACAGATGTGTGCCATGCTCCCTTCTCCCCTAGGGCTGTTGGCCACCAGCCCATGAGGATAAAGGGAGCAGGGGTCAAGGGGAGCAGGGTGGAGGGTGCAGGGTTTGTATGGTGTGAGTATCAACAGAAAGATTGTCTTCTAGGTTCAGCTTCAGTGAGACAGCTGAACTTTATTAGGGGTGAACGAGCATTATGTAGATCTCAGGGAGTGGGTAGGGATTTCCAGGGTGAATGGACATTATTTGTTAGGGTGGGGATGTTTCATTTACATGAAGAAGAATACACCAAGAACCTGCTGGACAAGTTTGTATTCTGGGAGAGAGGAAGTTTAACCTGTAATCTGGCCATAAGCTACGTGGCTTCCCTCAGAGGATTTCTGGGGTTACAGGTGGGAAGGGCTGATTGGTCATTACACAGTACTTAACTATCATATGGTGGGAAGGACCGAGTGGGACATACGTGCTGAACTATGCATCACTTGCAGAAAGAGTTGTGCAAGGTCATCCTCTAGATAAGGCCAGGCACCTGTGCTTCGAACACTCTCTGGATAAGACTGGGCAAAGGAAAGGAAGCCCTGCTGAGTTCGGGAGCCTTCCATTTTGCACCAGGCTCAGATTGCTTATTTAGATACAGTGGACTGCAACCTTAGTTGCAGGGTCATCCAACAGATGTGACATATTCATGCAAGTGTGGACTTCAGAGGCTTCAGAAACCCTAGGAACAAGAACAAACTTCAGAAGGTGGACAACTGAGAAACCCACCGAGACCCCCGGGACTGCCCTAACTACTGGCTCAGCTTCATTAGCCTAGGAACAGGTCCACTCCTGCTTCCCAGGAAAGTGAACCAATCACCATTTTGAAAAGAAACAGATGAGATTTCACATTCAAGGACAATATATACAAATATTCTTTGGGTAGTTGATATCCTCAGTTGTTGGTGCCAGAGAACTCTGACAGCTATTGTCTAAAAGCACATGCAGCTCACATTAATTTTTCTGAAACCTTCTCCCTAATGTGATGGTACTTAGAGTCAAGACATTTAGAAGTCTTAGAGTGCCATTGTTTGTTCATTTATCTAGAGCAATGGCTTTCAAACTGTGGGCCATGGCCCTCTTGAGGGTGGACCCCTTTTCATGGGTCCTAAGACCATCTGCATATCTGATATTTACATTATGATTCATAACAATAGCATAATTGGGGCTGGAGAGATGGCTCAGTAGTTTAGAGAACTGGCTGCTTGCTCTTCCAGAGGTCCTGAGTTCAATTCCCAGCAACCACATGGTGGCTCACAACCATCTGTAACGGGATCCGATGCTCTCTTCTGGTATGTCTGAAGACAGCTACAGTGTACTCATATAAATGAAATAAATAAAATCTTAAAAAAATAGCAAAATTGCAGTTGTAAAGTAGTAACAAAAATAATTTTATGGTATAGGATCACTAGAATATGTGGAACTGTATTAAAATGTCTCAGCATTAGGAAAGTTGAGAACCACAGATTTAGAGAGTATACAAAGTGTGATCATTAAGTAAAGGACCAACTCTTGCCTCACAGCAAATCTAACAGCATTTGACTGTATGTGTATACGTATGTGTACGTGTATATGTATCATATATATGTTGTTTATAAGTTACTCAAGTTATGACTTTTTATTTGATTTGGGGATAAGGATCATGCTATATTGTTCACATTAGACTAGAACTCTTAGGCTAATGCAATTCTTCTATCTCACCCTCTGAATCTCTGAGGCCAAAATATCTGTCCCCAAACCCAGCTTACAATTTACACTGTATTTGAAAGAGCAACCTGAATTTGAAAAGACAGTGGCTCTAGATAATTAGCTTTTCTACTGGTCATTTGTAAGTATGAGAAAACATGAACTTGCTAAGAGAGGATGTGGAATTTGCATGGCCCACTACATGGAGTCAACAGTTCCTAAAGCTTCTGATTCATCTGAAGAGGGAAGTAGAGGAGAGGAGAAAAGAAGCCCTGGCCTAGTGCTCTGTGTAAGCAGACGGGGAACTTGGGGGCTCACACCTCCACAATGTTATAAAAGCATTTATCAAGTGGGTCTCGTAAAGATGGCTTAGCAGCTTGAGTAAAAAGTAACATGCAGAGGGTTTGTCATGCATGTTAGCTTATGGAGAAACATAGAAGTTTGGAACTTGGGCTCCTCAATGGTATTTAGGAACCTTAGACTTACCTTACCTGTACTTAAGTCTACACACCGTTCCTGACACAGAACACTACAGCTCTGCATGCTTTTCCTGAGAACCCTTTAGCTCCTGAATCTTCTGGGGCAGAGTCTTGGTCCAGAACTGCAGCCTTCTGGCCTTCAGGGCTCGGCCCACAGCAGGCTGGGTGTCCAGCTGCAGATACTGCTCATCGTGGTCCAACGCAGGCCAGTAGGGTAGACCCTCGCTGTTGGGGTTCCTGTGGATATGGCACCCAGTAAAGGAGAATGAAGGTCATTCTGATCCAAAGCCTGATGCCCTTATTTGGTCAGGGCAGTGGTCCAAGGAGACTAGAGGATTAAGAGGACTGATTTGGGTCAGAGCAGATGTCCTTATATAAGGCTGTAGGTGTCAGCCAGTAGTGCTTGCTCCATGTACGGTAAGGTTTCCAGACCTGTTTTGTGTCTCCTTGTGTGATGGTTTGTATATGCTTGGCTCAGGGAGTGGCACTGTTAGGAGGTGTGGCCTTGTTGGAGTAGGTATGTCACTGTGGGCTTTAAGACTCTCATCCTAGCTGCCTAGAAGCCAGTCTTCCACTAGCAGTCTTCAGATGAAGATGTAGAACTCTCCACTCTGCCTGCACCATACCTGCCTAGATGCTGCCATACTGCCACCTTCATGATAATGGACTGAACCTCTGAGCCTGTAAGCCAGCCCCAATTAAATGTTGTCCTTTATAAGACTTGCCTTGGTCATGGTGTCTGTTCATAGCAGGAAAACCCTAACTAGGACATCCTGCAAGAAGCAATATCTAAAGATCTATATAAACTGTGGCCTACCCACCAGGTCACTGTGAGATGAACAATAACCAGCATATATAAAGTGTCTATCTAAATGTACCTTGTGTAGGAAAGATTCTATCAGGTAATGAAGGACATGTGCATGGTAATGAGGCCATCACAAAGGGAGACCTGGATGGGGACTCCTTTATGAGGAGGTTGAGGGAGGGACATCCTCTCACCCATGCCGTGCAAAGTTGGCCCAGTACTTCATTATCTTCCTGCTCAGCAGCTTCTCCTCCTCAGTGAGGTCAACTGCAGACAGAGAGAAAACAGGGTCTTAGCAACCCTCTGCAGCTGTCCACCTGAGCTTAGAATCACCATCCCAACTGTAGCCTGACCCCGATCTCAAAGCCTGGCTCCTCCTTCCAATACCATCCAGGATCCAAGATCCAGCCAAGCCTCTATTTGAATCCTCCAAGGTTCATTTCTGTTCCAGTGTGCCCTTGTTCCTTCTAGAACAGGCTAGACTGGGAAGGTTCCAGGTTCTAACGCTAGTGTAGCATTGTGAACTGTGTGTGCACTCAATCCTCTCCTCTCCCAGAGCCTTGATTTTCCTCAGCTGGACTGAGAACTTACTCTTCTTTTGGGGACTCTTCTAGGGCTATCTGAAGTTCATGGAAAGGAAAGAAGACTTACATTCCATGTCCCAGAAGGAGGATCCAATCACATAAGGAAGCTCATCCCCATGGTCGGCCTTCACATGAGGTGGTCTCATGTCCTTGAGGAAGCTGGACAGATGCTGGAACTCATAAAAATAGACAGGAGCATGGGAACCTGGGAGTGAAGACACATTGTGACATAGCGGCTCCTTATCTGGAGATGTTCTACTTCATCTTTTATGCAAAGGTGCCTTGGTATAAAATTATCTGCAATTACATCAGTTGAGTTAGGAACTCCAGGCTGGGTTACTGCCAATGGGAAAATCCTGTTAACTGTTAACTCAGCCTTCCCACATTGTTTAGGCAAGTTGATGAGTAGCACTAACATGTTTCCTCACATGGACATAGATAAAATCCTACTGTCTTATACTAGACATAAGGATTTATTGAGGTAAGTGTTCTCAAGTGCCTGGTATAAAGCCCTGATCAAGACATGAATCAGGCCTGGACACTACAGAGCTCACCTAGAACCTGCAATTCAGAGTTTCCCCTTTGGCTTTGTTATAGATGTACTTACGCTGAAAGTGTGCTACTTGGAGAGCAGGGATCACAAACGTGAAGTCCCCCATCATCTCATTGAACTGTATTTGGAGAGTCTTGGAGTCCTCAATGTCCCCCATGTACTCTTCCATCAACAGGTCACTACACTCAGGGGGCAACATCTACATTAGAGACACCAGAAAGATTGAAATTAGGCAGACCACGGGTAGTCTTGAGATGGAGAGATGGAGACCTGGATGAGATAGGATACAGGAGCATAACTGCAAGCTCTGGAATGAGCCTACCCAGAAAGACACACATACAACAACCTTTATTTCAGGGGTTGTTTTCTGGGCAGAACAAATGGAAGACCCTATTTATTGGGGGAGAACCTATAAAATCTCACCATCTGTACTGCTGTGCTCTTCAGAACAGTTCGCATGGTCTCTCTGTTTATTTCCTTCATGGTGCTATTGGGGTTGAGCTGGGATATGAGGATAGTAATAAGTGTAAAATAAAATATACATGATTCTACAAATCTCTGAGTTTCTGCCACCCACAAAACAAGCCAAGATTGGAACCATGCCTTACCATGGGAATTATCCAACCATACTCATCACTGTTGATACCAATGATGCTGGGGACCGGGTGAAAATCCACAGAGGCCAACAACTCCAAGGGGTGCCTGGGTAAGAACTCCCCATCTACCACACCAGGGGTGCTCCTGAAGACCTATGAGGTAGTAAAGGTCAATGCTAAAAGTCAGACCAATAAGTATTCAGTGCCTATTGACTTACCCAAACCATTTTTCCAATTTCCCAAATTTATCTCAGGATGCTTATCCACCTCCTACCCTAGAAGAGAGATCTCACACCTAGATTAGACTATCTTGGTGTTCATTTTTGCACCCAGACACAAAGACACAAAGATGTAAAGGTGAATTTGTTTAGAAGATTATAAACTGGCTGTCCCATACTGTCCTCTCTCCCATCCTCTAAGCCACATAATTCTTCCCACATTGTTAATAGCCAGTATCTCCTCTTCACTCTTGTCTCGTAGGCAGTGCACCAGGGCTTCTGACTCCACAGGCTCACATCCAGATAGGTTGGCTACCATCTGTAAAGGGACCAGGCAGGAGCTGTCTCATCCTTCAAGGCATACAGAAGAGTCTTCCCAATTCCATCTAGATGCCATAGAGGATGTGTGCTATGTGTGGACTGGAGTAAGTGTGAAATTGTTACTACATATCTGTTACTCAGAGGTGATAGTCAGAGAGACTGTTCTACCTACATGGTATTTTTTTCTTGCCCTTTTCATCTGTATGAATGTGTGTGCTCCCTACGTGCATGGGTACGCTTGACTACCACAAATTGTGTGTGTGAATCCTCTCCTTCCACCTGGCTTGAGACAATGTCTCTTGGTTTGAAATAAACTACACCAAGGTACTTGACCTGGGGACACTCCAGGAATTCTCCTGACCCTGCTCTCTATCAAGCCATAGGAGCACTGGGACTATAGACCCATATTACTATATCAACCCTTTTATGAGTTCTGAGTATTTAAACTCAGGTCATCCATTTGCACAGCAAGCAGTTTTACCCATGAGCCATCTCTTCAGCCCACGTGTATGTTTTTTTTTTTTTTTTTTTTACTCATAATGGAAGCCATTGAGTACATCCTTGTTGGCCACATAGCATAGACAGTATAAATAAAGCAGACAGGAGTGGATTCCAACCTTTAAGCCTCTCAGAAAATAATGGGGAAAACCTATTTCCTGAGGCTCTTGCTTTTTTCCAATGAAAAGAATGCTAGAGTTCTGGTGTGTGAGAGCTGTGTTGCTCAGGGCTGGGATGGTACAGGATACTCACGGTGTAGACCATCTCAGTGGTGTTGGAGATAAGGCCAGGCAGCAGGGCTACACCACTCTCCATGATGGCTCCGTGGAAGAGCCCTTGAGACATGGGGGACACAACATGTGAAGACACACTTGTGCCACCTGCTGACTCGCCAAAAATAGTGACACGGTCAGGGTTGCCTCCAAAGTGGGCAATATTCTGCTGGACCCAGCGTAGGGCAGCCACTTGGTCCAGGTATCCCCAGTTGCCTCTGGCATGCTGGTCTCCAGTGCTGAGAAGTGGTAGGAACAGGGATCACTGAGCTGTCCTATTTATGTTTAATGTAAATCCCCCATTGCCTCATCCAGCCCCAGGCTCACCTGAAGAAACCCAGGATACCCAGGCGGTACTGGATAGTGACTACCACCACATCTTCAATGGCTGCCAGCATGGACCCATCATATGTAGAAGCCATGCCCCAACATAGCCCACCACCGTGAATCCATACCATCACCTGGAGAAATCAGGATAATGCTCAAAGACTCCTCCATATCCCAAGCTCCACTAGACTACGTATTAGACAATCAAATGCTTTGTCTCTGCGCAGGTACACATACAGACAGAATTCTGGACCTGGGCCACAGATGGACTTCTCTAGTCCAATCAGAATTTTTCCAGCCCTCTCTCCTCACTGGGGAATCTTATTAGGAATTTGTAGCTCAAGATACAAAGTAGTACCACCATTATTCTCAGAACCTTCAAAAGTGGAAGAAAAAGAGGTGTCTTCATGAATGTCACTTCCTGGCTATTATCCAAAAGGCTCATCAAATCTCATTGGTGCAACAGATATTCCAACGCTAGAAATTTGAGCGCCCTTGTTCTGCCCTTGAGTGCCTGAATGTGTCCTCAGGCTCAAGTTGATAGAATGAGTCCCTAGTCGATCAAAGAGCCAGGCCTCTGATATCTCAGAACTCAAATTCTCTGTGTCCCACACCCATGGTTCAGTTGCTTACTGTGTCTGAAAAGCCCTTCTTGGACTTACAGGCAAATGCTCTCATCTGAGCCCACTCTGGTAAGGTTCAGTTTATTTATTTTATTTTTTACAATCTGCCTGAGAAAGAAATCCTCTCCCCTCCACCCAGTTGGCCATGGCTTGAACTCACAGGCAAATCAGAGCCCTCCTGGGCATGGGCTGGTGTATAGATGCTGAGGTATAGGCAGTCCTCAGTCATAGAAACAGGAGACCTGTTCATCTTAATTTTCAGATTTTCTGAATTCAGTCCATCAATATCCTGTAGACACCTGGTGGCAGTGACAGACCTTTATTCTAAGAGATAAGCACTGGGTAAAAACCTTAATCTGGATTTGTGTGCAGCTGCTTCTGTTGTTGCTCCCCATGAGGCTAAGGCAGGATCCTCCTCCAAAGTCCCTTTCTAAGAGGGTAAGGGCCACAGGGTTTGTGGAAACTGGGAGAGAGTCTGACTTCCAGAGAGGCTTCTGGTTTGGTAGGGCCTTGGATGCTAGCTTTTCTGAGTCAGGGATAGAGGCGATTGTAGGGATCTCTATGAAAATGGTTGACTGCCTGAGTTGACATTCGCCACTTCCTCTATGCTCTTTAAGCCCTGGTGTGATGGCTGGTTTTGTTCATTGACTTGACACCTTGCAGAATTACCTGGAGAAAAAGTCTCAGAGAGGGCTTCTCTAGATCAGGTTGACCTGTAGGCCTTGACTCTGATGGATTTTCGTGACTAGCTTAATGAAGGTGGGAAGACATAATGAAGGTGGGAAGACAGGCTCATCGTGGGAAGGACCATTCTACTAGAGAGTGAGCTTCTGCACCGAGGGTGAAGAAAGTGAGTGGAGAGAGAGCCGACGTGTGCACTCTTTACTCTATTTCTGATTACAGAGATGGCATGACCAGCTCCCCTCAGGTTTTGGGTTGGTAAATACCCATTACTTCTGCTCTCCTTGGGGACTTGAAGTATATTCTACTGGACACAGTAACTCCTGTTAGAAACACACCAACCTTGGCAGTGAAAAGTTGGCATCTGAGAGGTCTTGTCTTTGCTTTTCTAAGCAGTACTGGAGCTAACTCCCTGTGGGTGACAGACTTTGACCAGGACCACATGGCTCTTCTCTAAACCTTAGCACAAATTCATTAAAGACTCCCGAACACATAGAACAAATTGTTTATGGAGCTGAGATGGAAGAAACACTACAGTGTGATCCAGAACTCAGGCCTAAAGTTCTTTGGAGCCCAGAACTTACATGGCAGGGTGGGATGTCCCATCTCTCACACCACTCCATGGTTCAGGGGCCTCAGGAGGAGCAAAGCGCAGTGATCCTACAGGTGGTTTGGCAAAGGGAATTCCCAGGAAGGTGTGGACACCAACTTCTGTATCTTTCACATGGACAAGGCTGCCTCTCACCTGGCCTGTGTGTGTGTTTCTGATGGGGCTGGCTGAGTCCTGGCCTGTGGATAGAGAGATGCTATCAGCATTGGTTCTTCCCAGGCAGCTGCTACTACACTGTTACCAGGGTATGTGGGGAAGCACTCTTAAGGTCTCTCAGTTCTGATGTCGGATGTAGGGGTGCTGTTTTCCCTAACTTCTACAGCAGGGTACCTCTCCCAGGGTTCTTTTGAAGAGTGCCAGGACACTTCTTAGAGTGTTCAGCAAAGAGGTAACACACTGAGAGAGAACACAGCAGCACAAACGCATCACCATTGTCATTATCATCCAAGGGCAGTTGATAAAGCCAGCCACAGTTATGGGAGCACATAGGAGGGAACTGGAGGGAACCATCCTATGCTCTTCCTCCTGACCTGCATCCCAGGCAGGATTCTTTTTTTTTTTTTTTTTTTTTTAGATGTTTTCTTTATTTACATGTCATACAATATCTCCTTTTCCAGGTTCCCCTCCGAAAAAATAAAATGAAATAAGATAAAATAAGAAAACAAAACCAAAAACAAACCCTTGTTCCCCACCTCCCCCTGCTCACCATCCCACCCTCTCCTGCTTCCTGGCCCTGACATTCCCCTAAACTGGGACATAGATCCTTCACAAGACCAAGGGCCTCTCCTCTCATTAATGACCGGCTTGGCCATCCTCTGCTATACATATGCTGCTGGAGCCATGAGTCCCACCATGTGTACTCTTTGGTTGGTGGTTTAGACCCTGGGAGCTCTGAGGGTATTAGTTAGTTCCTATTGTTGTTCATCCAGGCAGGATTCTTTAGAGCCTCTTTTGTGGGGCATTGAGAGGCACGTGTTTTACACACTTTCTTATTTCATCTCCACCCTGTCATCTCCTCCCGACTTGGTGTGTCTTCCTTCTCACAAGCTCAGCCTCTGACTCAGCAGAATTGGGCAGCTCTAATCCTGGTCCCCATTTCCCACTTAGGGAATCTTACCCTGCACGTGGCAGACTAGAAGCAGGAGTCCACAGGCCACAGCATTCAGCAGGTGGGGAAGTCTATCCAGTAGCATGATTTATTTCTAGGCCTGGGTCTATGCTGTTACAAGTGACAGGGTTTCAATAACAGGAAACAAAATATATAGGCCTTGTCCAGGCAGGAAATTGACCTAGTATGACATAGGCAGAAATTTTATTGAGTGGGGCAAAGTTCTTATTGCAAGGGAGCTTCATTGACTAGTCCTAAATGACAGAAGCAAATGGCCAAGAGGCAGAACAAAGCCATCTCTGCAGTTTCTGTTTTTAACTTGGCCCCCTAGAAAGGTATAGTGCACTGGCTAGTTTTATGTCAACTTGACACAAGTTAGAACCATCAGAGAGGAGGGAGCCTCGATTGAGAAAATATTTCAGAGAATAGCCAAAATTTGGCTATAGGCAAGCCTATAAAGCATTTTCTTAATTAGTGACTGATGGAGGAAGGCCCAGCCCATTGTGGATAATATCACTCCAGGCTGGTGGCCCTACATTTTGTAAGAAAACAGGCTGAGCAAGCCATGAGGAGGAAGCCAGTGGACAACACTCTTCCATGGTCTCTGCATCAGCTCCCTCTTCTGGGTTCCTGTCCTACATAAGTTCCTGCCTGGTCTAACTGCTTTTCATGATGAAGTGTCATATGGAATTGTGAGCAAAATAAACCCTTTCCTCCCCAAGTTGCTTTTGATCAGGGTGTATCATCACAGCAATAGTGATCCTAAAAAAGACTCATAGAGTGGTCTCTGAAGCCACTTTGGGAACCCTGTCCTCAAACCTGAAGTCACCATGATCCTTGTCATATCCATCAACCCAATGCAGATACTGGAATGAAGAACAGGGAGCAGAAAGCTGTTACAGGAGAAGCCATGGGGCTCCTGTGAGTAGGTACACAGTCAAGATACAACAGACAGAGAGGTATGCAAGGCCAGGAGCTCTGAGTTTGACCTCCACCCTCAAGGCTCATGTGCACTGTCAAGACTCAGTGCCCCTCATAGTGATCTTAGGATCTATACATACTCTCCCTGTTAGGTCATGGTAGCTTCATTGAAATACTGTAATTCTGCATGAAAATCTTCATTTCCTACTCTATCCACTTCTATACTGTGGCTACTCTAATAGCCATAACCTTATAAGAAAACTCCAGTCATCTATCAAAGTAGATATACTTTGCAAATATTGCTTGATTTTTTTTATTTACTTAACATTGTGTGTGTATGTGTGCATGTGTGTGCACATGCACGAATGGGCATTCATGTGTTATGGCACATATGTACAAGTAAAGGGATACTCATAGGAGCCAATCGTGTCTTTTTACTATGTGGGTCCTAGAGATTAAACTCAGGTTGTGAGTCAGAGTTGGCAGTCCTTACCCACTGAGCAATCTTCCCAGGTCACATTTGATGAATATTTTATGGGCCTTGCTGGAGCTAGTAAGGGATGGGTGGGAAATGGAAGATAGTAGATCTTGACAGATGGGCTAGAGTTGGGTTATACCTGAAGCTGTTGTGTTTGCTGCTTTTGCTATTGCTGGGTTTGCTATTGTTTTGCTGGATTGCTTGTTAGAGATATCCTGATGATGAAGATTGGACTTGCCCCTAGGCACTCTATAACCCTAACCAGGAGAAAGTAGTCTAAAGAGATCTATGCCCTCTTTCCCCTCTAACCTTCTTTCTCTCCAACTTAGTGTTGGAGGGAGATTGGAAGGATTAGGGTGGAATAAGGGTGAAGGATGGCAAATAATAGAACACAATAAAGTTCCCTCCCAAAAATATGCTTACAGGTTGGGACATTGACTGTGGAGGATACAATCCTTTGTAGACCACCACCTCACTATTTACAGGTCTTCAGTCTCTGCCATTAAACTCAGGGGCTCTTTTCATTGAGTAATGGAGTCTAATCTCCTCCCAGAGACACTTCTTCCTAGTGTCAGAGACACATAACATAACCTGGATCTCAAGACAAGTATACTTCTGCTCCTATCTCAGTACAAAAGGCTAGCTCCCATTGGGTGCCAAGCACTGAACCCAGAGGCTGGCATTGGTTTTTCCATTCTGAATCTCAGCAAGCCCTTTGGAAAATATATGTGGAAATCCCCCTACTCCACAAGGAAGGGAAACTGGATGTAGGATTGAGAAGTAGGAGCCACTGCAGTCTGGGCCAGAGCTCAGAATACTAGCCCACTCTAGGGCCTGAAGTCCTCTGGGCCTAGAGCTTACATGGCTGGGAGAAGAAGTCCCATCCCTCACACCACTCCATGGTTCAGGGGCCTTGGGGGTGGGGGTGGGGTGGGGAACTGCAGAGGTCTTGAAGTGGCTTGGCAAAAGGAGTTCCCAGAAAGGTATGGACTTCCATGTCAATGCCCTCCAAATAGACAAAGCTTCCCTGTACTTGTTCAGTGTGGGTGGCCCTGATGGGTTTGGTTGAGTCCCAGCCTGTAAATGAAGATGTGATAGGTTAGTCAGTTCAGACAGCCATTTTTGCTGCTCCATCCTTTCTCCCCTCTTCTCAGCCTTGTCAAATGACCCTGGGCTGAAAACACAGATTTCTCATGCTTCCTGCCTATTACACTGTCTTCACCGAGGTATTGCCAGGTCTAGTCCATTGACTCATTTAGGAACCATGCGATTCAAGGCTATCATTCAGCCCTATGGGCTTCCAGCACTGGACCACATATGTATCAATAGCACAGTCTCCTCTCCACCAGCCCTATGTGAACCAGTATATAGGGACTACAGGAGTCACACTGAAAACTATCCAAGGGGATCTCAAACCAGCACACAATGAATTGCCAGAGCATCATTTGCACTAGGCATGATGTGAGAGGAACTTTACAAGATGTGTGGCTGTTACCAGAACATCAAGCACTAATGATTTGTTGGTACTGTGCAATGAAGAGATGATACATCCACAGTTGGTCCCAATAAACAGGCTGTCTGACTCCCAACATTCGGAGGAGGATGATGGGCTCATGCTTTGACTGTCATGGCCTGGTCCTCTGTGCCTGAGAGTGTGAGGAGGTGTCCAGTGAAGTGCCACACCAACCCCAGTAGGATCTGTGTGACAAGTTCCACAGACTGAGGCGGCAAAAGAAGGAGGCCTCCTGGAACCAGTTGTGGAACTCTTGGCCAGAGAAAAATTGTTGAGTCGTAGTTCTCTTGGCAACTTATCTGTTTTCTTTTCTATTCCTTTTTCTATTTACAAGATGTTCCTGATAGCCCTAAGCTACAATCTTCTTTTTTTTTAAGTAAAGAAATTTTTTATATGAAAGAAAAGTTGGAATGAGCAAAGTTAAAGCAACCAATTAGGAGCATTTCCAATTTTTAAGAGAAAATTACAAATTAAAATGTCTCTGAAGTTTAGTAAGACACCCTGTAAGACACTCAGATTCATATGGGAAAAATTAGCCTCAAAGCTTTTTGTACTCTTTGAAATACATCACAGCTGGCCTTAAACACCCCCTAGAGAGGACACGGGGAGATTATTAAGAAGCTAGACTGCAGAATGTGTCATTCTGCCTCTCGCTGTCCCAGTTTCCCCTTCTGTAAAACAGAAGGGCTGCTAGTAGTACCTACTTTGTAGAGGTTAAGTGAGACAGTATCTGAATACTGTTTATAATCATGCCCAGAGCATAGAAATGCTACAGATGTGTCTGTTTAGCGAAAGAAAGAAAGAAAAACAGCCCAGCAACTAAAGCTTGGCACATTACAAGGGAAGTTTTGCTGTTCAAGATGCCATTGGCTTTTTTTATTTATTAAAAAAACCTTTTCCATCAAAATGAGTTTGTTACTGCCCATTTGAAAACAATTCCTTTTTTTGTATTTTTTTAATTAGATATTTTCTTTATTTACATTTCAAATGATATCTTCTTTCCCAGTTTCCCCTCCAAAACAAACAAACAAACAAACAAAAAAACCTGTTCCCCCTCCCCCACTCCCATTCCACCCTCTCCTGCTTCCTGGCATTGGCATTCCCCTACACTGGGGCATAGAACCTTCACAGGACCAAGGGACTCTTCTCCCATTGATGACTGACTAGGCCATCCTCTGCTATACATATGCTGCTGGAGCCATGAGTCTCTTTGGTTGGTGGTTTAGTCCCTGGGAGCTCTGAGGGTACTAGTTAGTTCATATTGTTGTTCGTCCTAAGGGGCTGCAAACCCTTCAGCTCCTTGGGTCTAGGCTATGATCTTAAGCGAGAATAATGGGTACAAAACAATCCCTTGAGATGACCCCATGACCTTACCTCCAGGAAAACCAGCGCTTCACTTTATAAATCATGTATAAGATAGTATTGATAAATATAAACTTTCCCAACAATTAAAATTTTATATGGCTGCATGTGTGTCATTGGAAGTAGGTTTTGGTATATTGTTTAAGAAAGCCTTAAATAAAAATAATTAAGACAGTTTAAATTTATGCTTTGAAGATTTACAGAAAAATAGGAACTAGATGTTAAACAGTAACCGATCATAAAAATTCATTAACTTGTCCTTGGAAATTTGCCACTAGCCATAGGTGATTTTTGTATGTTGCTGTATCAAATGATTATAATAATATCCGTTCTACCTGGCTGCTTCATTGAATACACCTGTTTTGAAGTTGTAATATTTGGATGATTTTGTATTTTACTGTGCCACATGATTATTACAATATCCGTTCTATTTCACTGCTTCATTGAACACAGCTTTTCAGAGTTGTAACACCTGCTTCTTTACGCATAAAATCCCTTGTTTGAGAGCTGCAAAATACACTCAGATTCAAACTGCCTCTGTGTTTGTTTCTGTTTGTCACCACTGAATCCTTACCCACCTAGCCTTAAAACCCACATCCCAGGGACTCCCATACCCGACTGGGGTGGTCTTTGGCAGTGAAGCCCCCCCTTTTCTGCTGTGTTGTCATATCCACCAGCTCCTACCTCCTCTAAATCCCCCCCAACACACACATACAGCACCATGTTCTGACACTGCAGAATTTGGTAGATCTGACCTGTTTTCATAAGAGAAAAACCCAAGTCAAGCAAATGCATCAAATGCCTCAGATGCTGATCCTCTCCCCTCACCATCTGATCCACACACATCAGCATCTTTGGTGCTGCTTGACATAGACGGGACTAGGGAAATAGCCACACACAGGGACTCAAGAAAACTGGCCAACATCTTGCCAAATCCAAAGACATACCTCTGTCCCCAGTGACTTGCTCTCTATGTGCAAGAACCTGCCACATGCTATTTCTGCCACATGCTATCTCTGCTCACTGAGTGCTAGCCACTGATATTTGACACTGTTACAGCAATAGACAAAAGCCACTGAAATGGTCCTGCTTAAAGCCTGGAATGATGTCTCATCTTCACAGAAAAGTTCTCTATAAACTTCATATGCAATCTGGTAAACTGTCCTTCCCACCAGAAGCCAGAAGCCATAACCCAGGGCGGAACAGTAAAATCAAAAATTACTGAAGAAATTTCATTTCCTGCTTTCCTTTGTTTGCTTGCTTTATTTTCTTGACATAGGGTCTTGTTAGGTGGCCCAGACTGGTTTGCAGTTGGAGCTCCTCCTGTCTCAGGCTCCTGCTAGATTAAGTGGTGCTGAGCACCACTCAAGCCAGGTCATGCATCTTTTCTTGAGGAATCCTAGGCATTATATCAATCCTGAGCACTCTGCCAATTTTTTTTTTGTCCCTGTGGATAAGCCAAGCCTGGGAGGTATAGAAGGGAATGGGCCACAAATCTATGTCTTCTTCTTGTTGCCAGTGGTTCTGAACCCAGTTGTTCAAACAAACAACATTTAGAACAATAGGCCATGAGTGAATCTTGCAGATCTCCCTACCTGGAAGGTACTGATGACCTCCCAGAACCTTGGCAACAGTGGGCAAGAGTCCAAGGGTGAGGCGAGTGCAGTCTGCTTTTGGGGGAGGCAGCTTTTGTGGGTCTAGAGTTCACCAGAGATCTCATATGAGGATTTGGAGTAAGGTGCTGGACACATACACCCTGATCACACTGCCTTGCTATCTCAGCTCTAATAAGGACTTGAAACTGTTGACACACCCAAAGCGTGTGCTGCTTACCCTGGAAACCAAGCCTCAAGTGAGGTGCATGGGGAAGGGAACACAGGGTTTCCTGGTTCAGCTGTAGATTGTAGGCCTGGGAGCTTTTGCACTCCTTAGTGGTAGCCAGTACCTCACGTAGAGTCCTTTTTGAAGAGTGCCATTGCATTTCCCTATTCTGAGAGCAACACATGAGTATTCTTTAGCTGAGTGAAGTTATAGCAGTAGCAGCTATAGTTTTGGCCATACAGAGTATGACCTTTAGATCCAACACCACTAAGAGCCCTTCGTACCAGGATGGTTCCTTAATATTGGTGCTGGGGAGGAGGGGCTCTGGCATCACAGACCTTTTGTTTGGTAGAGAGGCTAGCCCTTCGGCTTTAGTAGGGCAGTAGGAGAGGCACATTTCCTATACCATCATCTCTACCAGCTCCTTCCTCACTGGCACTTCCACTCCTGCAGTCTCGGCCAACAAATTTTCATCAAGTAAGTGTTGGCATCTTGGACATGGGTCCCCCATTCCTCCCTTAGTGGTCTCGGCATGCATATAAAAGAGAGGAGAAGCAGAAGCTCACAGGTCGTAGTCTTCAACCATACAGGAAATCTGTCTGATAGCATAAGTACCTTCCAGCCCGAGTCCGCACTTCTGTGGGATTGACCACAGAGTGTATGAACCTTACCCCAGCAGGAGCTTGGAACTGAAGGACAGTAGGCTCAGTGGGGGCAGGTGCTAAGACAAGCCAACATCTACTGATAGGGCCGAATGGTAGGAACCAGTGACCAGCAAGTGAGGCAGAGCTGAGTCCCATTCCTGCTCTTCCTTTAAGTCCTTTTGGAGGGTGCAGTAGAGGTTCTGATGCCCTCTCTCCAAACCTGCTGTCACCATTTTCAGAGTTATTGCAGTGAAGGGTCAATGAAAGTATTGGAATGAAGAAGAGGGGGCAGGAAATTACAAAGTGAGGAGCCAGGAGGGCTTTTCTGAATAGATGCATATTCAAGATGTCACAGATGCTGAGGAAGTGGAACCTGAGGAACTGTGATCTGGGGAAAGGGGAACTACATGTGCATGCCCATCACCCCAAAAATACCTCCATGGTTTTTCAGGACTTACAGTTTCCTGAGTCCAAGCTTGGGGTCTGTACTGGCTGGTTTTGTGTGTCAACTTGACACAAGCTGGAGTTATCACAGAGAAAGGAGCCTCCCTTGAGGAAATGCCTCCATGAGATCCAGATTTAAGGCATTTTTCCCAATTAGTGGTCAAGGGGTGGGGGGCATTGTGGTTGACTCCATCCCTAGGTTGGTGGTCCTGACTTTTGTTTGTTTGTTTTTGTTTTTGTTTTCCGAGACAGGGTTTCTCTGTGTAGCCCTGGCTGTCCTGGAACTCACTGTGTAGACCAGGCTGGCCTCGAACTCAGAAATCCCCCTGCCTCTGCCTCCCAAGTGCTGGGATTGAAGGCGTGCCCCACCACCGCCTGGCTTGGGTCCTGACTTCTATAAGAAAGCAAGCTGAGCAAGCCAGTGGAAGTGAGCCACTAAGCAGCACCCCTCCACGGCCTCTGTGTCAGCTCCTGCCTCCAACTTTCTGTCCTTTGTGAGTTCCCTGTCCTGACTTCCTTTGGTGATAAACAGCAATGTGAAAGTATAAACAGAATAAACCCTTTCTTCCCCAACTTGCTTCTTGGTCATGATGTTTTGTGCAGGAATACAAACCCTGAGACAGTGTGTTTCCATATGAAGGTGGAAATTGTCCTTTCCAGTTCTGAGAAGAATTGCACTGGAATTTTTGTGGGGGTAGAATTGAATCTATAGAATCCTTTTTATAGGATTTTTTTTTTTTTTTTGCTATGTTAATCTTAGCAATTCATGAACATGGGAGATCTTTGCATCTTCTAGTATGTCCTTCAATTTCTATCTTCAAGACTGGATGTTTTTTATCTTGAGTTATCTCAGATATTGTATGTTATCTGAAGCTATTGTGAAAGCTATCTTCCTGATTTCTTTATCAGTCACTTATCTTTGTATACAGGAAGATGATTGATTTTTGTGAGCTAATTTTGTGTCCAGCTACTTTGCTAAAAGTGTTTATCAGCTGTAGAAGTTTTCTGGTGGAACTTTTCAGGTCACTTACACACACTCTCATATCTGAAAATACAGGTGCTTTGACTTCTTCCTTTCCTATTTGTATCCCTTCATCTCCTTCAGTTGTCTTATTGCTCTAGCTTAGAATTCAAGTACTATACTGAATATGTACGGAGAGAGTGGATGACCTTGTCTTGGTTCTAATTTTCCTGGAATTGTATTCAGTTTCTCTCAATTTAAGTTGGTGTTGCCTATGACCTTGCTGTAAAATGCCTTTATTATGTTGAGGTGCATCTGTAATCTCTTCAAAAATTTTATCATGAACATGTATTGGACTATGTCAAAGGCCTTTTCTGCATCTAAGGAGATGATCGTGTGTTTTGCTTTGTTT
>NW_022196905.1:242844927-242854056 GCF_008632895.1 Mastomys coucha
AGTTTGTTTGCATTGTACATTACATTTATCAAATTATCTGTGTTGAACCATCCCTGCATCTCTGGGATAGAGTCTACATGATCATAGAGGATGATCTTTCGATGTGTTCTTGAATTCAGATTGCAAGTATTTGATTATTTTTGTACCTATGTTTATGAGGAAAATTATGGTATGGGCACCAGAGTAACAGTGGATTCATAAAACGAATTGACCAAGGTTCCTTCTGTTTCTATTTTGTGAATACTTTGAGGAGTACTGGCACTAACTCTTATTTGAAATTCTTGTAGAATTCTCCACTAAACCCATCTGACCTTGGGCTTCTTTTGGTTGGGAGGGTTTTAAATGACTACTTCTATTTCACTAGGACTCATAGATCTGTTTAAATTGCTTCTCTATATTTGATTTAACTTTGGTAAGTGGTATGTACTCGGAAAATTATCTTTTTCTTTTAGCTTTTCCGAATTGGTGGAGTGCAGGTTTTTAAAGTGTGTTCTTATGATTCTCTGGATTTCCTCAGTGTCTGTTGTTATGTCCCTTGTTTCATTTCTAGTTGTGTTAATTTCAGTCTTCTCTTTTTACCTTTTAATTTTTAGGATAAGGGTTTGTTGAACTTCCTGATTTTTTTTTTAAAAAACATCTCTCTGTTTTATTGATTTTTTTGTTTGTTTCTGTATTATTGATGTTATCCCTGGGTTTGATTACTTCTGCCATTCAAAGGAACCCAAGGAAAATACAAAAATGGTCATTGCATCTATGAAAATGGCAGTGTTATGATGGGTGTGCCCTTTGCTATAAAAACAGACAACTGGCCTGCACAAAGAACGGGAAATAGGCCATCCCACTGGAAATACCTCACAACCCCCAAGACAAGGCACCTTAGAACAAGCCCATTCATCCCTCAAAAAACAATTAAAGACGGCAATACAGGGAGATCAAGGGCTGAAGCCTCAAGACAAACTAACAGATGCCTTATTTACACTTGATGTTTAAAACTTTGATACATAAAGTCTATAAGCATTGGGCCACCATACTGCCCTGCATCACCCTTCTACCCTTGGTTTACTGGAAGGATTCCCTAACCAACATCTGGGAGAACTAGCCTCACAGATAATCATGGGGATGAGGGTTTGCTTGTTTTTTTTTTTTTCCCCATGAAGGAGCTAAGAAACCCATCTGGGTTCCTGATTGGTCCATCAAGCCCTGTACTGCCTAAGACCTAGACAGAACTGATGTAACCTCTGAGGACCACATTGCAGATCCTCTCACAAAGGGAATCTGATGGGGAAGAGGGACCACTGGCAGCTACAGAGCAGCACTCTCCTGACTATGGACCAACATGGGGAGGCCCACAGAAAACATCCTGGAGAAGAGGATGCTCTCAATCAGCCCTTGCCCCGGTGACTTGGGGGGGGGGGGCTCAAAACCCTCATAAACCAACCCCAGAGAATTTTCCCTGAAGGGAAAGAGACAGGACCCTATATCCTATTCTTGCTCATATGTGCAATTATAGCACCCAATTCACAGACACAACACTGCTCCCCTTTTATGGGCAGTGATGAGAAAACCACCAATTCTACTCCCTGGGAGCTGGGATTCCAGACTCCCTATAAAGTATAGCAATAACCTGCAGGTGGGAGAAAACCCTTTTCCAGTTAATTCTACTCTAAAAGTAACCTTTAGTGGCTCATACTCTCTTATGGAGGGCCTGGTGGTATTCTGCCTATGAAACTGCTTGTCCACTGGACTTTGTTGCTCTAGCCAAAGTAGTAACAAATGTTTTTTATAATTGGACTAATTGTTGATGTGCACCCCACAGATGTTGAGCTGTTCCCAATTATGCCCCTTCTATAGATTAGGACCCCATGACTCATTTCCTGTATACATTTATAAATGGTTTCATGGTAGGCATTAATGGACCTTTTCCAGTAAACTCCTAAACTCTTCTCTTTTAGCTAACTCTATACCTTTTGCGCACCTGGAGGTCTCCTCACAATGTGACTTTTGGAATTTATATGGAGTTTGGGAAGGTTGATGCCTTTGTCCAGAATGGAAACCTCCTTACATGGGATGCCTCTCATGACCTGCCAGTGCCAGTGGCCTCCCAAGTGGCATTCTGGGGGCAAGTATTTTGCAATGTGTCCAACCAATTGCTGACTTACTTTTTCCAGTGAGACCCCAAACCATATGATTGCTGGTCTCTCTGATCACTCTAAGGCCAGCCATACCTCTGTAGCCCCTGTTTCTGTATGAATTATAGGCCATTCATCCCTACTAAGAATGGCTTCTTTTATGGCTCCCTCTTTGAAGGCAATTGAACCAGACCTTTCTCAGAAGTTCATTGGACTACCAACCACACCTCTCTTGGTGGTCCAGCTCCCAATTTGACCTATACTGGACATCACTGTGTGAGATCTTCTTTTTCTTTCTTGCCTGGTTCCAAAGTGACACTCTCAATACTAAGTTAAGTTCAGAGGTGAACTGCATTCTCTCCCCCTGTGGGGATCTAGTGAATGGGGATACTGCTATACTTCTCTGAGAACCACCACCAATCTGGGTCCCAGTAAATGCCTCTGATGGCCTGACTGGGGAACTTGTCATCTCTGATCATGTCCCATCCTTGCATCACTAAAAAAGAGATTTTGGTATATCTGCCATCATTGTTGCCACAGTGGTAGGGCTCTTAGCTGCAGCAGCTACAGTCACTGTGGTTGTGGCCTTGCAAAACTCTGTGCAGGCAGCCAAGGCACTCAATTTAACACCCCCTCACCCCCTGCTTTAGATAAGCAGTTTCACTTAAACCAGTTCTTCCAAGTAGTTGTGTTAAATTTACACCATCAAGTGGGACTTTTACAGGATGATGTTAATCATCTATGGGATCTTGCCCAAGTTAATTGTGATCCACGCTACCCTGTTAACCGCTTAGCACAGTACCAGACACACTTCAGCAGTACAGTAGCACTAAATTTACAGCGTAGCTATATAACAGTACATGGGTTTCCTCATCCCTTTCTCTCTGACATCAGCTGCATCAAGACATTGCTTACATTAATGCTACCTCTGTAGATGTTATTACCTTGGGTTAAATGGCTAGATTCTTTAAGGACTTAGGGTCAAAGTTGTTCCAACTAGTTTCCCCTGCAAACCTTTTCATTTATGCTATTATTCTTATTGGAGGTGAAATCGTGTTTTTCATAATCTGAGGATGAAGCCATGGCTGTACCATGCCAGTGTGAACACTCAGAAGAGCTAAGGAGGAACTTGTGCTGTGCTACTTGTGAGACTACTAGGGACTGGACATAAAGAACCATAGTGAGTTCTTAGCCGGCATTAAAGTCTAGGCTGAGCCTCACATCACTTCCTACAGGAAGTCTGACTGGGCTAGATGGGAGCTCCCAATACTGTATGTTTTGATGTCTCCTTGCAGGGTTTTCTGTGGTTCTGAAATCCTGCTTATATGCCTTTATCTTTAGCTTTATCATAGGCTTGAGAGCCTAGGTTGTCCTCAGTGTTCAAACTAGCAAGGCGGCATTAATGTTTCTGAAGTGGATATAATTGACTGTGAACTTGTTTTCAATAAGAACTTGCCATCAATATAGCTACAGGATAGAGGTGGGATGAATAAGGGATGGGTATGTAAGAAGCATACAACAGCAGAGAAACACTGGAATGATATTGTAGATAAAATGGGCTCATCATACACCTACAGAACATTACATCCACACATTTCAGAATATACATTCTTCTCAGCAGCACCTGAGATTTTCTATAATGTAGTGTGTATATTAGAACACAAAGCAAAATTTAAAAAACACAGAATATTGAACTCATTCTGTTTATTTGATTGCAATGGAATAAAATTGCAAAAAAAAAAGCAAGAGAAACAATGGAATGTATACAATCTCATAGGATTAAACATCATGCTGTTGAATGAAGACATCATTCAAGAAATCAAGAATGAAATACATAATGTGAAAATGACCATCTTACCAAAAACAATCTATAGATTCAATGCACAATAAAGAACTTTCTAGATAGATCTTCCTTAACATATATAGAGAAAAAGCAATCTTAAAATGTCCATGAAATAAAAAAAGACTGGATAGCCAAATAATTCTTGAATTAAAAAGAACATGGCTGGAGGTTATCGCCACAGTGAGTTTTAAGTTTTACTATAGAACCAAAGTAGTATGAGCAGCATACTACACAAAACAGACAGGCTAGTGGAATAGAATATGGGAGCCAGATATAAGTCTATAGCTATCTTATTTTTTCACAAAGATACCAAAAATATAACTGAAGGAAGGACAGCATCTTCTACAAGTTATATTAGGAAACCTGGATATCAACACTCAGAGTAATGAAGCTAGATTTCTGTCTCTAACCTTTGCACAAAACTCAACAGCAAAGGGAGGATCATAGACCTTACCACAAGATTGTCAGAGGAATAGTACAGAGTACTCAGTCTTGGTTTTCTGAATAGGACTCAAAGCATAGGACCTCAAGGCTCACCACACAGTGATGCATTTCCTTCAACAAGGCCACACCTACCCCATAAGGCCATACCTCCTAATAGTAGCACTACCCATTGGCCAAGACTATTCAAACCATCACAGGCTTTGATGTATAAAGATGAGGCATAGGAACTTTCAGAACAAGCACCTAAAGGTCCCGAATAAGCTAACAGAGTTGCCAACAACTAAAAAATGTCTCCACGTATTGTATCTGTTAATTATGTCACTAATGATTGACATTCAAAACAATTCATCTAGTTCTGTTCTATAGTTGTTTCTTATTTTTAAGAAATGACAAACAGGTCCGGGCACATCTGTTAGCACTGAAGTGGTGGAGGGTGGCAGGAGCTGCAGAAGAACCATTTGGTGTTTTGGTGTCAACTGAGTATATATGTATACAGAAAATTTCACAACTACCCCATACATACAGAAATGCACCAAGGAACATTTTATCTTGGAAAATCATCAACAAACGTCCTTTGAGTGATATTCTATAGATGGCAGATACATTTCTGTTAGATGTAATGCCAGAGTTCAGCCTTGGAAACAAGCACCAGGATAGGCAGAAAATGAAGGCTAGAGATTGAAGCAATGGGGTATCTCTCAGCCCCACAGCTCACGAATTCCCTGGTCAGATAATAATTTAGACTAGAGAGAACATCTGCCACGAAGGGCTGGGACCACATACTGGACATGAGTGCTGTGGTGGTTTGAATAGGAATGGTCCGCATAGACTCATGTGTTTGAATGCTTGGCCCATAGGCAATGACACTATTAGGAGGTGTGGCCTTGTTGGAGGAAGTGCATCACTGTGAGGGCAGACTTAGAGATTCCTTATGCTCAGGCTACACCCAATGTGCCTCACAGTCTCTCCTTGAAGCCTGCGAATCAAGATGGAGAACTCTCAGCTCCTTTTCCGGCACTATGTCTGCCAGCGTGCTGCTATATTTCCCGCCATGACACTAATGGACTCTGAAACTGTAAGCTAGCCCCAATTAAATGTTGTCCTTTGTAAGAGTGGCTGTGGTCAAGGTGTCTGTCACAGCAGTAAAACCCAAACTAAGACAGTGGCACTGGAGGAGCCACAGTGAAAGGGCAGCAGACCTTGCCATTTGGACAAGGCAAGGGCAACCATGGCTGTTCCTTTCTAGAAGAAACAGAAAAACACGAAGGAGGAACGTCTTTAGTGCCAGGGTATGGGTGCCCAAGGCTTCTGGGGACTGGAACAATAGAAGCAAGACCAGTCCTCAGATGCTATTACTGGCTGTCTGATACTGGTTTCTCTACACCCTCCAGAAACTCAGGGTGGGCTAGGTGGGAGCTTCTCCTAATTCAGAATTCTTTAATGTATCCTGCCAGGGTTCTTTATGATTCTGAAGCTTCTACTTACAGATCTGCATTATTATTATTATTATTATTATTATTATTATTATTATTATCATCATCATCATCATCATCATCATCATCATCATCATCATCATCGTCATTATTATTATTATTATTATTATTATGCTTTGAGAGCCTCGCTAGTCCCAGACACTGGAACCATAATGTCCCCCATTAAACTTATTGAGTAGGCAAAGGAGTGTGACCTTGATCTCTGTAGGAGCTGGCCATGAGAGGAAGGCAGGAGGGAGATGCACAGGATAAGGGGATAAGTTCTTCAGAGGAGCCAGGTTTGCAGTGCGTTTCAATGAAACAGCTATGTTATTACAGAGAGGCGGATGTAGACATAAAATCATGACTGTAACATATGGGGGACCCCGAATGTAGACTCAGGAAACTGTAAGTCCTGAGAGCAGAGTGTGGTTTTCAGGGTGCTGGGTATGATCGTTTTATCCATGCCACATTTCTCAGAACTGCATTCAGTTCTCCTCCTCTGATATACTCTGCATACATCTACTTAGAGGAGACTGCCTGATATTTCCAGTAATGGCTCTTCCGCAGCCTCTTGTCCATACCAACACTTGCCCTGGGCTTGCTACTGAAAGGACTATGAACACAGTGACTCTGGGTTTGAAGAGAGGACTTTAGGAGTCCTGCTGTACCTTCTATAGGAGCTAAAGGTAAAGCATGAGTGGTGGAGGTGCCTTGGCCCTATCTGGTGCCTTCTGGCTCTTGTAACCTCCGCCTAGTGAGTTCAAGTTCTATGACTTTGCCCTGTCCCAGCAAACTCTCCACCTACTCCACGTGGGATCCAAATTCCTGTCTGAGAAAGATCCCAATGTTCTGTTTCCTGTCAATGACACACAGGAAACAGACTTGGGCGGACAGGTCCATCATACCACTAGACCAACTTCATCCTAACTGGTTAAATTCTGTAGCCCATGGGCTCTTGCTTTTCCCTCTCCTCACGCATGGCAAGACTCTTAAGGGGGACATAGGAAACCTTAGTTAAAACTGGTAAGTTCTACAGACTCAAAGCCTGAGACTACAGAGAAGGAATAACTCACAGAGATGTCAGAAGAACTTGTTAGAAATCTATATCTCCAAATTCCCCGACCAGGGCCTGTGAAATGACTTGGCAAGTAAGGGTGCCTGCCTCTAAACTGGTGGCCAGAGTTCAACCCCGAGAACCCACACTGAGGAAAGAGGTAACTGACTCCAAATGCCCAGACCAAAGTACACAACCAAAGACACAGAGCAGCCATCTACCAAGCAAAGGATACCAGAGGGGGTCACTCATACTGAGGAGCCAGCCCAGAGTGAGGGGATCTGAGTCATGTTGGACCTGCAAGTCAGAGGATAAAGGAGTAGATGGATATTTTCCCTTAGTGTTTTTGTAGTTGTAGCTGCTACTGGACTTTTGGATAATAATAATGATAATAATAATAATAATAATAATAATAATAATAATAATAATAATAATAATAATATATTCATGCTGCTAAGTATCTCTGAGTATACCAAGCCCTAGGATAGAACAGACTGGCATCCTTCAACAGAGCACTGTACAAAGTTATTAGGGTACACAGAAGTTCCTGGTGCACCTATCATGCCTCAGTTGACCTTAGCAGTCCATGGGTTCACTTCATCATGCACATAACCTGGGGAAAGGCAGGTTGGAGTTCAGTGCAAATGGCATATGTGCTCTGAGCCAGAATGGCTTTATGCCAAGAGTGTGTGTGCTGCAATTGATGGTCCCCACCCACACCTCCTCCTGGGGCCTGCCCAATCTGATAGTGTAGACTTTGTTGACCTCTTCCTAACCCTCCCCAGTCCAATCCACTGAACTCGCCTCACCTGTGACTCCTGCTGTGGGTCACCAGACTCTGGAAGGTCACCAGGGTTCTCCATGCAGCAGGATCTGCCTGACTCACTTGTGGCTACTGTTTGTAACATTCTTTGTTTGGATTCCTGGGTTTAGAATCAGTAACAACTGTAAGAAGGATGGAATTGTATCCCATTCCCTCCCCCATCTCACCCTATTCTGCAACATACTTGGGAACATCAAATTGTTAGAGCCTTGTGGGGGATGCCCAGGATTACTTAGAACAGATATATTAATTAAATGCTTTGTAAATCCAGAACCTGAGAAGCTGAGATGGCCAGTCTGGACTACAGATAATATTCTATCTCCAACAATAAAATGAAAAGCAGAAAAAGAAGAAATATGTTAACCTAATTTGAGTTCCCCCCATGACTCCTGTTCTAGAGTATGGCCTTTTAGCTTACAGCCAGAAGGACATTTTACCTGATCACACAGAATCTCATAGATTTTCTTAGAAGAGAAAGCTTTGTGGGCATAGTCAGGCTCTAAGAAGAACCATTTCATTATTTGTTGTCTGTTACAATAACTGTCAGGCATCAGTGGCTGGTGCTATGTGTGTGTATTGTGTATGTGTGTCTGTGGCTAAGGCTGTGTGTTTGTGTCTGTGTGTGAGTCTGTGTATATGTGTGGATCTGTGTATGTTGTGTCTCTGTGTATGTGTGTGTTTGGAGTGGTTATGTCTGTGTCTATGTGTATCTCTCTGTCTATGTGTCTGTCTGTCTCTCTGTCTCTCTGTGTGCCTGCTGGCAATTGGTTTCCTGTGGCTTCTGCCTTAACAGTTTTAGTTCTTCTGCAATAAGAACTTTGTCCCATCCAACCAAATATCCACACCTACATCTCCAAAGGAACAAATTCCTGCCTGAGCCAGGCCAATCTGTTCTGTTCCCTTCTGTGAGACTCTCATCTTGTAGCAGCACAGGTTTAGGCCTGAGATTCAACCATGACATTGGCTAGACTTCCTGGTTGGCTGTGTGTTGTAACCTTAGGCTCCTGCTTCTCCTCCAGCACACATATGGTGATACTATCAAAATGAGCACATGGGACTTAGGTCAGAACTGTCCCAGTTCTGCAAAGTCAGAGGCTGAGCTTGTGGGATGGAAGGCACCAGGAAAGGAAAAGGAGCTGGTGGAGAAGGACAGATGACAGCATAGAGACTGTGTGCTTTCTAATATCCCACCAGGGCACACGGGGGTCAGAGATGTCTGAAGTTAGCACATACTGAGGAGGCAACAGGGACAAAAGAACAAGCAGGTCATGTCCCTCCTCTGTGTGTGACTGTGGCTAGAAATCCTACTGAACTTGGATAATGACAATAATTCCTTCAAAATGCCAAGTGGCTCTGAGCCT
>NW_022196905.1:242854723-242858832 GCF_008632895.1 Mastomys coucha
AGGGGCATCTCCCATGCACGTTCCTGGTGAATGTGCTAAGGATTAGAGTGGAACAATTGTGCCAGGCTTCTGGGTCAGAGCTTGGCACCTGTAGGAACTTAGTTGTAGGAATGGCAGTAAGGAGCAGAGACTGAACCCATTCTTCACAGTCTCTGTGACCATCCACTGTCCTTGTGCCATTGACTAAGGAACAAGTACACATGCTTCCAACTGGAGACTATGTAGAACAAGGAGGTACCTTATTGGTACTTGGAAGTGAGCTGAAGAATGTGTCACCATCATATGGAATGGTATTGCCCATTCATTACTATAGTTGCTATGTGGGCACAGTGCTAGATAGAATGAGAGCACACTGGTGTAGAAATGAACCTGAGAAACTTCAAGTAATGCTTTGGATGGATCCTGGATTCTGAGTGGGGAAGGAAGAGCGCATAATCCAGGCCTAGGGTTCGCTGTCAGGCTGGTTCCTGTAGGGGAGTATGAGGAGGCTAGGACTTGGACTCTTGTTTTAATTCTGTCTGCAGTTGACCTCACTGAGAAGGAGGAGGAGCTGCTAAAAAGGAGGGTGATGAAGTACTGGGCCAACTTTGCAAGAAATGGGTGAGAACACACCCCGTTCTCAACATCTTTACGGTCGGTTGGGTCTAAGTTGTGTCCCATTAGTATGCATGTGTCCTTAACTACACCATAGTCTTCAACCCAGGGCACGCTCATGCTGATTTTGCCTCTGAGAGAGAGACACAAAACTAGCCAGCCGCCCTAGCTTCACATGGAGTCAACACTGCTGGTGACACTTGTATTTATATCACTAAACCAGTCCATCCATCCCCTGAGACGCTTGGTCTGCTCATCACTGCCCTGACCAAATATGGGAATGAGGCTTTGGGTCAGAGGGACCTTCACTCTTTCCTGCTGGTTGCCATATCCACAGGAACCCCAACCGCGAGGGTCTACCCTACTGGCCTGCGTTGGACCATGATGAGCAGTATCTGAAGCTGGACACCCAGCCTGCTGTGGGCCGAGCCCTGAAGGCCAGAAGGCTGCAGTTCTGGACCAAGACTCTGCCCCAGAAGACCCAGGAGCTAAAGAGTTCTCAGGAAAAGCATGCAGAGTTGTAGTGTTCTGTGTCAGGGACGGTGTGTGAGGTTGAAAGCAGATGGGGTGACTCTGAGGTTACAAAGGCCACTTATCTATATGTGTTTGTTCCAGCATTTACGTAAGCCTTTCTAATATCAGCATTTGCCCTTTCAGATATGTATGAAAACTACTCTGTGTGTTATTCCTTATCATTCTGGGCAAGCATTCATTAGAGTCAATAAAAGCTGTCATAACAGTGTGAATGTGTGAGTCCTAAAGTACCTCCATCTTCTTTAACTCTTCACTGAGACTAGGCTCCCCCTTCCTTCCTTCCTTCTTTCCTTCCTTTCCTCCTTCCTTCCTTCCCATCTTCCTTCCTTCCTTCCTTCTATCATCTTCTCTCCATCCTCACTCTTTTCTTAGGTTCCAGACCCTCTTCAAATGAAGTGGATGCTTCAGGGACTGTTGACTGTGGAGGACGGACTGCATCAAATTCTACATCCTCTCTCAGCAAGTTCATGTTTTCTCATATTTATAATTACCATTAGAAAATCTGCTCTCCCTAAGTCCTTTTGCCTTCAAAATTCTGTTCCTAAAAGATAATTAATTACAAATAGGACTCATAGTATCTGTGACCTCAGACAGGAGATAGGAGGATTACATAAATCTGAGGCAAGATAACAAGAACCACATCTCTGAAGCAAAACAAAAATCATAGCTTCAGTAACTTACAACAACAGTAACAAATTTACAGTCTTGTAGGTTGAGAAATTCAAGGTCAAGATTCCCACAGATTTGCTGTGTGGTGAGAAACAGTTCTCTGGGAAACCAGTCTCAAGGATTACTGCTTGTGCCCTCTCCTGGTAGGATGTGTAAATGAGGCCATTACCAGGATAGTATCAACTCCATGCTGACTTGAACTGGGGGCAAGGAAGACCTTCCTGTCAGCTAGACTGACCACGTATGATATTTCCACTCTATATGCACAAGACTGATTGAAGTTGCTACTGCCAGCATTCCTCTTCTCATCAGCTCCGTCTATACACACTAAACTGGGAACAGACACTCAGAATATGCTCTAGACTTTTAATAATCCTCTCATTTTTGATAGCTTGAGTGTCGATTGTTTTTATGGTGCTAGAGATCGATCTTCGGACTTGTGCATGTTAGGCCATGGTTCTACTCATGAACTACACCCTCAGACTACCATGGATTGTTTACATGCAACTAAATTGACCTATCTTAGGGGTATAGTTTTTAGTAAGCCATGAGTAAGTTCTATGCTTCCCTAGGCCCTTTTCCTGCCATTCAGTATCTTTAACCTTGCTTCAGAGTAAACATGTCAGTACTTTATCTTATGATACTGGCATTTGTCTAGAATCCAATATAAATAGAATGTTTTGTGACTGGTTAGGTCACTTTACAAAATGTTTTTGTTTCCTTTTTGTGGAATGCCATCCAAGTGTGCATACAATACATTTTACCCACTTACCCAGCCTATAAAAAATTGTCACCCATGTTAATTAGCTCTTCTTTCTGGATACATGGTTTCTATATAGCCCAGGAGGGGCCTGAACCCACGATCTCACTGTCTTGCCTTCCTGAGTAGTTGGATTACAGGATTAGAGGGCCACCCATCCCAGGTTTGGGTTTTAATATGCTCTATAGATATCCCCAAAGTGATGTCATGTGATCGTATGTATTAAATTTTTGAATTTACAACCTAGAGCAAAATTGCTAAGTCATGAGACATGTGTTAAGCATTTAAAGCAGTTGTAAGCCTAGGGATGTAGCCTTACAACATGTAGGTAAACAGCTTCCCCTATTTGTACAAAGCCCTGGGCACCTAAAATATAAAATAAAGCCAGATCAGATAATATAGGCTTTCAATCCTAGCTACTCAGAGAGCTGAGAGGCTGCGGATCCCAAGCTAAGACTTGTCTGAGCTATTGAGAAAGCTCTAGGCAAAACTGGAAAATTTAGTTCTGGTCTGTCTCCACATGGCCGGTAGGGGGCGACTAAGCACACTTTTTTTTTTTTAAATGTTAGTTATTTTATTTATTTACATTTCAAATGTCCCCTTTCCCGGTCCCCCTTCCATGAGCTCTCACCCCATCCCCCCTCCTTCACCTCTAAGAGTGTGCTCCCTCACCCATCCACCCAGTCCCAACTCACCCCTCTAGCATCTCCCTTCTCTGGGGCATCAAGTCGCCAAAGGACCAAGCACAACCCCTCTCACTGAGGTTAGACAAGGCCGTCCTTTGCCCCATATGTAGCAGGGGCATAGACCAGCCCATGTATGCTCTTTAGTTGGTGGTTTAGTCCCTGGGAGCTCTGAGGGGTCTCGTTAGTTGATACTGTAGTTCTTCCTATGAGTTGCGATCCCCTTCAGCTCCTTCAGTCGATCCCCTTCAGCTCCTTCAGTATTTCCCCTAACTCTTCCATAAGGATCTCCTGTCCAGATGTAAGTATCGCACCTGTCTCAGTCAGCTGCTGGCAGAGCCTCTCAGGACAGCGATGCCAGACTCCTATCTGCAAGTACATCTTGGCATCAGCAATAGTGTTGGGGTTTGGTGTCTGCGTATGGGATGGATCCCAAAGTGGGGCAGTCTCTGGATGGCCTTGCCTTCAGCCGCTACTCCATACATTTCCTTTAGACTGGAACAATTCTGGGTTAAAAATTTGTGCCGGCTGGGTGGCCCCATCTCTCAACTGGGGGGCCATGTCTATGTATTAGGGTGGTCTCTTTAGGTTTTATTTCCCTGATGTTGGGTATTTCATCTAGTGTCCTCCCCATTGGGTCCTGGAAACAACTGAGCACACCTTTAATCTAGCATTTGGGAAGCACAAGCAGGTATATCTCTGCATTCTGGGCTAGCCTGGTCTACAAAAGGAGTTCCTGGATGACCAGGGCTACACGGAGAAACACCGTCTTGAAAAAAAAAGGTACAAAACAATCTAAAAATCTAATTTTAGTTAGTGGGTTATTAAAGAAATGGGGCATAGAAGAAGGAAGAGGAGAAAAAAAGAAA
>NW_022196905.1:242858842-242870656 GCF_008632895.1 Mastomys coucha
GAATGTCTTTGTCAGGGCCAACCCACTGGCTGGACTGAGTTTTATTTTTTAATCGAGCAGTTATGAACATTTCAAGCATGAGTTTCTGTGACATCCTTTCACATCCTAAAGGCTAGAAATGTGAAAGTAGATTTGCTGAGTCAAAGCAAAGTGTGTCTAACTTTTGAAGAAAATGCCAATTTGTCTTTCAAAATGACTACACGCCTTAGCCTTTGTTCCAGCCATGTGTGAGCATGCCAATGACTCCATGTCTTTGCCAACACTGATTATCTGACTATGTAGTAATAGAGTCTATTTGCATCTGACCTGTGGTTGTTTTTTTTTCTTCCTCCCATATAGAAAGGTTTTGTGCTTTCTTTTGAGGAGCTATTTTCTTTTAACTCTTTTCTTCTTTAAATTTATTTCTTCTTCTTCTTTAAATACTTTTATTTCTTCTTATGGAAAATACTTTTTTTCTTACATAAAATACCCCAATTACTGTTTGTTCTCCTTCAGCTCCTCCAAGTTCCTCCTCACCTCATCTCCATCCAGACTCATGCCCTTTCTGTCTCTCATTAGGCTTCTAAGAGATAATATTGAAATATGACAAAAGTAGAACAAGATAAAACAAAAACTATCATCTCAAAGTTGGACAGGACAAACCAACAAAAGAAAAAACACAAGAGAAGGTACTAGAATTACAGACACACTCATCCACACACTCAGGAATTGAGTAAAAACACTAAGCCATAATATATATTGAGAAAACCTGGTGCAGAGCTGTGTAGGTTGCCTCAGTCTCTGGAGTTCTGTGTGCTTTGCTCATGTTGATTTAGAGGGCCTGTTTTCTTGGTGTCCTCTGTCCCCTTGGGGCCTACAGTCTTTCTGCCTCCTCTTCTGCAAGTTTCTCTGGTCACTGAGGGGAGGAATATGAGGAACACATCCCATTTAGGGCTGAGTACCCCAATGATTCTCACTGTGTAATGTCTCCTTTGTGTCTCTCTGTTTTTTTTTTTTTTTTCATGTGCAACAGAAAGATGTTTCCCTGATGATGGTTGATGGGTCTATGAGTACAGCAGAATATCATCAGGAGTCGTTTAACTACTCTTTTTTTTTTCTTTAGACCAGGAATATTTTTGTTTTACCCTAGGTATTTGAGATATCTAGTCTCTGGTTCTTGGGCACCAGTGAGTGTTGAGTATGGGTTCCCTCTCATGGAATGGACCTTAAGTCAAAACACATATTGGTTGGCTATTTCTTGCTATTTCTTTCTTCCTAGCTGTAGGTGCCCCTATTGTCCTAGCATACCTTGCAAGAAGGAAACCATCATAGAGACAAGAAAGAAGGTTATTCTGGGAAATGGAGTTAGAAAGAAAAGCAACAGTAAAAGAGAGTTTGGGAGAATACAGGATGGCCAAAGGTATACCTGTCCACATGGAAGATTTTAAAAAAAATTAGACGGGGGTCATGAACGCTTCAATTTAATGCCCTGTTTGTAACAAGCCAACAGATAGAATAGGTGAGGTAAATCCCTCCCACAAGTTCGTCAGCATGCTGGCCCAATCAGTGACTTCTCTTGATCTGCGGAGGTGGGACTTCTGATGTAACTGGAACCAGGAACGAGGCATGGCAAATAGCAGGAGGTGGGCAGAGAGGTGTGGTTATGAGAGGCAGGCCTCAAACCAGGAGGGTTACAGTCTTCAGCAGTGAAACCTTGCTGTCAGTTTGTGGAGAGCAACCTATGGGGTTAGGAATAGCCTGGCTTGTTTAGGGATTCCCATGGGACTTTTTTTGGGCTAACAACCCAATTACAACTGAATTAGATGTAACTTAATCTTGACACTTGAAGCTTCATTTGCTGACAGAAGACAGCCAGTTGATAATCTGTTTCCCCCATTATTTGGCAATTTCATTTAGATCACCATTATATATGTACATATTTTAGAATGTACTTACTGTTTTAAGTTTCCATACTATCCTTAAAATACCCTTTAGTTTTGTCTGTCTCTCCCCATATTCCCTCCTTTAATACCCCTGCTTATCCTCATCACTTTAACCTCCAATTCCTTCTCTGCTTCCATTCATATTTATCTATTCCATTGCCCTTTCCTAACGAGATCACTCTGTTCCCTCTAGTCTCTTGCTCTATTCCTACCTCTGTGATTCTATGAATTGTAGTTTGCTTACCATTGACCATACAGCTAATTTCTACATATAGGCAAATACATATAATTCCTGATTTCTGGATCTGGGTTGGATACATCACCCTGGAGGATTGATTCTAGTTCCATCTAGTTGCCTGCAAACATCAGGATGCCATATTTTTCAACAGCTGAATAATACTCCATTGTGCAAATGTACTACTTTTCTTTCTCCATTCATCTGTTGAGGGATATCTGGGTTGATTCCAATTTCATGCTGTTACGAATAGAGTAGCAACGAGCAAGGTCGAGCAAGTAAGTAAGTATCTCTGTGGCAGAATGAATCATCTTTGGGTATATGCCCTAGAGTAGTATAGATTCCCTTCTTCCCTAGGGACCAGCACCCTGATTTAATAAGACCTGTGCAGGGTTTCACTCCTACCAGCAATGGAGGAGTGTGTCTCTTACTCTACATCCTCACCAGCATGAGCTGTCACTTGTTTTGTTAATCTTAGTCATTGTCACAGGTGTAAGGTGAAATCTCAAAGTACTTCTGATTTGCATTTCCCTGATAGCTAAGGATGTTGAAGATTGCTTAAGTGTTTCTCAGCCATTTGAATTTCCTCTATTGTGGATTCTCTGTTTAGATCTGTGTCCCATTTTTAATTGGGTTAATTGCTTCCTTGATATCTAGTTTCTTGAGTTCTTTATACATTTTGGATATTAACCCTCTGCCATTTTATCCCATTCTGTTGGCTGCCTCTTTGTCTGAATAACCGTGTCTTCTGCCATGTGAAGCATCTCAGTTCCATGAGGTGCCACTTATTAACTGTTGATCTTAGTGCCTGTGCTGATGGTGTTCTGTTCAAACACTCCTTTCCTTTGCCAATTAGTTCAAGGCTATTCACCACTTTCTTTTCTATCAGATTCAGTGTATCTGTTTTTGTTGTTGTTTTTACTGTTGTTGTTGTTGATGATGATGATAATTGTTACACAGAACTCGTCTACTTCAGTAGTGCCTGGGACAGGCCTAAAAACCTGATCATAGAACCGAGGCGTACACTTGAAAAGGAGTCAGCCTCCTGAGGTAGTCAGTCACTGACATCTCCTAACTCAGAGGTGTTCCAGATTGATCTCTGCTATAATCTGTGGAGAGATCTGCATGCTTTCTTTATTCAGGTATAAAGGTGCCCTAAGAAATATTTTGTTATAGCTAAAATTGAGATTTAACATTGTTTCCTGGCCTCCACAGTGTTTCAATAATCCTAATTGATTTCCTAGCTGTAGTTAGCTTGGAATTTCTACAAAGGAGCTGCCTTATCAGACAGAGTGTCTCCAAAGTTAGAGATAGCAGTTAGGCACTAATTGTGAGAGCAGTCCTACACAAGGCAGAATTATTTTACTGACTAGAGAGAAGTTATAGGGCTTCCCTCACTAATTATTTATGTTACAGCCAAGGAATGCTAAAATACAACCCTCAGATGCTTGCCTCAAGACAGACCCTGAGAGTTTATCTTGGGGATGTCAGGACAACCCAGTCCAAAGAATGACACCATTGCTCTTCTGCCTTGCACCTGGCTGACTGATTGTACTGACCTTGATGTGACCATCTCCTGCCTAAGCGATTTCTGTAGTTTGCCCTGTTCTCTGTGTATTATATAAGCCTGATTTCTACTTTGTACAAATTGCATTCAGTTTCAGCACTCCCTTGTGTCTGTTTCTGTTTGTCATTTCTTCGCCAACGCCTTGTCTACTTGACTAGGACCCTGTTCCCCCACAGGTTGAGGGAGGCCTAGACTGGCTGGCCTGTGGCAGATAATGGCTTTGATCCACTTGGAGTTGATTTTTGTGCAGGGTGATAAATATGGATCAAATTGGATTTGTCTACATATAGCCATCCACTTGACCAGCTCTATTTGTTGTAAATGTCTTTTTTTTCTCCACTGTGTACTTTTGGCCTCTTTGTCAAAAATCTTGTGTCCATAGGGATGTGAAGTTATGTCTGGGTCTTCAGTTAAATTCCATTTATTCCTACCCGGGGATCCATCCCATATGCTGCCACCAAACCCAGACACTATTGCTGATGCCAAGTAGTGCTCATTGACAAAAGCCTGATATGGCTGTCTCCTGAGAGCCTCTGCCTGAGCTTGACCAATACAGATGCAGATGCTTGCAGCCAACCATCGGACTGAGCATGGGCAGTCCAATGGAGGAGTTAGGGACTGAAGGAGCTGAAGGGGTTTGCAACCCCATAGGAAGAACAACAATATCACCCAACCAGACTGTGCCCCCCCACCCTGAGCTCCCAAGGACTAAACCACCAACCAAAGAGTACACATGGAGAGATCCATGACTCCAGCTGAGTATGTAGCAGAGGATGGCCTTATCTGGCATCAATGGGAGGGGAGCCCTTGGTCCTGTGAAGGCTTGATGCCACAGTGTAGGTCAATGCTGGGGAGGTGAGGTGGGAGTGGGTGGGTGGGTGGGTGGGTGAGCACCCTCATAGAAGCAGCGGGGAGGGAGGATGGAATAGGGAGTTTGCAGAAGGGAAATCAGGAAGGGGGATAACATTTGAAATCTAAATAAATAAAATAACAAATAAAACTTGTCTGATTTGGTGCCAATAGTATGCTGTTGTCATCACCATCACCACCACCACCACCACCATCATCATCATCATCATCACCATCACCATCACCATCACCATCATCATTTCTAGTTTTGTAGTACAACTTGAAATCTGGGATGCTGATACTTCCAGGAGTTCTTTTATTATTCCAGATTGTTTTTTTTAAATCTAATTTGGGTTGTGTGTGTGTTTCCATATGAAGGTGGAAATTGTCCTTTCTAGTTCTGAAAAGAATTGCACTATAATTTTTGTGGGGGTTGCATTGAATCTATAGATTCCTTTCACAGGAATTTTTTGCTATGTTAATCTTAGCAATTCATGAGCATGAGAGATGTTTGCATCTTCTGATATGTTCTTCGATTTCTTTCTTCAGTGACTTGAATTTTTATCTTGAGTTAGCTCACAGTACTTTATATTATTTTCAGCTATTGTGAAAGATATTTCCCTGATTTCTTTTTTTATTAGATATTTTCTTTATTTACATGTCATACAATATCTCCTTTCCCAGTTTCCCCTCCAAAAAAACCCAAAAAACAAAACAACAAAAAACAACAACAAGAACAAACCCCTGTTCCCCCACCCCCACCCCTGCTCGCCAACCCACCCTCTCCTACTTACTGGCTCCAGCATTCCCCTACACTGGGGCATAGAACCTTCACAGGGCCAAGGGCCTCTCCTCCCATTGATGACTGACTTGGCCATCCTCTACTATATATATGCTGCTGGAGCAATTAGTCCCACCATGTGTATTCTTTGGTTGTTGGTTGAGTCCCTGGGAGCTCTAAGGGTACTAGTTAGTTCATATTGTTGTTCGTCCTAAGGGACTGCAAACCCTTCAGCTCCTTTGGTCCTTTCTCTAGCTCCTGCATTGGGGACCCTGTGCTCAGTTCATTGCTTGGCTGTGAGCCTCTACTTCTGTATTAGTCAGGTACTGTCAGAGCCTCTCAGGAGACAGCTATAACAGGCTGGTATTTCCCTGATTTCTTTATCAATCACTTGTCTTTGTATATAAGAGGGTGACTGATTTTTTTGGAGCTAATTTTGTATTAGCTACTTTGCTGAAAGTGTTTATCAGCTGTAGAAGTTTTCTGGTGGATTTTTTAATGTAATTTTGGTAATTGGTATCTGTTTAGAAAATCATCCATTTCGTTTAGATTTTCCAATTTTGTGAAGTATAGGGTAATGATTCTTTGAATGTCCTCAGTGTCTGTTGTTATGTCTCCATTTTCATTTCTGATTTTCTTAATTTGAGTACTGTCTCTCTGCCCTTTAGTTAGTTTGGCTAAGAGTTGATCTATTGTATCATGCTGATTTTTCTCAAATAAACAGCTCTTGGTTTTGTTGATTCTTTTTATTGTTTATTTGTTTAAAATTGATTGATTTTAGCCCTGAGTTTACATTCCTGACATATACTCCTATTGGATATGGCTTTTTTTTCTAGATTTTTCAGGTGTACTTTTAAATCATTACTATGAGAACTCTCCAATTTCTTTATGAGGGCATTTGGTGCATAAACTGTCTTCTTAGCATTGCTTTTATTGTGTCCCATAAGTTTGGGTATATTTTGCCCTCATTTTCATTGAATTCTAAAAAGTCTTTAATTTCTTTCTTTATGTCTTCCTTGACCCTGTGGTCATTGAGTAGAGTTGTTAAATTTCCCTTAGTATGTAGACTTTCTGTTGTTTCTGTGTTGTTGAAGTCCAGTTTTTTTTTAAAGATTTATTTTATTTTATTTTATTTTATTTGTGTGTATGAATACACTGTAGCTGTACAGATGGCCATGAGCCATCTTGTGTGTGGCTGCTGAGAATTGAACTCTGGCCCCACTCACTCGGGTATAATTCACTGTAGCTATCTTCAGACACACCAGAAGAAGGCATCAGATCTCATCATGGGTGGTTGTGAGCCACCATGTTGTTGCTGGGATCCGAACTCAGGACCTTCGGAAGAGCAGTCGATGCTCTTACCCGCTGAGCCATCTCGCCAGCCCCTGAAGTCCAGTTTTAATCCATGGTGAGCTGATAAGATTTAAGGTTTTTTTTTCAATCTTGTATCTGTTGAGGTTTGTTTTTTGACCAATTATATGGTCAGTTTTGTAGAAGGTTCAGTGAGGTGTTGAGAAGAAGGGATATTCTTTTGTGTTTGGGTAAAATGTCCTATACATATCTGTTAGGTCCATTTGAATCATGACTTCTGTTAATCTCATTATTTCTCTGTTTACCTTTTATCTCCAATGCCTGTCCATCAGTGAAAGTGGGGTATTGAAGTCTACCATTATTATTAATGTGTGGCGTTCAATGTCTAATTAAAACCTTAGTAATGCTTCTTTTATGAATGTGGGTGTCCTTGCATTTGTGGCATTGATGTTCAGAATTGACAAGTCCTCTTGTTGAATTTTTACTTTGATGAGCATACAGTCCTCCATCTCTTTTGATTAATTTTGGTTGAAAGTCAATTTTAGTAGATATTAGAATGGCAAATCCATCTTGTTTCTTGAGTCTGTTTGCTTGGAAAACCATTTTCCAGCCCTTTTCTCAGAGATAGTTCTGTTTGTTGCTGAGATGTGTTTCTTGAATACAGCAGAATGATGGATCCTGTTTACACATCCATTCTATTAGCATGTGTGCTTTTATTGGGAATTGAGTTCATTGATGTTGAAAGGTATTAATGACCAATGATTGTTAATTTCTGTTATTTTGACGTTGGTGATAGTTGTGTATCTCTGTGTTTCACTTTTTTAATTTTAGTGGTGTGAAATTGTTTATTTCTTGTGGTTTTGTTTTTTGAGTGTAGTTAGTTTCATTGGGTTGGATTTTCCTTCAGGTATCTTCTGTAGTGCTGGGACAGTTGAAAGGTATTGTTTAAATTTGGTTTTGTCATGGAATATCTTGGTTTCTCCATCTATGGTGATTGAAAGTTTTGCTGGGTATAGTACTCTGGGCTGCCATCTGTGGACTCTTGGGTCCGCATGATATCTGCCAGACCCTTCTAGTTTTTAGAACTTCTCTGTTGAGGTATAAGTTGGATATAATTCTGATAAGTCTGCCTTTTTATGTTACTTGGCCTTTTTCTTTTGGAGCTATTAATATGCTTTCTTTGTTCTGTACATTTAGTATTTTGATTATTATGTGGAAGAAGGATTTTCTTTTCTGCTCCAGTCTGCTTGGTGTTCTGTAAGCTTCTCGTGCATTTATAAGTATCTCTTGCTTTAGGTTGGGGAAATTTTCTTCTATTATTTTGTTGAAGATACCTTCTGGGCCTTTGAGCTGGGAATCTTAGGTTTGATCTTGTCATAATGTCCCAAATTTATGTGTTGTGTCATGAATTTTTAAAATTTTCATTCTTTTTGACTGAGGTATCAATTTCTTCATCATATCTTCTATGCCAGTGATTCTCTCTTCCAACTCTTGTATGCCAATGGTAATGTTTGTGTCTATAGTTCCCTCTCTCTTTCCTAGGTTTTCCATCTCCAGGATTGTCTCAGTTTGTGTTTTCTTTATTATTTCTAAGTCTATTTTCTATTCTTGGACAGTTTTATTCATATCTTTCACCTATTTTATTACATTTTCTTGTATTTATTTACATTTATTTATTTTCTCTTTAAAGGCCTCTACCTGTTTGCGTGTATTTTCCTGTATTTCTTTAAGAGATTTATTCATATCCTATTTAAAGGACTGTATCATCTTTATAAGATTGGACTTAAGATCTTCTTGTGCTTCAGTTTTGTTAGGATATTCAGGGCATGCTGTATCAGGAGTGGTGGGCTCTGCTGGTCCTGACTCTTGTGGATTGTGTTCTTGTGCTGTCCTTTGGCTGTCTGGTTTTAGTGTTGTCTAGATGATCCTGATACCAGCAGGACTCGTTGAGAAGGCAGGGGGAGCCATGGGCCAGGCAATGGTGGTCAGGTGATCCAACTCTGCAGAGTGTGCCTCAAGTGGGTTGACTGGCAAGGAATTGGTGGGGCAGTGTCAAGCTGGTTGCTCTTGGGGCCACCACACACCTTCATGGGGAAGCAAGAAACTCTTGGAGTCCTCCAAGTCTCCTCAGGATAGAAGGCCAAACCTGGTACCAGACAATAGAGTTAAGCTCCCAGAAGACTACCTGAGCAAACTCATCTCTTCTGGCTGTGCCCCAGGAAGACCAGACTGGGAAAAATTGGTGGGGCAGGGTTCTAAGATGGTTGTTCTTGGATTCTCACAGGCCCTCACAGGGAACAGGACACTCTTGGGGTCCCTCAAGTCTCCTCCAGATAGCAGGGCAAGTCCAGAGGCAGACAATGGAGATCAGAGGGCTATGTGCATGTGACTCACCTCTATTGGCTGTGCCCCTAGTTGCACCAGATTCTGGGTGGTACTCTTTATATCCTCATGGCTTGAGTTGATCTGACAGTAGATGCCATAGAGGCAAAAGGCAAGCTCAGATGCAGACAAGAAAAGGTATGAACAGATACTTGATAATTCAAGTAGGCTATATCAACAATAATAGATTTGTTGAGTCCCAGCACAAATATGTGTTTAACTTTTGAAGAAAATGTCAACCTTTCTTTCAAAGCGACTACACCATTTGGCATCTCCTCCAGCCATCCTGTGTGAGCACACCAGTGGCCCCACCTCTTTTCCAACATTGACTATGTTCTCCTGTATTAGTGATACTTCCTTGAAGATGATTCTATAGTCTTTAGTCCCTGTCTCCCTTCTTGCTTACAAATAAAAGATTCCAGATTCACCTCCTCCATGGTACATACAGAATTTGAGACACTTTTCCATCCTACATGTTTGCTAAGGTCTCCACCATCCTCAATGGAGGGTCTTTGAATGATGGTGCAGTGGGTGACCAAGCACTTGGGACTTTCCCACAAGTCATGTTACAAAGCAGTCTGGGATTAAGAGCACACACCCGGCTGTGCAGATCACCTAAAGAAGCTACTTTTATGTCATTGAGCTTGAAAGAATTGTGGGAGGGAAGCTTTCAGTTCCATAGTCAGCTATTCCTCCAGAGAGGGAGCTAAGAAGAGACAAAACATCTGTCTAGACAGGGCCTGGAAGTACAGAGTGTGAGGGGAGACACTAAATTTATAGCACACCTTATAGATGAGATGATTCTTATATTACACATTACAAATACCAGGGAGAGATGGAACTATCCACTAGACATTTTTCAGTAGCTGGGCAGAGAAGAACTCTTCCTTTGAGTGCAACAGTGTTAATACTGATACTTGTACTGGGGCCTTAATGCAGTATTGAGCTCCTGCTGCACACACATCTGTGAGGTCCCCATTTCTGCTGACATACAGACCCTTCACCAAATGGCTTTAGGAATTTCAGTATCTACATAATATTTTAAAAGTTTCATTGTCTAATGATTTCTATGCAACCAAATTTGCTCATTTACCAGCATACATGGGTGAATTTTGTATAAAAATATGAAATATCCAACCACCTACACTTAAGTATGAGACTACTTCTTTCACTATTATTCTCGATGTCAATCATTGCTTGATCTCTGTTCCAGAGCAACCACTTTCAGATGCTATAGTTTGGAAGCTACTTAGAACTTGAAAACTTCAGAGCCACATTTGTCTTATCATGGTAAAGGAATTCTTTGCAACTGGCCCTGTTACTAAATAAAGTCTATTTGAGAGTCTCTCTCTCTCTCTCTCTCTCTCTCTCTCTCTCTCTCTCTCTCTCTCTCTCTGTGTGTGTGTGTGTGTGTGTGTTTCTCTCTGTCTCTTACACCACTGTCTATTGCTCATGATCTCCCTATTCACTCCCTCCTTCTACAGAACAGAACCTGAGTGTCTTCTTCACTTGATATTTTTACTTTGGTCATGGCCGTCATCAACACGGAGCCTCTGAGTGATGGTGGAGTGAGGAGCAGAGCACACAGGCACTACCCAAGCTGAGCTAAAGAAATGTTTGGGATTAAGAAACACAGGGATATCCAGCACCCACTGAGATCTGATTCCTTCTTCCCAAGATTGGACAAACTGGGAACTTCTCATCCCTCATGCTCTAGCAATTCTTTGGTCAGGAACTTGTAGAGAGAACAGCTACCAAGAATGGTTAGGACCACAGACAGGACAAGAGTGCATTGGAGGGGTGAAATCAATCAAAGGATTCCCTGTTGATTAGAGAAACGAGGAAAAATTGTGCTGGGTTATTCCAGGGAAGCAGCCAGAGAGACACAAAGAAGAAGTTCTAGAGTGCCATACTATAACTTCCTGAGGTTGTTATCTAACTTCTGAACTTGCTATGGATGCACAGACAAATTCTGAAGGAGGTGGTCCTGTTACTAAATAAAACCTATCTGAGAGTCAAGTATGTCATTTGTTAACAGTGTCAGTCCACATATGCACACAACACATATTAGCCACTCCCCAGTTGATGCACATCAAGCTGACCTGATTTTGACTGATTTTAATTGAGCTCTTATAAACTTTTTAAAGTATGAGTCTTTCTGACTTATGTCTTCAGTTCGTTGAACTAAGGATCTGAGGTCGAATTACTCAGTCACAGTACTCAGGCTCTGGATTATTATTTGGATAATTATGATAGGAATTATAATTAAGAGCCAAGGTCAATGTGAAGTAGTACTAAGGGCTGTCTGTCACTGATAGTCACAGTACTTTGTCCAAGGAGTCAGGCTGGACTGGGTATGGGGTTCTGATCCTTCATTCTTTGGTACATCCTTTCGGGGTTCTTTGTAATTCTGAAACTTCTATTTTTAGATTTGTATATCAGCTTTATCATAGATTGATATAGCTCCCAGTGTTGGAGCTATTCAGGCTCTATTAAATACTGGTCATATGGATAAGAATGAGATTGATCAGGGTGTGGTAAGAGAACGTTCCTCCAATTATAATGACCTATGTTCCCCCTTGAGATTGACAAGGTGGAAGGGCTTAAAACAAATTATTCTTTCACCTCCATATATAAACTATATAAGCCTGGGAGCATCCACACATGCATATATCCCTGGGCAAAATAAAGGCAAGCATAATTATTCATTAAATGAATATGTGACTGTGAAGTTGGTCTTGGCAGGAGCTGGCCACTAGAGGAGACA
>NW_022196905.1:242871379-242882807 GCF_008632895.1 Mastomys coucha
GCTGGCTGAAGGCTGCGCTCTTTGGGTTCCTGCTTCTCGTCCATGTGCATGGTGAGGCTCACTAAACAGGCAATGGGGAAATGAGTGGAGTCAGAGCAGCCAAGTTCTGTGTGTCAGAGCTGAGCTTCTGGGAGGGAAGGCATGAAGGGCAGGTGCTGATGGAAATGATGCATAGTGGGTCTCAACCTGTGGGTCACGACCATTGAAACCCCATAATTCTGGTGGTATTAGATACCCCAGACATACATTTATTTTTATTACAACTTCCTAACTGTAATGTTGCTTTTGAGTGGTTTCTTAGTTCCTAAGAGCATCAGAAAGATGTGTTTTCCACATCAGGTTAAGGACTGGTGCAATAGATTAAAGTTTGAGAAATGTGTCTACCAATGCCCCCAACAAAAGCACACACTTTTTGTGGACCCACTAGCACCTAGAGGGTCAGAGACATCTAAGGTCACTCTATACTGAAGAGACAGTTTAGTATGAGGAGCCCTGGAGAGAATGGCAGACAAACGTGGAGGTATTTTTCCATCCTCAGGGTCTGGCTATGACTGTAACTACTACTGAGCTTTGGATAGCAGTGACAATAATCATGACTTCATGAGGCCAAATGGCTCTGAGTCTCTGACCTCTTCAACCAGAGAAATGTTCTGGCACCCCTCGAAGGGGTCATAGGAAAGGTTCCTGGCCCTGAGGGCACGGGTAACTCCCACATTCATTACCCGACAGGTGAACTGGGGAGCCCTGGGTTTCCTTCTCCTGTGCCCTGGTAACAATGACATGAAAATCTCACAACATGCTAGCAGCTGATTACAGAAAACTAACCCAGATGGCATCTCTCCACCAGGTCATGACTCACCGGAGTCTAGACCCATCAGAAACACACACACAGGCCAGGTCGGAGGCAAGCTCGTCCACGTGAAGGACACTAAAGCTGGTGTCCATGCCTTCCTGGGAATTCCCTTTGCCAAGCCACCTGTAGGATCGCTGCGCTTTGCACCTCCTGAAGCTCCTGAGCCATGGAGTGGTGTGAGAGATGGGACGTCACAACCGGCCATGTAAGTTCTCAACCCAGAGGGTTTTAGGCACTGAGGGAGGCTGCTCTGAGGTCTGGGCCATGCTGAAGTGTTTCATCCATCTCAACGACACAGCAGTTTTCTCTCTTTGTGGATGAGTGCCCCATGCGTTTTTCTGGTGATGTGCTAAGGCTGAATAGAACAACTGGGCCAGGCTTCTGGGTCAAAGCGTGGCACTCACAGGGATCTAGATACAGGTACTATTTTTCCATAAATCTATTCATTCACATTACATCTCAATCCCAGCCCCCCTTATGTAGCCCCTCTTTCATCCCCCTCCCCTTCACCTCTAAGAAGGGGGAGGCCCCTTACAGTGAAGCAGCACACTCTGGCACCTCATGTTACTGAAGGACTATGTATATCCTTTCCCACTGAGGCCAGACAAGCTGGCCCAGCTAGGGGAGTAGGATCCAGATGTAGGCAACGAGGTCAGTATAAGCCCTGCTTTCATTGATGGGGACCCACAAGAACAAGGTGAAATCTGACACAAATGTTCGGGGGGCCTAAGTCCAGCCCTTGTATGCTCTTCGGTTGCTGGTTCAGTGTCTGAGAGTTGCCAAAAGTCGAGGTTAGTTCACAATGTTGGTCTTCTTGGGGAGTCCCTATGCTCTCTGGATTCTCCAATTCTTTGCCCAACTCTTCTACAAGACTTCCCAAGCTCCATCTAATGTTGAGTGTGGGCCTCTGCACCTGTTTTGATCAGCTGCTGGGGGAAGCCTCTCAGAGGACAGTTGTGCTAGGCTCCTGCCTATGAATCCAAGCTGACAGAAACAATCATAGCCTGAAGGCCCAAGAGGGAAGGCAGGCAGGCCTGCAGTATGTCTGAATAGATCTTCTGTGAACAGCTTAGATCATTCCCCTCTAAATTGATAGGCGTTGCTACTAGATTCATTTATGTCGGTCTCACAAAGAATGTCTGAGTATCCAGGCCAGCACTGATGAATGCAGATGTCAACAGTGTCTTCACAAATTGTTTCATTTTGACCAGGCTTTGACCAACAGAGAGGTATCAAGGACTCACAGCATGCCCCTGTGAATCCACTAACTCTGCAGACACTGTTTGTTGTTTCCACTATCCACACGGAGACCTCCAGGCAGATATGGCTAAGGGACACATTCATCAAAGTGGAGTTCACAGTGGTCTCCCAGGAATCCAGGTACATAGTCACAGAAGTAAGCCCTAAGAGCATCCTGACGTGTGGCACCATGTAGACGTGGTTGGGATCCACAGTCATGAATTTCCAACTCAGTTTACACCAAAACACTCTTGAGGACAGACACATGTGTATCTTCCTATATATCGAGGCATACAGCACCATGCATGCAGGGATAAGAAACACATTTATCTACTTTCAGGTCACAATGCCTTCCTTGGTATCCATGTGCACAGGAACAGGAATAAGCATCGACTCCATGCTGGCACACAACTCCAATGTGGCAAGGTCTGCAAGCACTCTCATTCTGAGCTATCTCACAGAACCTTCCAGCCTATCCAGCAGGGCAGTTACAGGCATGCCTCTCCCGGTTTATGTGGCAGGTGCCTCTGTGTTAGTAGGCACTCCCTCCACAGGAATTAGTTGCAGTTTCCAAGGTCAGCCCACTCTACCCACGGGTATTGAACTGCAGGTGGCAGAGAGAAGAACAAAGATAAAATTGTTCACAGATTCAAATTAAGCCCAGTATCCCGTGTCTCAGTAGGAGGGGGTCTCCAGGCATGTGTTAATGTGACCTATTAGGCATTGGTCCTCCCTGAATCCAGGAGAATACACTTCAGGTCCCTGAGGAGTGCAACAGTGATTGATACTTGTCAACCCCACCCTCATAGTCACTGTAACAACCTAAAGAGCCAAGTACTATTGACCAGGGAACAAGTGTATCTAATTAATTCCCTCTGGAGACACTGCAGACAAGAGTTGCCTGAGAGTCTGCACATGTGATGAAGGACTACCCACTACCCTTCAGCATTGTCCACTGGATCCTCTACTAGCTGTGTGAGTCCAACAACCAAATGTTGGGATCTTAGATTGTTTTCTGTTGCTGTAATAAAATACCAACAAAAGCAAGTTAGGAAAGAAAGTTACTATTAAAGGCTCCAGATTGCAATCCATCATTTGGGGAAACACGGTAAATCAAAACTACAGGAGCTGCTCACATCACAGCCATGCCCAGTAACAGAAACTAGAAAATGCTTGTGTGCCTGCTAATGCTTAACTCAATTTTCCATTCTTATATAACCCCATGATTACCACTACAGACAGCCAATCGTTTCCATATGGACACCTAGATGTTTCTCTATCCCAGACTCAGAAAGATAAAAACCCAGGGTCCACTTGGCTAGCAGCCTCCCTAGAAATCTGGCTCCAACACAGCTTTCACAGGCCCTGTGGCCTTTTCTTTGGTTGGAAAGGACTTAGAGTCAGAACATGTGTTCACAGGCACCATGAGGAACAGCAGCTGAATGTGGCTGAGATAAAAATCTCCAGACTCATATTGGGTTTTGATAACCATCCATGTCTTGGAATATCTGTCTGCTCTTTTCATCAGGTGTCTACAAAATCTTGAACTACTGTATCCAGAGGGCCTGAAGGAGATGAAACTGAACCTGTTTCCCTTCTCTATGTCTGAAGACTGCCTGTATCTCAACATCTACACACCAGTCCATGCCCATGAGGGCTCTAACCTGCCTGTGAGTGTCAGGCCATGGCTAACGTGGGGAGAGGGTATTTTTTCAAGAAAATTAGAAGGGACAAAAACAATCTAAGTTCCATTGCAGGGTGGACGCTGATAAAAGTCTTACCTTACATGGGTCAAAGAAGACTATGTTACTGAACCTGGGTATGGGACAAACATCACTAGACCACCAAGCCCTCAAAGGCCCTAGCTCTTGATAAAACCAGAACTCATTCTACAACTTGTGCTCTGCAGAACCATATGGGGTTCAAGACTTCAGCATTGAGGTAGCCCAAACTTAGATCTGTTGTGACAATGAGGGTTGATGGTCCTTTCCATTTTTAATCTGGAGAGATATCCATGGGGACACCCCTCTTTGTTCCACTGTGAAGACCGTGAGTAATGATACATAGAGACATTAATTCAAAGCACAACACACAGTGGGAATGGGGACAGGAAGCTACTAGAGGCCCCTGGCTGTGGCAAGGACCTGAAGTCCTGAGGATTTTTATGCATTTCTGTAGCTGCCCAGAAACACAGCAGTTTATATTCTAGTAAGAAGACCAGCTTGGACAGGCTAGGAGCTTCCTGACATCTCTCTTGACTTTTCCAGGTGATGGTATGGATCCATGGTGGTGGACTGGTTGCAGGCATGGCTTCCATGTATGATGGATCCATGCTGGTAGCGACTGAGGACTTGGTAGTGGTCACTATCCAGTATCGTCTGGGTGTCCTAGGCTTCTTCAGGTGAGTCTGTGGCTGGGCTGGGCAATGGTTGCTGATCACAAATTAGACACCCCTTTGATCCATAACCCTTCCACTTCTCAGCACTGGAGACCAGCATGCCAGAGGCAACTGGGGATACCTGGACCAAGTGGCTGCCCTACGCTGGGTCCAGCAGAACATTGCCCACTTTGGAGGCAACCCAGACTGTGTCACTATTTTTGGCGAATCTTCAGGTGGCACAAGTGTGTCTTCACTTGTTGTGTCCCCCATGTCTCAAGGACTCTTCCACGGAGCCATCATGGAGAGTGGGGTGGCCCTACTGCCTTACCTTATCTCCAACACCTCTGAGATGGTCTATAGTGTAAGTGCTCTCAACCCTGCTGCTTAAGCCTTTATATTCTGGAACTCTGGTGTTCCGTTCATTGGGGAAATCAAGGACCATGGGAAATAGCTTCTTTCCAATAATTTCAGAGAAACTTAGGGGCTAGCATCCACTCACTACTTCACACTGAGTGACGGTTATCTGACCAGTCACCAAGGACTAACTAGTCCTTGAAACTTCTATCATCGGCAAAATAAGTAGGCATGTGCTTGGAAGCTGCTTCATTGGTTTTTAAAAGTGCTCAGAGTGTCAAGCCTGAGGATATAAGTTCAAATTCCAAGAACACACAAAGGCCTAGAGATAATAACACCTAATGGTAAATTAGATGTTCCTCTGGTCAGGTGGGAGACAGAGAGGAAAGAATCTCTGGATGTTCACAGACCAGCTTAGGTAGTGTAGGCAGCAAAAAGAAAAGACACCCTGTCAAATAAGAGGGGCAGGGTATTTTCTCCTCTACTCTTCATGTACAGTTCTTAACAGACTTACACCTTCCCTCATATATAAAATAGAAAAAGACTGATGGAGAAAACAAAACTACCCTAACAAAAAGAATAGGTATGCAGGTAGAAAGGGTCCTGCTTCCTGGCTGTCACTTTTGAACAGCAGAACAATGGGAACAATATGTATTTATTCTGATCCACATCACACAGCACAGTGTGGGAACTAGGCACAACAGCATTGGATTGGGAACTCTTCTCCCCACTTGTTCCCTTTGCAGACGGTGGCCAAGCTCTCTGGATGTGAGGCCATGGAATCAGAGGCCCTGGTGAGCTGTCTGAGAGGCAAGAGTGAAGAGGAGATTCTGGTTATTAACAAGGTTGGGAGAGTTGTGTGTCTGGGAGGACCTGGTCTATGTGATGTGGGATTCTGAACCAAATACCTCATCTTTATGATTTCGTGTTCTTTTAGTTCCATGTGCAAAATAAATATCAAGATAGGCTAATCTAAGTGTAGATTCTCCTCCAGGGTGAGCCGATCACCCTGAAACTAGTGAGAAATGAGAAAAAGGTGGAGGTGACTCAGTGGACATCAGGATATTTATTTCATTAACCTTCAGCATTGATCTCTAATGCCTCACAGGTCTTCATACTGATCCCCGCTGTGGTGGATGGAGAGTTCCTACCCAGACATCCCAAAGAATTGTTGGCATCTGAGGATTTTCACCCTGTTCCCAGCATCATTGGTATCAACAATGATGAGTATGGCTGGACAATCCCCAGGGTGAGACACAATTCCAATCCTCTGGGAGCCTAGAGACTCATATGCTAAGCAGATATATTGACAGAAACTCAATACATCTTTAATCCAAGTCCATCAGACCCCACAATGAAGACTGCTTTCTGTCTCCCAGCTCACGGGCTCTGCTCAGACAATAAAGGAAATAACCAGAGAGAACTTGAACGCTGTTCTGAAGAATGCAACAGCAGAACTGGTGAGATGTTTCTGGTCCTGTCCAAATAGTCGGGCATCTTATATCTCCTCTGACAGCATCCCTATTAATAAAAATCAGTATATGTGTATGATTTGGTATGAACCTTTTTACCTATACCCTATGTCATCCCGGGTGCCATTCTCATAATACTGAAGGCGGTTGCCTACCTAAACCACAATATGCCAACTTTATTGTTCCTCATCTCCTTGGTGTAGATGCTGCCTCCAGAGTGTACTGACCTGTTGATGGAAGAGTACATGGGGGATACTGAGGACCCTCAGACCCTACAAAAGCAGTTCACAGAGATGATGGGAGACTTCATGTTTGTGATCCCTGCACTCCATGTAGCACATTTTCAGAGTGAGTACATCAGTTTCAAGGCTTAGGGGAGCAGCTCAGAGATGGTGGCCATCACGGCTTAGCGCTGTGGAGTGGTGTGGTGTTCAGGTCTCCTACTGTCCAGTTTAAGAGAGTGAAATCTGGGTACAGAGGAGAAAATGAGTTGCTGATACTCTATTGACTTAACACAACCACTCAGCTGGGAAGGCCATGGGCACTGATTAGCCAAGGACTTTTCCATCCTTAGTGCTCCAGCATGGGGCTCCTTGCACCATTTAACTTTTATGATTCCTGGTAACATTTTATCAAGGTATCTTGTCACCACATATGAATCAGAAAAACATTCAGGTGAGGGGCCACTACATCACTCTTTGTGCCTCCTCCAGGTGTCCATGCTCCCGTGTACTTCTATGAATTCCAACATCAATCCAGCTTCTATAAGGATATCAGGCCGCCCCATGTGAAGGCTGACCATGCTGATGAGGTTCCTTTTGTCTTTGGGTGCATGCTCTTTGGGATGAAATGTGAGTCTCCATTATTATTATTATTATTATTATTATTATTGTTATTATTATCATTATTATAGTTGAATGAGGTCCCAGATGATTTCCTGGGTGACTGATGAGGTCTTAGTCCATTTGAGAAAATCAAGGTTCTAGGAGAGGACAAAATCAAATGTGTACCATATCATAGTCCAAAATTCTATAACAAGTTTAGAATCAGCACCCTTCCAAGTCTAGCCTGTGATGGAGGATCTGACAGCACATCAGAGCTGGAATTCAGTTAGAGGCTAGTATAGATCTTTGCTACTGGATAATGAAGAAGTGAGGCAGCAAACCACTAATTTAGTGTCCAACAACAGTTGAGATTTTGAGTGTTGAGTGAGGTAGAATATACTTGGAGTTTTGTCTTTCTCATGATTCCAGTTGACATTACGGAGGAGGAAAAGCTGCTGAACCAGAGGATGATGAAGTACTGGGCCAACTTCGCGAGACATGGGTGAGAAGGCACCTCTTTCCCAACATGTCAGTTACAGATCTCTAACAGGTCTCAATTTTTAGCCCTAATTTAAGACTTTCTTAGCATGCATGGCTCTTTGATCACATGATGGAGTCTTCTCTACACAATAACCCATTTACATGAATACTTTGTAATTGTCTGATACTGTCCATCTCACGGTGACCTAGTTGGTGGGGTATAGTGCTGTGGCAATGCTCTTTAGATCTTGCCTTATAGAGGGAGATATAAAAGAGCTCATATAGTCTCCCCCACAGGAAGCAGAAACTAGTGAGTGGCACTCATATGCACATATCATGACTCCTTTCCCACCAGTCCCCTTAACCACTGTCGTTCTTGTTCCACTGCCATGACTCAAAACATGGGATCAGGCTTTGGAGCATAGTGACCTCACCCTTTTTCTCTCGATGGCATGTCCACAGGAACCCCAACAGCGAGGGTCTGCCTTACTGGCCCATGCTGAACCAAGATGAGCAGTATCTGCAGCTGGACATCCAGACTGCTGTGGGCCGAGCACTGAAGGCCAGAAAGCTGCAGTTCTGGACCAAGACTCTGCCCCAGAAGATTCAGGAGTTAAATAGATCTGAACATATGCACAAAAATATGTAGTGCCGTTTGTGAGGAATGGTGTGTGGAGTTGGCTGCTGATCAAGTTAGCTTCAGGTTCCCAATACATATTGATACCTGAGTTGATTCTAATCTTCACAGAGCCTCCATACTTGTCTATTTTCTTATTTATCACAAATCTGTTCATGTGACTCTTTGTCAAGCCAGGTCATCTTTGCTTATATCCACTCGATAAGGGCTCCCATAACTGTGGATTTGTGAACCCCACAGTGCCCCATCTCTTTTCAGAGTTCACTGGAACTAGGCCCCTTTATCCTTGCTTGGTTAATCTCTCATCGTCGTTCTCCTCTTCTCTATGACTTCTTTGGGTGTGGGGCCAGGCATCCATGGGACTGTGGGAGCCAACCTAAAATAAGAGTGGTTTTGAGGTATGTTCAAACCCCAGAGATTTCTTCCTGAGTTTAGAAGAAGTAGGACTGCTCCCCACTACCCTGGAGCCTTATGAAGTCATGTCTGCAGGACCTGGAATTCCTCCTATGTACCCAGATACCAGCCTTTGAGGTACTCTCACCTGAAAGACATCTACCCACTCTCCAATGGTTTAAATATCTTTTGTTCCATCCATTAAATCAAGCTGTCCCATCAAAGCTGTCTCTTGAGATTCTGTTCTACACATGGTCATGATGCCTGAGGTCTGTCCCCCCCCCCCCCCCCCCCCCCCCGCAGCCATTCCTGCCTTGCTTCCCTTCTCAGAATTCGAAAGCTGTGATTGTGGGCAGATCAAACAGTGAGGGGCAAGGAGTGGAGATCCCACCCTATGTGTTCTTATAACGTCAGAGTCACCAAGTCAGTGTGTGTTAACTCTCCTGTTGTTCTCTGGTACAATAACATTACAACGTCCTGTGTTAACTCCCTTTTCAAGGTATCTGCACTCCGGGAATGATTGTTCCCCAGGTTTATGTCTATAAACCAGAAGACCTTGCTTTATAGCTGAGAGGGGACCAAAAGAAAAGGGAGGTTTTGGGTCTTCTTTACTATGTCTCACAGTCTCACTGAGTGCCGTGGGAACCACTGGAACAGCCCTTATTCAAAAACACCATCTGGCTGTCGACTTCCAGGACAAGCTTGACCAGATCATGGCTTCCACCTTGGACAGCCTCTAGCCCCTTTAACTGCAGAGCTTTGTTTATCTTTGTTGGCTTCACTACCATGCATTTGTTCTTGTTCACATGGTAGCTTCCTTCCTGTGTGCCAAGGTCCACTTAGACAGAGATAACGTCTAGATGCTGACTCCTGGTCATTAAACAAATATCTAGCGGGTTTAGATATTATGGGTTTTATCGATAGAAGCTTACCTCTGAGGGGGAAAAGAAGCTGTCTCCATCACATGGCTCTACATGCAATGGATGCTGACCACTCTGACTGTTTAATCATCATATTCATACCTCTGTGCTCCCATTCTATGACCTCCTTCATTGCTCATACTAGCCCTAACTGGTAGATAAGGATTGGAGTCATCAGGATTCTGAGTGACATTTTTCTCATCCTGCTGGAAGAAGGTATTTGCAGTAACTGTAACATCAATGGCAAGCTCTAATAGCCCATGTTCCATCAGGATAAGTGATATCTGCATTTGGATATGTAGCCTACCATGGGCTGTGGACTGAAAGTCCACAGGCTGAAATTATGGATCCAGACCCTGTCCTCAGATGATCCATAAGAACAAATGGGCTGAGGACAAGTATATAGAGCTGTGTCATGGAAGGATGACACTATCATGAATGCAAGTAAGGGCATCCTTAGATGCTCATCCCCACTCAGAAAGCCAATCGTGGCTGCATTATATTTGTCTCTATGTATCTACTCTCAACAGCCTGTTCACCTAACATTTGTGAGGAATCCTTTCTATGACTCTAGTTACAAAGCCTATATTGTCCCTGTCTTGCTATGTTCCCTGAGTAAATGCCCCCAAGTGATTACACACACACAAACACACACACACACACACACACACATTAAATTCCCACAAGACAATGTATATGTATGAGTCCCAATGGATGCCACCTTTCTCCACACCCTCCCCTGAGCCTGGCTTTCTTCATCTCTCCCTTACCTAAAACTGCAAGTCTCCCAAACATTAAAAGTAAGCAGGTGTTTTAAAAAGTGTTGGCCATATTATGTGTCGGTATCAAATTTTTACACTCATCTTTGACCAAGTCCTGTATTTTCGCACATCTATAAGTGACCATTAAAACCTTGATTAGCTGAAAGTCTTGTGTCTTAATAAGTTTAAGCTGCAGTGATGTTAAATCTTGATTGCTAACTTCATAGTATCTGGAATCAACTAAGAGAAACACCTTTGGTTGAGTCTTGAAGCATGTTTCTAGGGAGGATTAGCTAAGGGGAGAGGAGCCTCCTTGACTGTGTGTCCCAGACACAGACATCCATGTTAACAGCAACATTCTTTGCCTTTTTGCTTCTGCTTCCTCCTAGTGTAAGCATCTACCTGACTCCGCTGATGGTGTTACCATCTTTCCATGCTATCAGACTTTAGTTTCTTCAAGCCTTCCAATGTGTGTTGAAGACAAGAGACTCTCCAGGAATCTTCTAGGCCTTCAACACCACATTGGAACTGCTAGGGTATTGAACATCATGGACTAAGCAGCTACCAGGGTTCTAAGCCTCTCTAGGGTGCAGACGGTAACCATTTGAGAACCTAGTACTTATTATGTAAGCCAACCATTCTAGTAAATCCCCCTATATAATATATGTACAATCTATCACTTCTACTTTTTTAGGGGACTCTGAATGATACAGTTGTAGCAAAATCATCCCAACCTGCTAGCTTTGTGTTGGGGCAGGTGGCTATGGCCCAGCTACTTGGAAGGCAGAGACAGGAGGATTGCATGTGCTCAGGATCACAAGAATAACACATTTGAAACATAGGAATTGCTGGGCGGTGGTGGCTCACTCCTTTAATCCCAGAACATGGGAGGCAAAGACAGGCAGATCTCTGAGTTCGAGGCCAGCCTGGTCTACAGAGTAAGTTCCAGGACACCCAGGGCTATACAGAGAAACCCTGTTCCCCCCACCAAAAAAGAAACATAGGAATTACATATCAATAATTGCATATGAACATATTTGTATAACTATATATAAGTTTTCAACTTATAAACAATAAAAATGTGTTCATAGCTTTGGAGATTTATAAGCCTAGGT
>NW_022196905.1:242883353-242883776 GCF_008632895.1 Mastomys coucha
CCTCTCTCTCTCTGTGTGTATTTTGGAGTCTGCTGAAGTTTCTCCTCTCACCTCAGGGCCTGGGGGTTCATGTTCCTCTGCTCAGGGCATTCGTGACTATGTTTGAGTGTGAGGTGTGTCCATGCAACTTTCACAGATCCTCTTGAGACCTTTTGATTTCTTGTGACACAATCACTCTCCTTCAGCTTCCATATTATTAATTTATATTCCTCCTTCATTATTGTCCCTAAACCTTTTGTGCTACCTCTATTGAAAAACTTTGTCTTACACTTTATGCCATTACATAAAGGTGGCAAATTGTGCTCAAACTGTCTGTGTTCCCTTAAAGTATTTTCTCCTTGTCTTTAAAGGTCTCCGTCCTACCTAGTCCCGCCACAGGAAGCCTTAGCTGGTTACAGAAAGTTGCTGCTTCATGCTCTGTCT
>NW_022196905.1:242883786-242886889 GCF_008632895.1 Mastomys coucha
TGATGGAGCATCCTTTAGGTATATGCCCAAACTTGTATAGATAGGTTTTGAGGAAAATCAATTCCAAATTTTCTGAGGAACTGCCACATGGACCTACAATTTGTGCTGCCTGCAACATATTCTAGGGTAATGGTGGTGCAGAATATGTGGGAATGGTTAACCAGTGACTGATCCAACTTGAGGCCCAACTTGAGGGATGCCTTGAGACTGAGGATTTGTACCTGGTCTTCTTGTAACTTGGTAAGCCATGTTCAGAGGATATTCCTGGGAAGCTAGTTCCTTTCTGAGGGGAAAGAAAGGAAGAAGTGGATCTGGTTTAGAGGACCGGGATCCTGGCATTCCAGAAAAAACTTCAGATGCCATATTGTGTCTGTCCAAGAGGCTAGGGAAGGAGCAGAAACACCAGAAGTGACTTTGTTCTGCCTGCTGGCTATTGGCTTCCTGTGGCTACTACCTTATCAGTTCTTCTGCAATAAGAACTTTGCCCTATTCAACCAAATTTGCACACCTACACCCTTAAAGATACAAATTCCTGCCTGGGCCAGGACAATCTGTTCTGTTTCCTGCTATGAGACTCTCATCTTGCAGCAGCACAGGTTTAGGCCTGAGATTCAACCATGCCATTGGCTAGACTTCCTGGTTGGCTGTATGTTGCAGCCTGCGGGCTCCTGCTTCTCCTCCAGCATGTGCATGGGTGAGACTATCTAAATGAGCACAGGGGAATAGGATCAGAGCTGCCCCAGTTCTGAAGGATCAGAGGCTGAGATTGGAGATGGAAGGAGGAGGAGCTGGTAGAGGTGACTGTCAACGGACTGGTTTGACCTGCCAGCTCCCAGTAATGACACAGAAACTATTATTCATTATACCTCAGGTTAGCTTAGGCTATTTCCAAAGTGATTCATATTGCTTAAATTAAGATGTTTACTCTATTCTACATTTGCCACATGGCCTCGTACCTCTAATTCAGTCCCAGTCCATACAACTTCCTCTGCTTCTGGCTAGCTAATCTTTCACTTCTCTATTCTTCCCACAGAGCCTATCTCTACCCAGATGTCCCTCCTTACCTCTCCTGCCTCAGCTATAGTCATCAACTCTTTATTAAACCATCAGAAGATGATGGAGAAGATGTTTGCAAAACACTGAAACAGTATAAAAACACCAACACTTTATAAAAGTAACAATATCAAAGTCTGGTTAGGACTCAGCTCTCTGCTGGCACAGAAATCAATCTTTGAAGAATACAAAGGCAATCTTTGCACTGTGCACAAAGAGATTTTCCTAGTATCTTCCTCTTTTTGTCCAATAAAAGACTCTTTCTAAAATAAATTAACTATATACAATAAGGAAATTAAAAGAACTATCTGGTAAGATTACCTTTACAATGTCTTGTCCATTTGTATTTGGCAACCTTGGAGAAAGTTCTCCATCTATATCTTATCTTGGTGAGTTCAAAGTTCTGTACCTAATCACTTCCTATTATACATTGCATTACCAATCTAAAAATAGCATTTTTAGACCTTAAATTTTAGGATTTTCTTAAATCCTAAACAACTCAAACTTTATGTGAGGTTCTAACTTTCTATTATTCAACCCCATCAGAGACTTCAGAAAAATAAATATTACCTGAGTAGACAGGAGGTACAGAGCAAGCCACTTCCAAAACTCCAGAAGTGACTGAGACTGCTGGCTGCCTGGACAGTCAGCCAAGGCTCCTCTGCAACGCTGGGGCATCCACCTGTCTTTGGCCTACAGGCCCAGAGTATCTGACAGACTAACCTGTGAAGCAGGAATGAAGAAGCACTGGCCTACCTTGACTATACAAAGTTAGTCAATTGACTTCCCAGTGTGCTGTTTGTCCACAGCTTGGACAAACTGTCAACAGTCAAGAACAAGGCAGTTTTTTTGCCCGATGCCTAGCTTTGCCACATTTGAAGCAAACTCTATATGGAAGTTCTTCGATGCCCATCATCTTCTTTGAAGTAGTATGGGGGTGCTGCCAGGAGCTGACATGTCTCACAGTCACAAAAACCTTTTATTATTAAAACATAATAAATCTCATAATATCTCTAGTGGATAAGAGTAATAGCTCATCTTCTCCTCATTTTCAAGTTTCTAGAACATTCTTTCCCTGCAGTTTTAGTAATTGCATATAATGTGGGTTGAAAGAATATGATACAACATTAGGAAGTCAAACCTGGCAAGGAATGAAATGAAATATTAAACCATTAACCAATAAAGGAAACTCTGAGATGAAAAAAAGGAAAAGTATATTGTGACTCCTGAACAGCCCTTGGAAAGTGTCCTGTCTATAACAACCCCTAACAGTTCCATGACAGGAAAAGCAAGAAATCAAAGGGATTCATTTAACTTCAACCTCTGACAATTTTAGAGTCACAGGAGAAGGGTGAATAAGTTTCTGTGGATTTAGCTTTGTAGGTGTTATTTATACCTAGCCTAGAAGTTTGTAAGGGTGTGTTCTCTTCCATAGGAGAAAAATATGAAAATGAAGTGTGTGAGGGGTGGTGTTCATTGGGACACAATTCCTAAGCTCACTGATCAGGTAATGTTATTAATACTCTTACATGTTTTGTTTATTGGAAATATAATTTTATAAACATAATGTAAGTCATCACTATAGCTACCAGGTGACTGTAAAGGTTTACACCTAGCTGAATAGCAATTTGAAGACCATTAACTTCTCACACTGTCAGGCAGAAGGTAAGAGTATGCTCAAAATTGAAACACCAGCTCATTAATAAAGTCATTTGGAAATGGTAAAAATAATTAAATGCCATATTCTGTAGATCTCTGAAGTATTTGAAGACCTTCTATCTAAAGTCTATCTGAATAGGCAAATGTTGCCTATTTCTAGCTATTTATTATCTGCTTAACTTTGAAAACTAACTTTAATTTTTTTCAAAAACTACTTTTAATGATGGTTTTTAAATGCCTTAACCTCCCTTATAGCCCACCACCCACCAGAGGTAGTGGGAAAGACAGGATATGGGAGAAATGGACCTGTTTAGAAATGGTTCTTTGCATGTAATAAGGACACATGCTCCACCATGTTCATAGCAGCCTTATTTATAATAGCCAGAACCTG
>NW_022196905.1:242887965-242894779 GCF_008632895.1 Mastomys coucha
AAAAAAAAGAAAAAAAAAAAAAGAAATGGTTCTTTGGTGAAAATCCCATCTCATTGTCAGGAAATCAACAGTTCAGCTTGATCCACTTGCAAACACTTGACAGATACATCAGCAGGTCCAACTCAGTAGTGTCAGGATTGCATCACACAGCATGACCTAGCAGGAAGAGCCAGGCAGGAAGGATTTGGACCAGCACGTTTGTCAGGAGCAGGTCTAGGCTGCGACTCTCTCAAAAATCAAAGATCAACGAAGATGCAAGTCCAACAAGCAATGCATAGCTAGCTCCATAAGCAAACCAAGCCCAGCCAAGCTTCACTCTCCTCTCCCAGTCTGTTGAGCCCCTATTTATACTCCCTCCAAATGTCATGTGTCCTCCACAGGTCTTGCCTCAGCACGTGTGTCTGTCTCAGCTAACATCACTCTGCCAATCTGCCCAAGTACTCAGAGTGGCATGAAGCTACAGCATATAGCAGTTTTTTGGTGCATTTTTCTCTATGGAGTTCTGACAAATGGAGTTTAACTATGCAATATAAGGCTGGCCACTACATGCTCATGTGTCCTTTCGTATGTTTGCTTTAGCAGAACATCCTTTCACCTGTGTCTGCTTCAGTAAAATGCTCCTTTACAACTCTGCCATAGCCTTTCACCTGTGTCCCCTTCAGCAAAATGTTTCTTCATGTGTTTGTCCCAGCAAGACACCATCCAACACAACTGACTTTCCAAAGAACCTTTAAGTTTTCACTTCAGAAAACATCTCAAGGGGGCTAAATAAAGCTTAATTCTGTAATTAACTACACTAGGACCTAGAAAGACTACAAGTTTGATTGTAATAGGCAACTAACTACTAACCTGCATTTCTTTATTATCCTATACTTTGTAGTAGTAGCTTTGAAGGACGAGAACTTTATATTACATTTTAAAATGAGCCACATAGGTACAATACCTTAAAGAAGAGTTGAAACATATGTACAGTATATTGTAACAAAATAACCTTCAAATTACATCAATATACAAAAACCATACCAATATAAACTATTTGAGACTTATAGTTGTTTTTTAGTCCAAAAGTAGAATGAACAATCTACCCTTTTATCCTGTCATTCCTATAGCGCCCCCCCCCGTTATGTTTCTGATGAATATGCAAACAATAGAGTAGAAAAACTGTCCCAGGCTGCTGGGTCAGAGCTCTGCACCTTCTGGGAATTAGTTGAAGGTACTGCAGTAAGGAGTAGAGACTGAGCTCATTCTCACAGTCTCTGTGACCATCCACTGTCCTTGTGCCATTGACTAAGGAACAAGTACACATGCTTCCAACTGAAGACTATGTAGAACAAGGAGGTACTTTATTGGTACTTGGAAATAAACTGAAGAGTGTCTCATTACCCTGTGGAATGGTATTATCCATTCATTCCTATGTTGCTATGTGGGCACACTACCCCAATGCTCAAGTATGTTTGTTCTATTTCGGTTGCTGTGATAACATATCCTTAGATAGCAAATTAGTGAAGACAGATTTTATTATGGGTTACAATTCCAACTTATAATCAACCACAGGTGGGAAACCACAGAGACAGAGGTTTAAGAGAGCTGATAGCATCACTTCCACAATTAAGAACACCGTTTCAAGGACACATGCAGGCCTACTAATCTTCACTTACTCTCTCCATTCTCATACAATTCAAAAGCCCCCTTCCTAGGGAATTGTGCCTCCTACAATGGGCAGGTATTCTTATTACAGTGGACATAATTGGGATAACTTGTCACTGGCAGGTCAACTGGCCTACAGGGTCAAGGCAATCCCTCATTAAGACTCTTTTCCCTGGTGATTTTAAGTGTGTCAAATTAACAACCCAAACAAACTGCCACACCACAATCAAAACTACACACACAGAAGGCATGAATGTTAGAACAGGAAGCCAAACACTTTCATAAAGGCTACCAGAAGCCTCTATATACTAGGCTCCAGAATATTATTATCCAACCAGAGGCCTCCCTGTAAATTTCTACTTACATTTCCACAGATCTGGCATCCTTTACTGTGGTAGGGACTTGAGAGAAGAATCATATATTAGCAGGCCATTGTGGAAAGCAGTAGCTGAAGGAGGGTAGGAGAGACTCAGACTAAGATTTAGTTTTGTCAACCATGTAGCTTAGACTTCCTGTCTTCCATTTTCACCAGGTGTCTGCAGACTGATATAATGAAGTTAGAGGGTGTGAAGGAGATGAAAGAGAACATGCTTCCCATCCCTAAGTCTGGGAACTGATTGTCTGTCAACATCTACACATTAGATCATGCCCATGAGAAGATCCAGGAACTACAGAGTTCTCAGGACAGGACTTGTCTGAATGTTAGGCTGTGGGTTTCTCCGGAAGATGCCATTTCTTTCTCTAAGTCTGAGCTCCACTCTAGTTTAGACCCTGATCACTAGTCTTAACTTTTAGGTTCAAGAAGGCTCACTGGTGAGCTGACTAAACCTGTGTACATGTGACTCAGAGTCCTGGCGATCTAAGAGCTAAGGGGGTCTAGATCTTTGATTAAACCAGGAATTTCTTCTATCAACTTGGCAGACCTACTGGGGATTGTGCATGAGGGCTCAAATTTCTAGCTGCAAGTTATCTCTTCTGCCAGCGGGATCTGATGGCCATTCTGATCAGCAGCCAGGAAAGCCAGGAAGACACTCCTCTTTTGTTCTACCCTGAGTGGTCTGAGAGTAACAATGACTTTAATTTAGGTCTAGACTCATTAATCCATGCTGAGATTTCCTTGTGGGGAAGCATATGGAAATATGCTTACAATCCTAAAGCACCTCATCTTTGGCTCATTTCCTGAGATCTTGAGATGTGTTTGTAGGTCAACCCGCACAGAACAAAGCAGTTGGTAACCTAGTGGGCAGTCTAGATGAACTCGTGCTGTGTGTGGGCTCCTGGCATCTGAGTTGTTGTCTCTAGGTGATGGTAGGGTTCCACGGTGGTGGACTGGTTATAGGATCGGCTTCCATGAGTGATGTATCCACACTGGTAGCCACTGAGGAAACAGTAATTGTTGCCATCCAGTATCGCTTGGGTATCCTTGGCTTCTTCAGGTAAGCCTGGAACTGGGCTGGGTAACATGGCTGAGTAGATCATGGGCAATCCTCTAGCTCTTCTCCCTGCTACCTCCAAGCACTAGAGACCAGCATGCCAAGGCAACCTGGGCAATATAGATCTTTTTCTACAAAGAATGTCAACTCCCTGGGGGAGGGGATAAGATATTAGTTTGAAGAAGAAACTTGGATGTATCCTGGATTCTGATTGGGGAGGAAAGAGGGTATAAATTAGGCCTAGGGTTTAGCATTAGACTATGGTTGCTAGAGTTGGGCCTGAGTTGGAATGTGTATGAGGGGCTAGGTATCAGACCTTTGTCTTCCTCCTGTCTGCAGTTCATCTCATTGAGAAGGAGGAGCTGGTGGACAGAAGAACGGTGAAGTACTGGGCCAACTTTGCAAGACATAGGTGTGATTATGTCCCTCCCTTGGCTTCTGTATGCTCAGGTTTCCATCTAGAGCCCCAGTGTTGTGTGTTCCATTAGTATGCATGGATCCTTAATTAAATGATAGTCTTTAACTCAGGGCACACTCAGGCAGATACCTTCTAGCTTTCAGTTACTGTTCATCCCACAGAAACTGGGTAGGTGAGTCACACTATTGTGGTAGTGTTCTTTAGATTTTATGTCTGAGAGGAACACACAAAACTAGCCTGCTTCCCTTGCTTCAACATGGAGTAGACACTGGTGGTGACACTTGTATGTATATTAGTACACCAGGACATCTGGTCTCTCAGACCCTTAGTCTGCTCATCCACTGCCCTGACCAAATATGGGATTGAGGTTTTGGGTGAGAGAGACCTTCACTCTTCCCTGCTGCCTGCATTGGAACACAGGAACCCCAACAGCCAGGGTCTACCCTACTTGCCTGCATTGGACCACAATGAGCAGTAACTGCAGCTGGACACCCAGCCTGCTGTGGGCCGAGCCCTGAAGGCCAGAAGGCTGCAGTTCTGGACCAAGACTCTGCCCCAGAAGATCCAGGAGCTAAAGGGTTCTCAGAACAAGCATGCAGAGCTGTAGTGTCCTTTGTCAGGAATGGTATGTGAGGTTGAAAGCAGATGGAGTAGTTCTGAGGTTACAAAGTCCATTTATCTATATGTATTTGTTCCAACATTTACATAAGCCTTTCTAATATCAGCATTTGCCCTTTCAGACATCTATGAAGAACATTCTGTTATTTCTTATTATTCTGAGCAAACTTTCATTAGAGTCAATAGAAGCTCCCATAAGAGTGTGGAAGTGTGAGCCCAAATGCCCCATCTTCTTTAACCATTCACTAAGACCAGGCTCTTCCTTCCCTTCCTTCCTTCCTTCCTTCTGTTCATTATCTTTTCTCCATCACCACTCTCCTCTTTTCCAAGTCCCAGACCCTCTTCAAATGAAATGGGTGTTTCAGGGACTGTTGACTGCAGGAAATAGATTGCATCAAATCCTGTATCCTCTCTCAGCATCTTTTTAATTGCCATTAGAAAATCTGCTTTCCTTAAGTCCCTTTGCCTTAAGAATGATGTTTCTAAATGATTATAAACTATAAATTGGACTCATAGTATCTGTGACCTCAGATGTGTGGGTGCTGAGATAGAAGGATTACATAAGTCTCAGACAAGATAACAAGTCCACATCTCTGAAACATACAAACAAAAAAATCATAACTTCAGTAACTTACAACAACAGTAACAAATATACAGTCTTGTAGATTGTGAAATTCAGGGTCAAGGTTCACACGGATTTGCTGTGTGGTGAGAAAGAGTTCTTAGGGAAACCAGTCTCAAGGATTACTGTTTGTGCTCTCTCCTGGTAGGATGTGTAAACAAGGCCGTTACAAGGGTAATATTAAGTCCTTGCTGACTTGAACTGGAGGCAGGGAAGATCTTCCTGTCAGCTAGACTAACCTCGTAGGATGTTTCAATTCTATATGTACAGCGTTGATTGAAGTTCCTACTGCCAGCATGCCTCTGCTCATCAGCTCTATACATATGCACTAAACTGGCTGTCAATTACGTTTGAGACTTCTAATAATTATCTAATTTTTGATAGCTTGAGTGTGGATTGTTTTTATGGTACTATGGATTGACCTTAGGACTTGCGCATGTTTGACAATGGTCACACCCATGAACTACACCCTCAGACTACTGTAGATTGTTTAGATGAAATTGAACTAACCTGTCTTAAGTGTCTGGATTAGTAAGTCCTAGTAAATTCTCAAGACATGCAACTGACATCAAGTCAGATTTAGAACATTCCCCCCCTGCTTCCCATAGGGCTTCTCTCAGGCCTTCTTGCTGCCATTCACTGCCTTTAGTCCTGTTTCAAAGTAAACATGACATTGCTTAATCTTACTATCCTGGGACTTGTCTCCAATCCAATATAAATAGAATGTTTGTGACTGGTTAGATCACTTCACGAAATGTTTTTGGTTTTGTTTTTATTATTGAATGTCATCCAAGTGTGCACACAACACGTTTTATCCACTGAGCAGACTATGCATAACTTCTGTCCTTGTTTTTATTACCTCTTCCTTTCACTCAGGATGATATTTTCTAGTTCCATCTATTTGCCTCCCTTGAACACATGATCTCACTGCCTTGGCTTCCTCAGTAGGTAGATTACAGGATTATAGGGCCACCCACCCTATGTTCGAGTTTTAGTAAGTTGTATGGATATTCTCACACATGATTTTATGTGATCTCAACTATTTTTGAATTTACAAAAATAGAGGAACCCGACATAGTGATCTCCTGAGACGCTCTGACCGTGCCTGACTAATACAGAAGTTGAGGCTCACAGCCATCCATCGGACTGAGCACAGGGTCCCCAATGAAGGAGTTAGAGAAAGGACCCAAGGAGCTGAAGGGTTTGCAATCCCTTAGGATGAACAACTATATGAACTAACTAGTACCCTCAGAGCTCCCAGGGACTCCACCACCAACCAAAGAGTACACATGGTGGGACTCATGGCTCCAGCAGCATGTGTATAGCAGAGGATGGCCTAGTCAGTCATCAAGGGCTGGAGAGACTCTTGCCCCTGTGAAGGCTCTATGCCCCAGGGCCAGGAAGTGGGAAAGGATGAGTTGGTGAGCAGGGGGACGGAGGAGGGAACAGGGTTTTTTGTTTTGTTTTGTTTTGTTTTGTTTTTTATTTTATGTTTTTATTTTTTTCAGAGTGGAAACTTGGAAAGGAGAAATCATATGACATGTAAATAACGAAAATATCTAGAAAAAAATGAAAAAAAAAATCTAGAGAAGAATTGCTATGTCATGAGACACAAGTGTTAAACATCTAAAGAACTTGTAAGACGATTCTCTCCAGTGAGTTCCTAAGCAGAGAGCAGCCAGCTGGGAGGCACGAGTCGCAGGGGAGCCGCAGGGCAGCAGGGACAGGATCCTCTCAGCTTCCAAGTGACAGAGGTGGATCAGCAACCTTAGCTGCCCCTTCCTTGCAACTGGAGGGTCTGCCTCCAGGGACCGCCTTGACCTGGAATCTCCGGTGAGAGCCGCCATCTTCTCTCCTGTGAGTTTCTAAGACCAGAGCAGCCAGCTGGGAGGCACAGGCCCCACGAATCTCAGGGGTCTTGCAGGGCATCAGGGACAAGACAAGCTCTGGTCAGAATCACTAAGAACATCTAACACCAAAAATCAAGAGATGGTGAAAGGCAAATGTGAGAATCCTACCAACAGAAACCAAGACTACTTGGCTTCATCAGAACCTAGTACTCCCACTGCAGCAACT
>NW_022196905.1:242903403-242906011 GCF_008632895.1 Mastomys coucha
AAGAAGAAGAAGAAGAAGAAGAAGAAGAAGAAGAAGAAGAAGAAGAAGAAGAAGAAGAAGAGGACGAGTAGCGAGTAGGAGAAGGAGAAGGAGGAAAAAGGAAGAAAAAGAAGAGGAGGAGGAGGAGGAGGAGGAGGAAGAGGAGGAAAAGGAAGAGGAAGAGGACAGAAGGAGAAATGGAGTTGGTAGAAAAACGTGGTGGTGTGGTGCCTTGAGAGTGAGGGGAGTAGGGTACATTGTGCTAGTTTATGAAATTACCAAAGGGAAAAACCCCACAAGGTTCTGGGAATAAAGCTCAGTGGTAGAGGACTTATCTGGCATATGTGAGACCACAGATCCAATTCTCTGTGTCCTCTTTAGAAGCTCTGGGGTACCTGCCTACATCAGAGCTCATTGAGTGTCCAATTTCCATGTCCATTTCTTACCAACAACCAAGCTTTCTCATGTTTACTGATGATTATAACACATCTGATAAGATGCAGACCTGTTGCCTCCATCAACTCAAGCTGCCATTAGAAAAGGTACATTAGCAGCCAGCTAGTTCAGTCATGAGATGGATATCCATGATTCAGCTCCTTGGAAGACTGAAGCAGGAGGATTTTATGAGCTCCATACATACACCCCATCTCAGTAATATATATGCTATATACATGCACATGTATGAATCATTACATGTGTGGCTTATAAACAATAGAAATGGGTTTGTAGTTGTGGAGACCATGAAGCTCAAGGTTGAGATACCAGCATATGTGCTATGTGATGAGGGCTAGCTCTCTTTGCCAAAGACGCAAAGTTGAACCTTGTGTCTTCAACTGGGCAGACAGGATAAACCATGGTGTTCAAGATCTGGACACATTGTGTTCATGTATGAAATTACCAAAGGATAAATAAAACCCCAAGGTTATGGGAATACAGTTCAGTGGTAGAGGAGCCATCTAGAGTGTGAAGATCCAATTCTCTGTATTGGCTTTTTCCGATCTCCTGAAACAACTCCTAAAGACTAAATTTATACTAACATCTCACTGGAGACAAGGTTTCACCATAGGCATGTGATACAACAATTTTCAGAGCATAGCACTTAGAGGTTCCCATATCAGCCACCAAGGTTGCGAACAATGGAAAACAATTCTATCTATTGTGTTTGGAAATCAAATGTCACCTATGATTGATATTTAAAACAAACTATTGTCAGTCCTAAGGTGGAAAGTAGTATAAGTTTTATTAGAAATAGATCTGGGTATCTATTAGCTTTTTGAGCCTGAGGCTGTGTGTGTTTGTGTGTATGTGTGTGTCTTTGTGTGTACATATCTATGCATGTGTATGCCTATGTATGTGTGCCTACATATGTGTGTTTGTGTATGTTTATTATGTGTGCATATGTGTGTATGTGTCTATTTTTGTGTGTGTACATCTATACATGTGTGTGTCTATAAGTGTGTGCCTACATATATGTGCATGTTTATGTATGTGTGTGTATGTATTTATATGTCTTCTTTTGTGTGTGTCTATATGTGTGTGTTGGGGACACCAACCTACCCAGAAAACCTTTCACCCAAAATTTGTCCTGCCTACAAGATGTGCAGGGAGAAAGATGGAGCAGATATTGAGGGAATGGCTAACCAATGTCTGCCCCAACTTGAGAGCCACCCCACAGGAGAGCGCCAACTCCAACACTATGAATGACACTCTGCTATGCTTGCAGACAGGAGCCTGGCACATCTGTCTTCTGAGAGGCTCCATCCAGAAGCTAATGTAAATAGATGCAGAGACCCACAGCCAGACATTAGGCAGAACTCAGGGAGGCTTGTGGAAGAGCAGGGGGAAGGATTGAGGTTTGAGAGCCTGGGTGGTGGGCAGGTTAAGGACAGCACAAGAAGACCAGCAGAGTCAACTAATCTAGGCCTATGAGGGCTCACAGAGACTGAACCACCAACCAAAGAGCATGCATGGACTGGACCTAGGCCCCCTACACATATATTGCAGCTGGGCAGCTTGGTCCTCATGTGGGTCCCCCAACAATTGGAGTGGGAGCTGTGTCTGACCTGGACTTTGCTTCCTGCCTTTGGGTCCTAGCTAGGCTGCTTTGTTTGGCCTCAGTGGGAGAGAATCAGCTTAATCCTGAGGAGACTTGGTGAGCCAAGGCAGGATGGTACCTGGGGGCTGGGTAAGGGTTCCTTTCTCCTCAGAGAAGGAGAGGGGGAGACCAGAGAAGGAGGTGGGAGAGTGGGACTGGGAAGAGAGGAGGGAGGGAGCTGTGATCAGGATGGAAAGTGAATAAATAAGAAAATTAGTGAAAAAAGATACTTTATATTATTTGAAGCTGTTGTGAAAGATATTTCCCTCATTTCTTTGTCAGTTCACTTTTCTTTGTATATAGGAGGATGATTGATTTTTGTGAGCTAATTTTGTATCCAGCTACTTTGCTGAAAGTGTTTACCAGCTGTAGAAGTTTTCTGGTGAAATTTTTGAGGTCACTTACACATACTCTCATATCATCTGAAAATACAGGTGCTTTGACTTCTTCCTTTCATATTTGTATCCCCTTGATCTCCTTCAGTTGTCTTATTGCTCTAGCTAAGAGTTCAAGTACTATACTGAACATGTACAG
>NW_022196905.1:242906388-242911766 GCF_008632895.1 Mastomys coucha
TGAAGGGAGACTGCTGCAGGTGTTTTGGTGCTGAGCTGAGGATGAGACTGAGCGGGGCTGGATTTGGAGGAGAGGGAGAGTTAGCTTCCCTGTTTCCCTGGTTAGATTGTGTTTGTGATCTCTCTTGCTCCCTCTCCCTCTCTCTCTCTTCCTCTGACCTACATATGAATGGCTTCACAACTGTCCCTTATACAAAGATTTGACACTCTTCTCCATTCTATATGTTTACTCTGGTCTCCGCTGACCTCACTGAAGGGCCTTTGGATGACGGTGTAGATGGATGCAGAGTACATGGGACCTTCCTCCAAGCCAAGATCCACAGCAGCAACAGGGACTGGGTGGGGTTACAGACAGTATTGAATGGAGACACCAAATCTGTAGAGTTCTTTACTGGGGGCAGGTGAAGCCATGGCTGCTGGGAGCACTGCAAATCACTAAAAAGAGAAGCCTGCTGTTCTGAGCTGGGGGTGCACTAGACTTGGGGGCTGGACAGAAGGAGCCAGTCCTCAAATATCCCCGAAGTCTGAAGTTGCTCAGTGTACCACCTCATCAGGAATTCAGACTGAGATGTTTCAGACTTTACCATGTACTGTGTGTATCCTGTCAGGGTTCTCCAGGATTCTGAAATGCAGGGTCTGAAAATGTTGGTCAGGTGAAAATGAATGTCTCAGTTGGATCTCAGTAGGAGCTTGCCATTAGTGTGCCTAGAGATTGACAGAGAGAGGGATAGGAGATGGGTACTTAAGGAAAATCACCTAGAAATAAACAGAAAATATGATTTAAATGATATCATAGATCAAATGGATTTAACAGCTACCTACATACTCCTCCATCCAAAGATTACAGAATACGCATTCTTTTCAGCAGGCCCTGGGACTGTCTATAAAATAGTTCATATATTAGGACACAAAGCAAGTTTGAACAAATATGGAAATATTGAAATAAGCTCTCTCATTTTTTTTTTTTACAAAGCAATAGATCTATCAACCCATAGCAAGAGAAACACACACACACTCCCATGAAGATTAAACAACACACTTTTGAATGGTGACTCTGGCATTCGAGAACTCCAAAATGAATTTAAAATTCCAAGAATCAATTGACAATGAAAAAAGAAACTAATGAAAAGCAAAAGACAGTATACAGAATCCCCTGGAAGATAGAGCAGCCCTAAGGGGGCATTTGCAGACCTAGTTCCCAGGGTGTACATTTCTCCTGCCCACCCCCTCCTCCATTGTCTTTTCTCCGTCTGTGGGATCTCCCGCACAAACCCAAATCTCCAATGCAGGAAAAACAAAACAAAACAAAACAAAAAAACTTCAGTCTCCTGCTTCTATACCTTTCCCCACGCTGGATCTGTGACAAGAAGTAACCATGGTTTGGGGCAAGGGTTACTGGTATTTGGAAAGACTTCAGAGTCCATGCCTTCTGAAGCGGGTGGGGGTGGGGACATGCACAATGAAAAAGCGAAACAGATGAAGTGGCCTTGCCAGCCTGACAAGCACTGGCTTCTTTACCTTTGCCTGGTCGTTCTCCTGCAACATTACCCACAATATCCTGTGCCATGGAGCTCCCACCTAGACTGCGTTGGGTCCTAACTTGCAAGCCCACAACCAATTCCTGTTGGGAAACACAGTGCATCCCATAACAGCACAAATTCATGCCCAAGAATCGATCATGGCCCTGGATCACTGTGTTGGCTTCCTGACGGCTCTGGCCTATGGGCTTAGCATCTCCTCCTGTGGATGTTTTCAGTGTGAGACTCTGAAGTAGACAGATGGGAAAGAGGTCAGAGCTGCCAACTACTGCAGACTTAGAGGCTGAGAGAGGGCAGGTGGCCATGGAACAGGGAGGGAGGATCTTACAGGGATGACAGACAGCAGTGAGGGAAAAACACCTCCACTAAAGTCCACAGGGTGGCCCCTGTAGCACACACGGGGTCAGTGATGTCTGAGGACACTCAGCACTGAGGATCCAGCACAGTGTGAGAGATTCTGATGAGTGCTGGAATGCAGAAGGACCAAGCAGATGGTCAGGAACAGAGGGGCAGATGGGACATTTCCCTTCTCTGTGTGTGACTATGGTTAGGCTGTGGTTGCTGATGCTGCAGACCCTGGGATAACAATGAAACTGTTAACACCTTCTCAATATCCTTGTGCTCTGATTATTCAATCCCTTGGTCAGAGAATTACCTGGATGCCCCAAAAAGGACTCTAGAAAGTTTCCTGGCTCTAAACATCCAGAACTTTCCCCCAGTCTCATACCCCACAGCTGAAATGAGAGGCCCAGGTTCTCTTCCCAACGTATCTGACCTTGGGCAAAGGTACAGTTTGGTTTCTAGGGCAAAGAGCATGTGGTCCTGCCCTGCCCACACAGTCTTCAGTCCCTTATCAGAAGCTGAACCAACAGAGTACTGGGCCAGCAGGTGTGTGCACACCTTGATGCCTCTTAAACCTAGACATTCTACTGAGAACTCTGGCAAATTCCTACCATGTCCTCCAGTCTAAGTTACTTTGAGGAAGCCATACTTCCCTCAGCCTGTGGCACTTGCCTGCTGTTTCCCAGACTCTAAGGGGTCCTTTGGCCTTATAGGCAAGAAAATCTGCCCAGTCATGCATGGATGCTCTTCTGAACATTCTTGGTTCAGGTACCTGGGTTCTTAACCACAGACTACTGTAATCAGGCACAGAGTTGTATCATATCCTCTTTTGTGGCACCCAAAACTGGCTCATCCACAGGGACATCAAGGTGATGGTGTCTTACACACAGTCCCCAGGATTCCTTAAGAAGATAAGTATGGACAAGGTCTGGCTCCAAGTGCCTGTCAATCCAGCACTCCTGATGAGGCAAAGTAAATAAGACATCCAGGCAAGAATGATGTCAGGCAAGAATCCATTCATACTGCACAAACCTGAAGATGCATAGGATGTGCTAGGGCTCATAGCCTCAGGAGATCCCATCTCTCTCTTCGGATCGCTAGGTAATAAACACCAAGTAGGAAAGAGACATTTTCTTTAGTGATCCATCTACCAGGAAATTGCCCATTTGCCTGTAAATAAACCCTCACCCAATTAGTTACTGTAATTAAATTTATTGGCTGATCAACAACAATTAAGAAGACAAGAAAACAGAAGGACTAGAGCAGAAAGGAGAAAGGGACAAGTGAAAGTTATAGGGGAATTACTATTAACTAATACCTCATTCACATGTATGAAAATGTCATAGTGAAACCCACTATCATGTATCATTAGCATATACTAATGGAAAACATAAAAAGAAACTCTAACACTATGAGTAATGTTGGCCGTGAAGATTATGTACATCGAGACCACATTGCTTTTGAAGAGAGGTGTTTTTGAAAACGAGAATACTAAGACAGTGTGCTACTGGAGATCTAAGCATAGTCTTATTTACTCCTCTGCCAGATAGAATACTACAAGGTCTAGGATTCTCATAATGAAGATAGCAAGCCTTGCGTACAGTACCACATCCCTGGTAGAATTAGATCCAGTGTACATTAGCAACCACTCATGATCCCATTCACCAACAAAGAAGAGGTTTCTTATCAACCCTTTAAGATGTAACTTCAGAAGCCTCCAAAATCAGATGTATGGCTGTGGTAACAGAGAGACTCTCTTGAGACACCAACACACATGCTTGAGTATGTCTTCTCCTTTCACCAGTTAACTTCCCTAAACCCCTGTGTTAAAAAGTGGAAATACCTCTTCTTTAAAATGCTACCTCTGAAAAGAGTAGACTGGTAGGGAGAGGAGACTGTTGGATCTGTTGACCTTCATGAAAACCTTACAGAGATCTCTAGGGATGCAGATATCTTGAGTCATCACTCGGCCTGGGGTGGTCTTTGAGTTTATTCTTGCTCTTGTAAGCAATCTTGTCAAGGTCCTGCCTAGAGATTCAGATACTGAGTTCAGACCAGAAGTTGATGGGTTCTGACAGTTGATACTCTATTACTGTTCTGGGGGCCTTGTGGCAATTAACTCCTGTTGATAGCAGCAGGGAATTAAGGAAAGAAACTTAGTTACTTGGACTTAGTTACTTAGTTATTTAGTTACTCTTTAGCTCACAAGCCACTGTTGGCAGACTAGAGGCTTGGAGTTTGTTAACTCTTCACAAGCCAGAGAGAAAGAAAAAAAAGAGAGAAAGCCAGGCATACACACACACACACACACACACACACACACACACACAATGAAGCAGAAAAGGAATACACTACCAGTTTAGTTTTTTTTTCTTAGTATTTATAGCCTCCCAGACAAAAATTACCTCATATCAATTATCAGGTAAAACCATTATAGTGAGATAATTGATTACATGGTTTTCTAAACACTTTTACATTTCATAAGTTCATGATAAGTTTTAAGCAATAGTTTATGTCATTGGTTGATAATGCTTAAGGAGCAACAGCAGAATTGTTTACATGCCTTTCCAGTACCTGAATGAACATTCCTTATCTATTTTCTAGCTCCACAAGTTAATTATAGGTTTAAAGCAATAGTTTTTATGTCACAAGTAATCAAGGTCTTGTCAAGAGACAAATAATATGCCTGTGTCTTATTATTTTGAAGACTTGTATAGATAAATTAGTCAATTATTTATTTTATGTCCTGGCCCCTTCAATAAATTGCCCATTCCCAGTTTATGACCTTTGACCTTAGTGACCTCATTCCTAATCTAGAAGGAATGTTTTCCTTGATCATAAATTTGTTCCAAGCCTATCTTCTTTTCCTAGTGTAATTAGCTCAAGGAGCAGAATTCTTATTTATAACTTTTTATTCTAGAGGGGGCTTAAAACTGTTATCAATTCAGGAGTTCTATAAAAATCATTGTCAGGAATTATGAAATCATCATTTCATCTAAACAGCATTATGACATGAAAGTTTATCTTCATACTGATCTGCAGGATATTTACCCAATAAGGTGGGCTGATGCGCAGGATTCTTTAGGCCATGTATGGGTGGCGGGAAAGCCATACCAGCAGTGAGAAGCAATCCTGGGATGACATCTCTGGGGTCCATGCATCTCAGAGCACACCCATGTAAAACGGTAGGCTAGCTCCCAATAACTCACTTGCTTGCCATAGTATATTGCCTTCCCTGTATAGCTTTTGTCACCTCTTGCTCATACTCCCTACCCTAATGAACTCCTTAGTCACCCCACCTCCTCAAAAAGAATTCTGGCTCTGCTTAATAAAAATAACCAAATGCAAAAAAGAAGATAAATGTGTGCACATTTCTTTGGTTTTCACAGATCAGTCACAATCTGACACTTTTCTGGGATGAACTTAGCAATCCTCAGACTAAAAGTGCACCATTCTACTAAATGCCACTTCAGAGGATGAAGCATCATGGTTCTAAGCA
>NW_022196905.1:242912302-242919350 GCF_008632895.1 Mastomys coucha
TGTAGTGAGAATTTTGTTTTCCTAAGAAAAACAGAATATTATGTGAATGTTTTTGTTTTAATTCCAGGTGTGAGATATGGTGCGGTTTCACATTTTCCTCAGCAGCTAAGTATGGTTTGTCTCATCTAGTTTATAGCTGTTGCCACCGGCTTTTCCCCTGCTTTGTTCCCAGGGGGGATTTTCCTTCTCCTTCTTCTCCTTCTTCGCCTTCTCCTCTTCCTCCTTCCCCTCCTCCTCCTCCTCCTCCTCCTCCTCCTCTTCTTCTTCCTCTTCTTATTCTTCCTCTTCCTCTTCTTCTTCTTCTTCTTCTTCTTCTTCTTCTTCTTCTTCTTCTTCTTCTTCTTCTTCTTCTTCTTCTGCTTCTCCTCCTCCTCCTTCTTCTTCACCTTCTTTTTCCTCCTTCTCCTCCTCCTCCTCCTCCTCCTCCTCCTCTTCTTCCTCTTCTTATTCTTCCTCTTCCTCTTCCTCTTCTTCTTCTTCTTCTTCTTCTTCTTCTTCTTCTTCTTCTTCTTCTTCTTCTTCTTCTTCTTCTTCTTCTTCTCCTGCTCCTCCTCCTCCTCCTCCTTCTTCTTCACCTTCTCCTTCCTTCTCCTTCTCCTCCTCCTCCTCCTTCTCCTCCTCCTTCTTCTTGACCTTCTTCTTCCTTCTCTTCCTCTTCCTCCTCTTCTTATTCCTATATTCTGTCTCAAAAAAGGTTGTGAGTATAGCTGAGCAGTTTAAATAGTTGTGAGTGGAAATTAAGGAATCTGAGGAACAAAAATAGATGAAATGAGAAAGCCAGAAAGGTCTCTCTAGTTTTTCATTTTTGAAAGGGTTACAGGGTTGACTGTGCAACTGGAAAAATTGAGGGTAGATGTAGAATTACTTGGGGAGCCAGAAAAGGAAGGAATAAAAGGATCAGACCTGGTGACTGGGCAAGGGAATGGGAATTGAAAGAGGGAAACAGTTTGGGTTGCAAGGCAAGTCATGTCCCTGCCTGATGCCATGCACCTTTGGTTTCAAGTCCCTGAAGCTGATGGGCAGGGCAGGGAGCTGGGTGTATGCCAGAGGGGAAGAGAAGGAGACTATGCAGGGCCGCAGGGTCAAAGAAATGCTCAAACAGCCTGTTTTGAAAGAAAGGATTAATCTTGAGCCAACTGTGCAACCAGAGGAGGGATGTCTTGGGATTACAAAATTAGTATTGGTTTTCCCAATAATTGTATAACACATGCCTGCTAATGGTGTGGGTCATGATTATGATGAGACAATGTGATGTTCTATAGAAATAATAAATCTGGGACATTTTAAGAGGCTATGTTTTTTTTTTTAAGTAGATATTTACTTTATTTACGTGTCATATTATTTCTCTTTTCCCAGTTTCCCCTCCAAAAAACAAACAAACAAAAACAACAAGAAGAAACCCTTGTTGCCTCCCCCTACCCCATGCTTGCCACCCCACCCTCTCCCACTTATTGGCCCTGGCATTCCCCTACACTGGGACACAGAATCTTCACAGGGCCAAGGGCCTCTCCTCCCATTGATGATCGGCTTTGCAATCCTACTATACACATGCTGCCAGAACAATCAGCCCCACCATGTGTACTCCTTGGTTGATGGTTGAGTCCCTGGGAGCTCTGAGGGTACTAATTAGTTCATATTGTTGTTCGTCCTAAGGGGCTGCAAAGTCCTCAGCTCCTTTGGTCCTTTCTCTAATTCCTTCATTGGGGACCCTGTACTCAGTTCAATGAATGGCTGTGAGCCTCTACATCTGTATTAGTCAGGTACTGTCAGGAGGCTATGTTTTTTATGAGATGCATTCCCCTTATGTAAAATAAAAATTTGGGTAACTGTATTACCAAAAATTGTTCTCCAAGACTGTAAGGATTTGGTGACAGAGGGTGGTCATCAGTTACAATGCTTAATGAGGTAGAGAGAGGAAGCCAGGAATATAGGGCAGTGAAGTAGAACACAGGGATTGAATATTGTCAAAGATCAGTTGCTTGGTGAAAGGCAGTTCTCTGATTTACAAGAACAGATTTGACTTGATGATGTCATTATAGAGCAAAGTCATTTAGCAGCTTTAAAAGCTTGGGACAAAGTTGAGAAGCCTGGGGAAAGGTCCACCACATTTATTAGGATTGGATAAGACTCTGGGGAAGGCTTCACAGATTTTTTTTTTTTTTTGCAAAGATTGGTTTCAGCTGTAAACAAAGGCATATCAGACCCTGATGGGAGACAGGTGTTGATAGAGACCTTGGCATATGAGAATTCCAATACCAAGTGTAAAAGAGTTATTAGACTGTTAAAGCTTTGTGCAGACAGCATCACTGGATGAGTGGGTAAGGGACAGGACTCACACAGGTTCCCATGAGTATCATGCTAGTAACATAGGACAAACTATTGCTAAGGGTGCTTCAATTTCATTAAATCTGGTCATTTGCAAAGAAGCTGTGACCAAGCTGTCATAAACCTCAGATTTCAAATGCCCAGTGTGTGTTAACTGTGAGAAATATGGTGCTTTCTGCAAGAGAAGTGACCAAGCCATTTCTAGTGACAATGGGTTCTCAGAAAGAATGCTTTCCTTCTGTTTACCTTCTTTGAGTCTGTGAGGTTGATCATGGGCATTCTGTACTTTCTGGCCAATATCCCTTATCAAGAGCACCATGCACGTCCTCTCGGGTCTAGGCTATTTCACTCAGGATGATATTTTCTAGTTCCATCTACTTTCCTGCAAAATTCATGATATTCTTGGCTTTAATATCAGAATAGTACTCCATTTTGTAAATGAGCCACATTTTCTGTATCCATTCTTGGGACGAGGGAAATCTGGGTTACTTCCAATTTCTGGCTGTTACCAATAAAGCTGCTATGACCATAGTGGAGCACGGGTCCTTATGATGGAGTGGAGCTTCACATTATCTCATCATAATCATGATCTACACCATTATCAGGCATGTGTTGTACAGTTACTGGGAAAACCAATAGTAATTTTGTAAACTCAGGACACCCCTCCTCTGGCTGCACAGTTGGCTCAAGATTAACTCTTTCTTTCAAAACAGGCTGTTTGAGAATTTCTTTAACCCGGTAGCCCTGCATAATCTCCTTCTCTTCCTCCCTACCCAGTAGCCATATAGCCGGGTTTTCAGGTAGAACTATTTCCAATTTTTAGATACTTAAATCCCACTTAGAAGGGGGAACAGAATAGTCATGGGAGACAGATGGAGGGAGGGAGGGACCTGGGTGAGAGAGAGGAGAGGGGGGAAATAAGGGGGCAAGATCAGGTATGGGAGAGACAAGAGAGTGGTCCAGAGGGCCAGAAGAAAGAATGGAAGTATGCAGTTGCTGTAGGGTGGGGAAGAATCTCGAGGAAGTCCCAGAGACCTGAGATGGGGGAGGTTCTCAGAATCCAATGCAGGTGACCTTGGTGGTAATGCCCAACAGTGTGGATGTGGAACCTGAAGAGACCACCACCAGTAGCCAGAATGGACTCCCAGTGGAGGGATGGGGGCACCAACCCACCTACAAAACTTGCAGAACTAAATTGCTCCTGTCTAAAGGAAACACAGGGGGGAAAAAAGGAGCAGAGACTGTAAGGGTGACTGACTATTGACCAGCCCAAGTTGGGATCCATCTCATGGGCAGGCACAAGTCCCTACACCATTATTGATGCTATGTTGTGCTTACAGACAGGAGCCTAGCATGGCTGTACTCTGAGAAGTCATGTACCCAGATGTTAACTGAGACAAAAGCAGATACCCACAGCCACTGATTGGATGAAGGTCAGGGACCTCTATGGAAGGGTTGGGGAAAAGAATGGAAGGAATGGAAGGGGATGGCAACCCCATAGGAAGACCAACAGTGTCAACTAGCCTGGACCTCTGGAAGCTCCCAGAGACTGAGCCACCAGTCAAAGAGCATACAATGGCCTGGTCTGAGGCCCCAGCACATAGTTAGCAGAGGGCTGCCTTGTCTGGACTCAGTGCAAGAGGATGAGCCTAATCATGTAGAGACATAGGTGGGGATGGGGGGCACTCTCTCAGAGGCGAAGGGAGATGGGGAAAAGAACTCTGTGAGGGAGCAGGGAGGGTTTAGCATTTGGGATGTAAATAAATAAAATGATTAATTTTTTTTTTTAAGAAAAAGAGTAAGAAAGAATACCTAGGCTTCCTGAGGTGTGCAGGCATTGTGTCAAGGGATACCATTGGACCAATGAGTGTAGGTCCAAGAGGGATATCCAAGGCAATATCTTGCCACCAGGAAATGAAATCAGGGCCTGGCAGCTCGAGGCCCTGCAGGAAAAAAAAAAGAGCCCTTTTCCTCTGGTCAGCCAGGAAATAACAAGCAGGCAGGAAAACCACAACCAAGTATTGCAAGCTACTGTAGAAAGTGCTGCTTTGAAGCTGGCCACAGATAAACCTCTTGCCCTATCGCTAAAATTTAATATTGCAAAATAACCACTGGAGTTTATGATCCTTTGCCAGCAGGGACAGTAGGGATGATCTTGAGAAGAAGTAAATTAACTTCTTGATGATTCATTCATTCATTGTGCAGCCAGTAAATATAGATGGGAATTTCAAAGAAGAATTAAAAATATAGCCTGGGTAAAAAAAAAAAAATTACAGGGTGGGGGTGTGGAAGGACTGGAAAATGTGTTCTGGCAAATAGTTGTTAATGATCAGAGACCCAAATTAGTATTTCAAGTAAACAGTGTTGAAATAGAAGAATTGGTAGATACAGGAGCTGATGTGACTATCATTTCCCAAAATTATTGGAATTAAGAATGTGCATTTCAGAAGATTTACACACAGTTGATTGGAAATTGGAAAATAATCTGAAATAAAACAAGGAGTACCATGGGTTAAATGTGTGGGACCAGAATGAAAACCAGGGAAGTTAAGACTCTATGTGGCTGACATACACATGAAGTTATGTGTAATGGGTCTTTTACAAAAATGAGATACTCAAATTAGTTCCTGCAATCCCAGAGATAGCTCATGATGAAATTATGAATGGAATGTTAGATGATCCTGGGGAAGGTATTGATATATGTCATCAAAAACAATCCCAGGCTGTGCCAATTATCTAAACACAGGATATCCCAGGGATTGAGGTTCCACATTTATGGGGTGGGGGTGAGGACTATTGAAATACCAATGCCCTACCCCTAAAGTGGTTGACAAGCCTGTGAGGGTAGAGCAGTGGCCCTTAACTAAGTTAAACTTGAGTAGCTGGAGGTTCAACATATAGAAGAGTCTACCAGTCCATGGAATTCTGGTGTTTGATAATGAAAGAAAGAAAGGAAGAAAGAAAGAAAGAGGGAAAGAAAGAAAGAGGGAAATAAAGAAAGAAAGAAACAGGGAGAAAGAGAGGGAGTGAGAGATGAGAGAGAAAGAGAGAAAGAGAGAGAGAAGGGAATCAGAGAAGTGGAAGGTGTTAACAGTTTTAAGAGCGGTGAATAGAATAATTCAACCTATGGGTCCATCATTGTTGGAATTCCTTTACCTTTTTTATTACCTAAGTCATGGCCTTTGATAGCAATTTCCACCTGACCTGCTGGAGGCATTTTTATCTCTGTAGAGAGCCTTCCATTTATAGAAGATGCAGGATGCCTAAAGAGGAATGGCAGACACCTCGTCAATCCTGGGGCGTGTTTAAAGATTTGACTTTGGAGGAGGGATTTAGTCCAAGGGGCATGCATATCATCATCCTTGATTGCCTGCCTGAGCTCTTTTAAGTTTCCAGCCTGATAAATATACCAATTTGTATTACTTGGATTTCTGGACTCACAGCAAAGAACTCAGAGGTGGCAGAGCTGCTAGGTAGTAGAAGGAGGGACTGAGGGAGAAGTGTCGTGCTGTGCAATGTAGGGAGGATCAGGGTGAATTGGGTGGGACCACAATATGCTCCTATGACTGAGGAAACAATTGTTTTGTGAATCTCCTCTATGGCTTTTCCTAGTTCTTCGAGCTCTGTGTTGGGATGGTCTTCAGGACATTCATCATCAGAGTCATCTTATGGGGAAGATGAAGCATCCTTTGTGGGTCCCAGCCTAGAGGGAACCACACAATGGCAGACAGCAGCTGTAGTGGGCAAAAAATGGAGGAAGGGGCTTTCCTTCCTGTATGCCTTGGCAGTGGATGAGATAAATGATCCAAGCCCATGTACCAGAGTCATAAGGTTCACCTGCCACCATCAAGAGGCTGCTTCAAGGACCCCTTCCCAAAAGGAATTGGCTTCCTTTTGAGTAAGTTTCATTTCATGGGTCTTGAGCAGGGTGCTTGGCCCTCTCATTTTGAGACTCCTTTTAATGGGATGATGTCTCTCCCATGATAGAAATGGTTTGGAAATGCTAAGATCAGAGGTGAATGTTCCTGGTGGGGCATGTAGCTCCACAGGGAATTCTCCAACTCCTAGACATAAGCCTACCTGCAGATTTCAGAGAATCTGGTGACTACCATAAGGGATTTTAACTGGTCAGTACATTACTGGGTCTTTTCAAGGAGAGAAACATATAAAGGGTTATGGTCAACACCCAAGTGGGCTAATGGGGTCTGGGAAGAGGGCTGGGGGGATTGTACCAATACCAAAGAGAATCCATCATCAGAAGGTGCCACTTGCCCCATCAATGTTCCTAGTCCCTCACTATGGTAGAGAGAGAAAGAAAAAAGACTATAAGCCCTTGTCACAGGAGAGTGTGTGTTGGGGGGGGATGTCCCCTAGCTGGGATAGCTCGCCTTCCTTCTGTGCATACTTGTGGTCTTCATGATCTACATTGCATAGCCAGCTACTATTTAGGCTCCACCTTCCTGTCAGTCATGTCATGCTAGCCACCATCAACAAGTGAGGATCCTGAGAGAGGAAGCCAGGTGGGAAGAGCCAAGAGCAGAAGAGGCCTCAGTCAGCTGTGAACACGACTAGAACAGACTTTCAGGAGACAGCTTCACTGAGAGATCTGTTTGTTTGTTTGTTTGTTTGGTTGGTTTTTATTGGTTATTTTGTTCGTTTACATTTCAAATGTTACCTCCTCCATTTCCCCTCTGAAAGTCCCCCATCCAACCCCTCCCCCTGC
>NW_022196905.1:242920178-242946896 GCF_008632895.1 Mastomys coucha
TTGGCAGAGTGAAATTAGAGGACACAGAAAAACTCTGCTGTTGTATGCCAGGGAAGCAGCCAGAGAGATACAAGTAAGAAGTTCTTTAGTGCCTTACAGTTGGCTCTGGATTATTATTTGGATAATAAAGATGGAATTAATTTTTGGAGCTAAGGCCAATTCTCACATGCACTAAAGGCTGTCTGACAATGATCCCCACAAAACTTCCTCCAGAGAGTCAGGCTGGACTGAGTATGGGCTCCAGGCCCTGCATTCCGTCATTTATCCTGCCAGGGTTCTTTGCAATTCTGAAACTTCTATTTATAGACCTGTATATCAGATTTATCATAGATTGACCCTAGTGTTTGAGCTATTAAGTCCTCATTACATACTGGTCATATGGATAAGAATGAGATTGATCAGAGTCTGGTAAGAGAACGGTCCTGCAATTCTGATGACCTGAGTTCTGCCTTGAGATTGGCATGGTGGAAGAAAAAGATGGACTTAACACAAATCCATATATGTATACACACACACATGAGCACAATAAATGCAAACACAATTATTTTTTATTTGAATGTGTGACTGTGAAGTTGATGTGGGCAAGAGCCGGCCACTACAGGAGACACATCATTACAGTGGAGAGAACAGGGATTGTAGACTCTAACAGCACTAGAATGTCAGTGTGTTTTGTTGAAACAAAAGTGACCTAATGGAGAGAGGGTCTATGCACAGCCTAAGATGATTGTAGGGACCAGGAACCCTGGAAGCAGGCTCAGTAAACTGAGTCTTCAAAGCACAGGAGTCTTGAGGATACAAGTCACACTCAGAGCTCCTGCACTTGCCTGATTCTCCTGTGACATCTTGACTGTGATCTTCTCATAGAAGCACTCTGGCTTCTCTTGTTACAGCTTTCTGGCCAGGTGAGGGGACAGGGTTTCTGGTATCCCAGAGGAGCTCTAGAATTCATGCTGTGCCTTTCCAGGAGGCCAGGGAGGGAACAGAAACAGCAGTGGTGACCTTCCCTGCCTCCTGGTCATTGCCTCCTGTCATTTGTGACTAGTCACTTCTCCTACTATGAGAACTTTGACAAGCCACAAGTTCCCCACCCACATCCTTTTGGTTTAAATTTCTGCCTGGGCAAGGTTCACTGCTCATGCTTCCTGTTTGTGAAACTCGGTCGTCCTAGCAGCACAGACTCAGGCTTGAGAGCAGATCATGCCACTGAACCAACTGCATAGCTGGCTGAATGCTGTACTCTTTGGGCTCCTGCTTCTCCTCGTCCATGTGCACGGTGAGGCTCGCTAAACTGGCATGGAGAATGACTGGAGTCAGAGCTGCCAAGTTCTCCATGTCAGGGCTGAGCTTGTGGGAGGGAAGGCATGGTGGCAGGGAGGAAACTGATTGAAACCATAGATCAGACATTCTCAAATTGTAGACCACAACCATAGGAAAAACCTCATATACTGAAAGGTATAAGAAACACCCAACCATAAGATTATTTTTATTACTATCTCCTAACAAATGTTGATTTTGAGTGGTTGCTCATTTCCTAAGAGCATCAGAAATATGTGTTTTCCAATGGTCATGACCCACAGGTTGAGGACTGGTGCAATAGATCAAAGTATAAGAAATGTGCCTACCCAATGTGAAGGAGATGTGGTAAGGAGAGAAATTACACTCATCAGAAGAAATTTAGATAAAAGTAAGGAGCTGCGTAAAGAACTTTCAGAGAGCTGTAGGTCTGTCCCATGCCATAAGGGGGTACTTTTGGTAATTTGTGGCAATACAACAATGCATTGTGGCAAGGGAGTGGAGACAGTCAGGCCTATCAGGACAATACAGAAAACCAGAACTAAGTTACTAACAGAGGATTAACACATAAACTGTGTCTAAAAGTGGTGTATGCCTCAAAAATAAAACAAAAGAAAATAATAAAAAAAATGTTTTCCATTATCTTAAAAAAAAAAAAGAAAGAAAAAAAGAAACGTGCCTACCAGTTTCCTGACAAAAGCACACACATTTTGTGGACCCACTAGCCCTGAGAGGGTCAGAGATATCTAAGACCACTCTATACCGAGGAGACAGTTCAGTAGAAGGAGCTTTGGGGAGAGCAGTTGAGAATTCAGGGGAAGTAAGAAGGCATCTTTCCCTCCTCTGAGTATGGCTATGACTGTAACTACTATTGACATTTGAATAAGAATGATAAGAATCATAAATTCATGTGGCCAAATGGCTCTGAGTGTGTGACCTATAGGGCTAGAGAAATGGTGGGAAACCCTTCAAAAATGAAACAGGAAAGGCTCCTGTCCCTGAGGGACAGGAAGCTCCTACACTCATACCTCAAAACTGAACTGGAGGGATCTGGGTTCCTTTCCCCTATGCCCTAGTAACAAGGAGATGGGAATCTCACAGTCTGCTGGCAGCTGATTGCAGACACCTAACCCTGATAGAATCTCTCCAACAGGTCCGGATGCATCAGAGGCCAGCCCCATCAGAAACACACATACAGGCCAGGTCCAAGGCAAGCTCGTCCACGTGAAGGACACTAAAGCTGGTGTCCACACCTTCCTGGGAATTCCCTTTGCCAAGCCACCTGTAGGATCGCTGCGCTTTGCACCTCCTAAGGCCCCTGAGCCATGGAGTGGTGTGAGAGATGGGACCTTACAACCAGCCATGTAAGTTCTCGACCCAGAGGATTTCAGGAACTGGGGAGGCTGTGCTCTGAGCCCTAGGCTATTCTGAAGTGTTTCATCTGTCTCAGCTACACAGACGTTTTCTCTCTTTGTGGATAAGTGCCATGTGCATTTTTCTGATGATGGGTTAACAATGAGTAGAACAACTGTGCCAGGCTCCTGGGTAAAAACTTGGCCCTCATAGGGAGTCAATGTAGGTATTATGGAGGAGAACAAAGATAAAGTGTTCACAGATTTAGATTAAGCTCAGTGTTATCTGACACAATGGGAAATACCTCCAGGCATGAGTAAATTTCACCTATTAGGCTTCAGTGCCCCTGACTCTAGGAGAATACACTTCAGGTCCCTGAGGAATGCTAGAGTGATCGATACATGCTAACCCTCATGGTCACTGTGCCATTGACCAATGGGCAAGTATATATAATTAATTCCCTCTGGAGACACTGAAGACGAGAGACATTCCCTGAGAGTCTGTATATGTGATGAAGGACTACCCACTACCCTTTAGGGCAGCATTGTCCATTGAATCCTCTAGTAGCTGCGTGAGTCCAACACCCAATACTGGGACCTTAGTTCGTTTTCTGTTACTGCAATAAAGCACCCAAAGAAAGCAACTTAGGGGGAGAAAGCTATTATTACAGGCTCCAAATTACAATCCATCATTTGGGTAAACAGAGTGAAACTAAACTAGAGGAGCTGCTCACATCAAAGCCATGCCCTGGAACAAAGACTAGAAAATGCTTGCATGTCTGCTAATGCTTAACTTGTTTTTCTTATATAATTCCATGAATATCACTACTGACAGCCAATCATTTCCATGGAGACACCTACTAGTCTCTCTGTCCCAGTCTCAGAAGTAAACGCAAGACCCTAACCTGCTGGAGGCCTCCCTAAAAATTTGGCTCCACCCAGCTTTCACAAGGAGCATCTGAAAGTGGATGAAAAAAATTCAGACTCACATTTGGTTTTGAGCATCACATACCTACTTGAATATTTGATTGTTTTTTCATCAGGTGTCCGCAAAGTCTTGATGTAATGAATGCAGAGGGCCTGAAGGAGATGAAACTGAAGCTGCCACCTGTCTCTATGTCTGAGGACTGCTTGTATCTCAACATCTACACACCAGCCCATGCCCAGGAGGGCTCTAATCTGCCTGTGAGTGTCAGGCTATGGTGAACTTGGGGAGAGGGCATTTTTTCATAATGATTAGAAGGGACAAAAGCAACCTGAGTTTCACTACAGGGTGGACCTGTAGGCCGCAGGGCTGAGAGCACCTGATGAAAGTCTTACCTTACTTGGGTCAAAGAAGGCCATCTCAGCCACACAATGCAGCTGAAACCTGGGTATGGGACACAGAGCACTGACTGGAGCACCAAGCCATCAAAGGCTCTCTATAATAAAACCAGAATTCATTCTACAATTTGTTCTCAGCAGAACCACTTAGGAGCTCAAGACCTCAACATTCAGGACACCCAGATTTATCCTTTCGGATGATCTGTTGTGAAAACGCGGGTTGATGATCTTTTCAATTTCTGATCTAGAGAGACACCCATGGAGACACCCCTCTTTGTTCCACTGTGAAGAGCCTAAGTAATGATGAGATCACTTTATACATAGGGGCATTAATTCAAAGCACAATACATAGTCAGGATCGGGAATAAAAGAGCACCGAGCAGCTACTAGATGTCCTTGGTAGTGGCCAAAGCCCTGAAGTCCTGAAAACTTTTACATATGTCTGTAGCTGCACAGAGGCACAGCACTTGATATCCTAGTAAGCAGACCAGAGAGCTTGGACAGGCTAGGATGTTACTCTTTCTCTTGACTTCACCAGGTGATGGTGTGGATCCATGGTGGTGGACTGGTTGCAGGCATGGCTTCGATGTATGATGGATCCCTATTGGCAGCCATTGAGGACTTGGTGGTGATCACTATCCAGTACCGCCTGGGTATCCTGGGCTTCTTCAGGTGAGCCTGGGGCTGGATAAGGCAATGGGGGGCTTTACATTAAACAGAAATAGGACAGATCTGTGATCACTGTTCCTACTACTTCTCAGCACTGGAGATGAGCATGCCAGAGGCAACTGGGGATACCTGGACCAAGTGGCCGCCCTACGCTGGGTGCAGCAGAATATTGTCCACTTTGGAGGCAACCCTGACCGTGTCACTATTTTTGGAGAGTCTGCAGGTGGCACAAGTGTGTCTACACATGTTGTGTCCCCCATGTCTCAAGGACTCTTCCACGGAGCCATCATGGAAAGTGGAGTAGCCCTGCTGCCTTACCTTATCGCTGACACCTCTGAGATGTTCTCTGCTGTAAGTGCTCAGCCCTGCGGCCTCAGCCTTTATATACTGTCTAGTTCTGTCTAGTGACAAAAGCAAAGGCCATGGAGAAATCATGTCTTTAAAACAATTTCTGAGAAATATGGGGGTTAGCATGTACTCAACTCTTATTTCACACTGGATAATCATGTTATCAGACAAGCAAACTGCTCTTTGTAGCTTCTATCACTGGTATAATAATAATAATAATAATAATAATAATAATAATAATAATAATAAGTGTGCATGTGCTTGGGAGCTTGTTCATTGGTTTTGAAAAGTGCTTGGAGTGCAGGCCTGAGGACATAAGTTCAAATCCTGAGAACACACAAAGGGCTAGAGACAGTAACATGCATCTGTAATTCTCATGTTACTCTGGTCAGGTGGGAGGCAGAGACAAGAGAATTCCTGAATGTGCACAGACCAGATGAGGTTCCAGGAAGAAAAAAAAGAAAACACTCTGTCAAATATGGGGGCAGTAGAGACTTACTTTTTCCTCTATCCTAAATATACAAACCTTAAACAATTATAGTTTCCCTCGTCTATTAAACACAAAAAGATAGGAGGAGAAAACAAAACTACCCTGAACAAAAAGAAGATATGCAGGTAAAGAGTCCTGCTTGCTCGCTGTCACTTTTGAACAATAGAACAATGGGAAAAACATATATTCATTCCAATTAACACAACACAGTACAGTGTGGAAATTATACACAACAGTATCAAATTGGATTGGGAACGCTTCTCCTTGCTTGTTCCCTTTGTAGATGGTGGCCAAGCTCTCTGGATGTGAGGCCATGGACTCAGAGGCCCTGGTGCACTGTCTGAGAGGCAAGAGTGAAGAGGAGATTCTGGCTATTAACAAGGTTGGGAGAACTGTGTGTCTGGGAGAACCTGGTCTACGTGATGTGGGATTCTGAACCAAATCTCTCATCTTTATGACTTTGTGTTCTTTTAGTTCTGTGTGCAAAATGCATATAAAGATATGTTAATCTAAGTGAAGATTCTCCTCCAGGGTGAGCAGCTCATCCTGAAACTAGTGATAAATGAGAAAAAGGTGAGGGTGGCTCAGTGGACATCAGAACATTTACTTCACTAACCTTTAGCATTGACTTCTAATGTCCAGATGTTTCCTGCTGTGGTGGATGGAGAGTTCCTACCCAGACATCCCAAAGAGTTGTTGGCATCTGAGGATTTTCACCCTGTTCCCAGCATCATCGGTGTCAACAATGATGAGTTTGGCTGGACCATTCCTATGGTGAGGCACAGTTCCAATCCTCTGGGAGCCTGGGGACTCATATGCTAAGCAGATGTATTGATGGAAACACAATATATCTTTAATCCAAGTCCGTCAGACCCCACATTGAAGACTGTTTTCTGTCTCCCAGCTCATGGGCTCTGCTCAGACAATAAAGGAAATAACCAGAGAGAACCTGAACGCTGTTCTGAAGAATACAACAGCACAGATGGTAAGATGTTTCTGGTCCTGCCCAAGTAGTCAGATCCCTCATATCTTCTCTGACAGCATACCTATTAAAAAAAATCAGTATATGTGTATGAATTGGTATGGTATTACCTCAGATCATGAACCTTTTTACATAAACTCTATACCATCCCAGGCCTCATTCTTCCAACACCAAAAGCTACTGCTTACCTAGCCTACAAAATGGCAACTTCAATGTTTCTGATTTCCTTGGTGTAGATGCTGCCACCAGAGTATAGTGACCTGCTAATGGAAGAGTACATGGGGAACACTGAGGATGCCCAGACACTCCAAGCACAGTTCACAGAGATGATGGAAGACTTCATGTTTGTGATCCCTGCACTTCAAGTAGCCCATTTTCAGCGTGAGTACATCTTTGACAAGGCTTAGGGGAGACTTGGGTCATGGGTGAGCATTGTGGAGTGGTGTGGTACCCAGGTCTCCTCATGTCTAGTTTAATAGAGTGAAATCTGGGTACAGAAGAGAAAAATGGGTTGCGGATATTCTATTGACCTAACAAAATCACTCAGCTGGGAAGGCCATGATCTAGTGCTTCAGCCTGCAGGCTAACTGTCCCATTTAACTTTTATGATAAGAGGTAATTTTTTATCAAGGTATCTTGTCACCAAGTATGTATCAGAAAAAAATTTCAGGTGAGGGGCCACTATGTCACTCTTTGTCCCTCCTCCAGGATCCCATGCTCCTGTCTACTTCTATGAGTTCCAACATCAGATCACCTCTCTCAAGGATATCAGACCACCCCACGTGAAGGCTGACCACGCTGATGAGGTTCCTTTTGTCTTTGGGTACTTCTTCTGGGACATGAAAAGTGAGTATTCCTTTCTTTTCTTGAACTGAATGAGGTCCCAGATGACTTTCTGGGGGACTCCTGAGCTCTCATTTCATTTGAGGAAACCTAGGTTCTGGGAGTGGAGAAAAATCAAATGTGTACTATATTATATCCCAAAAACTATGCCCAGCTTAGAATCTGCACCCTTCCCAGTCTAGCCTGTGATGGAGGAACTGACAGCACATTGGGGCAGGAACTGAATTAGACACTTGCATGGATCTTGCATACTGGATAATGAAGGAAGGCAACAAAGCCAATAGTTTGGGGTCAGAGATCAGCTGGGATGATGCATGTGAAGAATGAGTTGGCAGTTGCATGAGGTGGCATATGCTGTGTCTTTCTCATGACTCCAGTTGACTTCACTGAGGAGGAGAAGGTGCTGAGCAGGAGGATGATGAAGTACTGGGCCAACTTTGCTCGGCATGGGTGAGAACACGCCCCTCAACCTTACATGTGTGGGTCCCTACCTAGGGCTCGCTTTTGGATGGTGGCCTTCTAGCCTGCATGGACCTTCCACTGCATGACAGAGTCTTTTCTACACAGAAACTCATTTATACATGTATTTTGATATTTGTAGGTGTCAGGTACCAGTCATCTCACACTGACAAAGCTGGTAGGGCTATAATGCTATGGTACTGTTCTTTATATCTTGCCTCTTAGAAATACCACAAAACAGTCCAGGTAGTCTCCTCCACATGAAGCAGAAACTCCTGGGTGACACTTGTAAGCACATATCAGCATATCTGTCCCATCAAACCCCTTAACCAGTGTTCTAATTTTTCCACCACCCTGACCTAAAACATAGGATCAGGCTTTGGCTGAGTGTGACCTTACTGTTCTTTGCTGCCTGCCATATCCACAGGAACCCCAACAGCGAGGGTCTACCCTCCTGGCCCATGCTGAACCAAGATGAGCAGTATCTGCAGCTGGACACCCAGCCTGCTGTGGGCCGAGCCCTGAAGGCCAGAAGGCTGCAGTTCTGGACCAAGACTCTGCCCCAGAAGATCCAGGAGCTAAAGGGTTCTCAGGACGAGCATGAAGAGCTGTAGCGTCCTGTGTCAGGAATGGTGTGTGAGGTTGAAAGTCGACCGCGTTACAAAGGCCATTTATTTATTCTTATTTGTTCCAACACTTAATAAGCATTTGTAACCTCAGTCTTTGAGCTTACACGTATGAAAAACTCTCTGTATGTTATTCCTTGTCATTCTGGGCAAACTTTCATTAAATTCAATAAGTCCTCAAATATCCAGTGTGGATGTATGAGCCCCAAAGTGCCTCCATCTTCTTTAACTGAGATTAGGCTCCTCCTTCCTTCCTTCATTTCTCCCTTCCTGCCATTATCTTCTGCCCATCTTTACTCTCCTCTTCTCCAATCCCAGATCTTCTTCAAATGAAGTGGATGCTTCAGGGACTGCTGGCTACAGGAGAGTGACTGTGACAAACTCCTGTGTCTATTCTTAGCAAGTCATGTTTTCTTATATTAAACTGGCAACAGAAAACTAGCTTTCCCTGAGCTTCATTGCCTTCATCAGTTCAGAATGCTATTCTGAGGACATCATAAACTGCAAACTACACAGAGGGCAAGCCTGCATGGGGACATGCTGACTTTCATTGGCCAGGTTTTTATCAGGTAGGGCATGGCTTGGTGGGCTGCCACGGGTTGAAGCATCAGCAGGACCAATATCTTTTGTGACCAGATTTTAAATAGGCACTTAGCGGTCCTGGGTGGGATGGAACCTGGAAGTCCTCCCTGTTCCCTCTGCAGAGATGGGGTTGGCTTCAGGGCAGCTGCTAAGGCTTGGGTTTAGAGAGCATCCTTCTGCTATAGCTGAGCCTGTCGGGGAAAGTCATCCACCTCCTCTCAGGCATTAAAGACTTTAAAAGCAACTTTCTCACCAACTCCTGTATGGAGTACATTTCAGAAGGTTTGCATACAGTTTATATGAATTAGAAATTTATCTCAAATAAAATAAAGTATACCAAGGTTTGATGTGAGTGATCAGAAGGAAAAACAGGGAAGTTGCTACCTTATATGGCTCACATGAAGTTATGGGGAAGGGATCTTTTACAACAATGAGGTACTCAAATTAATATTCCTGCAATCTAAGAGACAGCTCATAATGACATTATGGACAGAATGATAGATGCTCCTAGTGATGGTATTGATGTATGTCATCAAAAACAATCCCAGGCTCTGTCAATTGTCTAAATACAGAATATTCCAGGGACTGAGTTTCCACTGTTGAAATGCCAATGGCTCTACACTTAAAGTGGATGACAAGCCTTTGTATATAGAACAGTGGTCTTTAACAAGGAAAAATTAAAGGCACTTGAGCAGCTGTTATAAGAGCAGCTGGAGACACAACATACTGAAGAGTCTACCAGTCCATGGAATTCCCCTGGTGTTCTCCAGGCCCCACATTCCAGCACCAGCTGCCATTCAGGCTCTGCCTCCCTGATGGTTGTGTTGATGGCCCTGATCATGATATGCCTTTCTTAAGAGGCAAAGCAAGGTCTCTGTCTCTATCTCTGTCTCTGTCTCTGTCTTTCTCTCTCTCTCTCTCTCTCACGCATACACACACACACACACACACACACACACACACACACACACACACACATCTCTGTCTCTATCTCTCATGATCTCCCTACTCACTGGCTACTTCCACAAAGCAGAACCTGAGTGTCATTTTCACTTCACATTTTCACTGTGACCAGGGCTCTCATCAACATGGGGCCTCTGAGTGATGGTGCAGTGAAGAGCAGAGCACACAGAGATTTCCTGAGGAGGAAGGAAAAAGTGTACTGTGTTGTGCCTGGGAAGCAGCCAGAGAGACATAAGGAAGACATTCTGTAGTGCCATACTGTAAAGTTCTGGATTATTATCTGAATAATAAAGATGGTAGTCCCTGATGACTAAGGATATTGAACATTTCTTTAGCTGTTTCTTAGCCATTTGGTATCCCTCTGAGATACCCCCTTGAGAATTCTTTGTTTAGCTTTGTACCCCATTTTTAAATAAGGTTATTTGGTTCTCTGGAGTCTAACTTCTTGAGTTCTTTTTATATATTGGATATTAGCCCTCTACTGCATGTAGGGTTGGTAAAAATCTTTTCCCTATCTGTTGGTTGCAGTTTTGTCCTATTGACAGTGTCCTTTGCCTTACAGAAGCTTTGCAATTTTATGAGGTCCCATTTGTCAATTCTTGATCTTAGAGCATAAGCCACTGGTATTCTGTTCAGGCAATTTTCCTCTGTCCCCATGTGCTCCAGGCTCTTCCCCACTTTCTCCTCTATTAATTTCAGTTTATCTTGTTTTATATGGAGGTCCTTGATCCACTTGGACTTGAGCTTTGTACAAGGAGATAAGAATGGATCAATTTGCGTTCTTCAACATGCTGACTACCCGTTGAACCAGCACCATTTGTTGAAAATGCTGTCATTTTACCATTGGATGGTTTTAGCTCTTTTGTCAAAGATCCAGTGACCATAGGCATGTGTGCTCATTTCTGGATCTTCAGTTCTGTTTCATTGATCTACCTTCCTGTCTCTGTACAAATACCATGCAGATAGTTTTTATTACTATCGCTCTGAAATCAGGGATGGTGATTACCCCAGAAGTTCTTTTATTGTTGAGAATAGTTTTAGCTATCCTGGGTTTTTTTGCTATTTCAGATGAAAATACAAATTGCCCTTTCTAACTCTATGTGGAATTGAGTTGGAATTTTGATGGGGATTGAATTGAATCTGTAGATTGCTTTTGGCAGTCCACGAGCATGGGAGATCTTTCCATCTTCTGAGATCTTCGATTTCTTTCTCCAGAGACTTGAAGTTCTTGTCATACAGCTCTTTCGCTTGCTTGGTTAGAGTCACACCAAAGTATTTTACATTACTTGTGACTATTGTGATATTCCCTAATCTCTTTCTCAGCCTATTTATCCTTTGAAGGCTATTGAGTTCTTTGAGTTAATTTTAGGGAAATGCAAATCAAGACAACCCTGAGATTCCATCTCACACCAGTCAGAATGACTAACATCAAAAACTCAGGTGACAGTAGATGGTGGTGAGGATGTGGTGAAAGAGAAACAGTCTTCCATTGTTGGTTGGATTGCAAGCTGGTACAACCACCCTGGAAATCAGTCCGGTGGTTCCTCAGGAAATTGAACATAGTATTACCTGAGGACCCAGCTACACCACTCCTCGGCGTATACCCAGACAATCCTCCAACATGTAATAAGGACACATGCTCCACTATGTTCATAGCAGCTTTATTTATAATAGCCAGAAGCTGGAAAGAACCCAGATGCCCTTCTAGAGAGGAATGGATACAGAAAATGTGCTACATTTTCACAATGGAGTCCTACTCAGCTATTAAAAACAATGAATTCATGAAATTCTTCAGCAAATGGATGGAGCTAGAAAAGATCATCCTGAGTGAGGTAACCGAATCACTAAAGAACACACATGACATGCACTTACTGATAAGCGGATATTAGCCCAAAAGCTCGGAATACTCAAGAAACAATTCACAGGACACATGAAGTTGAAGAAAAAGGAAGACCAAAGTGTGGATACTTTGGTACATCTTAGAAGAGGGAACAAAATATCCATGGGAGGAGATACAGAGACAATGTGGGTCAGAGACTGAAGAAAAGGCCATCCAGAGACTGCCCCATGTGGGGGTCCATTCCATATACAGTTACCAGACCAAGACACTATTATGAATGCCAAGAAGTGCTTGCTAGCAGGAGCCTTATATAGTTGTCTCCTGAGAGGCTCTTCCATAACCTGACAAATACAGAGGTGATTGCTTGCAACTAACCATGAGACTAAGCAGGGGGTCCCCAATGGAGGAGTTAGAGAAAGGACTGAAGGAGCTGAAGGAGTTTTCAGCCCCCTAGGAGGAACAACAATATGAACCAACCAGACCCCCCAGAGTTCCCAGGGACTAAACCACCAACCAAAGAGGGACCCATGGCTCCAACCACATGTGTAGCAGAGGATGGCCTTGATGGGAATCAATGGGAGGAGAGGCCCTTGGTCCTGTGAAGACTTGATGCCCCAGTGTAGGGGAATGCCAGGATGGGGAAGGGAAGTGGGTGGGTAAGTAGGGGAACACCTTCATAGAATCAGGTGGAGAGAATAGGATGGGGGGTTTTCAGGAGAGAATCCAGGAAAGGGGATAACATTTGAAAGGTAAATAAAGAAAATATCTAATAAAAACTTTCAAAAAATAAGGTAATCATAATTTGAAGCCAAGGCTGATTCTCACATGCACTAAAGGCTGTCTGACTCTGATCCCCACAAAACTTCCTCCAGAGAGTCAGGCTGGACTGGGTATGGGCTCCTGATCCTTCCTTCATTCATTGATATATCCTGTCAAGGTTCTTTGCAGCTCTGAAGCTTCTATTTATGGACTTGTATCTCAGCTTTATCGTAGATTGACCCCAGTGTTGGAGCTATTAAGGCCTCATTAAATACTGGTCATGTGGACAAGAATGAGATTGATCAGCGTGTGATAATTCTAATGACCTGAGTTCTGCCTTGACACTGACAGAGTGGAAGGTGAAGATGCTTTTAATACACATTCTCCTTTCACCTTCACATGAGAGCCATGGCCTGGGAGCACACACCTACACACATACACACACACACAATTTGTATGTGTGTGTGTGTGTTGTCTGTGTGTATCCATGAGCACAATAAGTACAAACAATTAAAATTATTTGTTAAATGAATGAAGAGCTATGAAGTTGATCTTGACAGGAGCTGACCATTAGAGGGGACATGTCATTATAGTTAAATGAATAGGGACTGGGAATTTTCCTGGGAAAGCCCCAGAATATCAGTGTATTTTGTTGAGACAAATGTAACTTAATGGGAAGAGGGTCCATGCAGATCCTAAGATGATTGTAGGGACCAGGAACCCGGGAAGCAGGCTCAGTAAACTGAGTCTTCAAAGCACAGGAGTCTTAAGGATGAATGTCACACTCAGAGCTCCTGCACTTGCCTGATTCTCCTGTGACATCTTACTGCGACCTTCTCATAGAAGCACTCTGACTTCTCTTGTTACAGCTTTCTGGCCAGGTGAGGGAACAGGGTTTCTGGTATCCCAGAGGAGCTCTAGAATTCATGCTGTGCCTTTCCAGGAGGCCAGAGAGGGAACAGAAACAGTAGTGGTGACTTTCCCTGCCTCCTGGCCATTGGCCCCTGTCCCTTGTGACTAATCACTTCTCCTACAATGAGAACTTTGACCAACCACAACAAGTTCCCCGCCTACATTTTTGATTTAAAATCTTGCCTGGGCAGGACTCACACACTCTGCTTCCTGTTTGTGAAACCTGATCATCCAGCAGCACAGACTCAGGCCTGAGTGGGGGCCATGCCACAGAACCAAATGCATAGCTGGCTGAATGCTGCGCTCTCTGGGCTCCTGCTTCTCTTCATCCATGTGCAGGGTGAGGCTCACTAAACTAGCGTGGGGAATGACTGGAGTCAGAGAATAACTGAGCTGTGGAAGGGAAGTCATGGGTGGTGGGGAGGGAACTAAATGAAACCGTAGTCAGACATTCTCAAACTGTAGGTCATGACGATAGGGAAAGCCCATATACTGAATGGTTCCTAGCCGGAGGGATAGGGAAGCTCCCACACTCACACGACACAGGTGAACACTTTTCCTGTGCCCTGGTAACGATAAGTTGAAAATCTCAGAATCTGCTAGCCGCTGATTACAGAAAACTAATCCAGATGGCATCTCTCCACCAGGTCATGACTCATCAGAGTCCAGCCCCATCAGAAACACACATACAGGCCAGGTCCGAGGCAGGCTCGTCCACATGAAGGACACTAAAGCTGGTATCCACACCTTCCTGGGAATTCCCTTTGCCAAGCCACCTGTAGGATCACTGCGCTTTGCACCGCCTGAAGCCCCTGAGCCATGGAGTGGTGTGAGAGATGGGACCTCACAACCGGCCATGTAAGTTCTGGACACAGAGGGTATCAGGCATTGGGGGTGACTGCTCTGAGCTCTGGGCCATGCTGAAGTGTTTCCTCCATCTCAGTGACACAGCAGTTTTCTCTTTTTGTGGATGAGTGCCCCATGTGTTTTTCTGATGATGTGCTAAGCCTGAGGAGAACAACTGTGCCAGGCTCCTGTGTCAGAGCTTGGCATTCATAGGGAATAACATGGAGGTATTATGAAGAGAAACAAAGATAAAATTGTTCACACATTCTAATTAAGCAAAGCGTTCTATACCAAAATGGGGGAATTTCTAGGCATGAGTAAATGTGACATATGAGGCAGCAAGAATCCTGAATCCAGGAAAATATACTTTATGTCCTTGAAGAGTACAGCAGTGATCGATACTTGCTAACCCCATCCTCACAGTCATTGTGAAAACCTATAAGGCCATGTGCCATTGACCAAGGATCAAGTATATATAATTAATTCCCTCTGGAGATACTGTAGACAAGAGAAGTTCCCTGAGAGTCTGCACATGTGATGAAGGACTACCCACTACCCTTTAGGGCAGCATTGTCCATTGAATCCTCTACTAGCTGTGTGAGTTCAACGCTCTAATATTACAATCTTAGTTTGTTTTCTGTTGCTGTAATGAAGTACCAAAAAAAATACAAGTTAAGGGAGAAAGACACTATTACAAGTTCCAGATTACAATCTATCTTTTGGGGAAAACACAGTGAATCAAAACTTCAGGAGCTGCTCACATCAAAACCATACCCAGGAACAGAGACTAGAAAATGCTGGCATGGCTGCTAATGCTTAGCTCACTTTTCTATTCTTATACAATTCCATGAACGTCATGACAGACAGCCATTCATTTCCATGTGGACACCTAGATGTTTCTCTATCCCAGACTCAGAAAGAATAACATCCAGGCCCCACCTGTCTGGCAGCCTCCCTAGAAATCTAGCTCCACCCCACATTTCACGAAGCCTGTGTCCTTTACCTTGGTCGGCAGGGACTTAGAGAGAGAGTATGTGTCCTCAGGGTGTCTCAGGCGGAGCAGCAGCTGAACATGGCTGAGATAAAATCTCCAGACTCACACTGGGTTTTGATCACCATCCATCTCTTAGAATATCTGTCTGCTCTTTTCAACAGTTGTCTGCAAAATCATGATATGCTGAGTGAATTAGGCCTGCCAGATATGAAAAGGATGCTGTCTTCCTTCTCTATGTCTGAGGACTGCCTGTATCTCAACATCTACACACCAGCCCATGCCCAGGAGGGCTCTAACCTGCCTGTGAGTGCCAGGTCATGGTCAGCTTGGGGAGAGGGCATTTTTCAAGATGATTTGAAGGAACAAAAGCAACCTAAGTTCCATTGAAGGGTGGACCCTGATGAAAGTCTTAGCTTACTTGGGTCAAAGAAGGCTATGTCAGCCACCCAATGCAGCTGAAACCTGGGTATAGGACAAAGGTCGCTAGACCACTAAGCCACCAAAGGCTCTCGCTCTTGATTAAAACCAGAACTCGTTCTATGACTTGTTCTCTGCATAATCACTGAGGGGCTCAAGACCTCAAAGCTGAGGTCACCCAAACTTAGACTTTAGGGTTATCTGTTGTGACAATGAGGGTTGATGGTCCTTTCCATTTTTAATCTGGAGAGGTATTCATGGAGACACCCATCTTTGTTCCTCTGTGAAGAGCCTGAGTAATGATCACATTACTCAATATAGAGAGGCATGAATTCAAACTGGGACACAAAATGAGAAAGGGGACTAGAAATACACTAATGAGAATGCTAGTGACCCTGCCTGTGGCCAAGGCCCTGAAGTCCTGAAGATTTTTATGTATTTGTGTAGCTGCCCAGAGTCCCAGGATTTGTTATTCTAGTAAGCAGACCAGAGAGCTCAGACAGGCTAGGAGCTTCCTGACTCTCTTTTAACTTCTCCAGGTGATGGTGTGGATCCATGGAGGTGCACTGGTTATAGGAATGGCTTCCATGTTTGATGGATCTTTATTGACAGCCATTGAGGACTTGGTGGTGGTCACCATCCAGTATCGTCTGGGTGTATTGGGCTTTTTCAGGTAAAGGCCACGACTGGGCAATGGTAGCTACTGTTCAGAACCTAGACAGATCTTTGATCCATGTCCCTTCTACTTCTCAGCACTGGAGATGAGCATGCCAGAGGCAACTGGGGATACTTGGACCAAGTGGCTGCCCTACGCTGGGTTCAGCAGAATATTGCCCACTTTGGAGGCAACCCTGACCGTGTCACTATTTTTGGAGAGTCTGCAGGAGGCACAAGTGTGTCTTCACATGTTGTGTCCCCCATGTCCCAAGGGCTCTTCCATGGAGCCATCATGGAGAGCGGGGTGGCCCTGCTACCTGATCTTATCTCTGACACCTCTGACATGGTCTCTACTGTAAGTGCCCTCAGTCCTGCTGCCTCAGCCTTTATACTCTGGAACTCTGTTGTTCTATTCTGTGGGGAAATCAAAGACCATGGGAAATAACTTCTTTTCAGTAATTTTTTATTTTAATTTCTTTATTATCTTTAATCTTTTTTTACAGTCCAGTCATTATCTTCTTTCTGTTCTGCCTTCAAACAGTTTCTCATCCCATTCTTCCTTTCCCGTCACCAAGAAAATGTCAATGTCACCACATTTCCTATACATCCCAACATACCCCGTCAGGCATCCCCACTCCCTGGGGCCTCATTTCTTTCAAGGGTTAGGTGCATCTTCTCTGATTGAGCCCAGAATAGGCAGTCCTCTGCTGTGTATGCGTTGGGGACCTCCAATTAGCTACTGTACGCTGCCTGATTGGGGGCTCAGTGTCTGAGAGATCTCAGGATACCAGGTTAGTTGAGACTGCTGGTCTTTCATGCCCTCCTCCTTAGCTTCTTCCAGCCTTTCCCTAATTCAGCCACAGGTATCCCTGGCTTCTGCCCGTTGGTTGGGTGTAAGTATCTGCTTCTGTCTCAGTCAGTTGCTTGTTGGGCCTCTCAGAGGGCCGCCATGTCTATAAGCACATCATAGCATCAGTAATAGTGTCAGGCCTTGGAGCCTTCCCTTGAGATGGGTCCCAATTTGGGCCTATCACTGGACCTTATTTCCCTCACTCTCTTTTCCATTTTTGTCCCTGCAGTTCTTTTAGACAAGGATAATTCTAAATCAGAGTTTTTGACTGTGGGATGGGAACCCCATCTCTCTACTTGATGTCCTGTCTTTCTAATGGAGGTGGAATATACAAGTTCCTTCTGCCCACTGTTGGGCATTTTATCTAAGGTCCCTCCCTTTGAGTCTTGAGACTCTCCCACCTCCCAGGTCTCTGGTACATTCTAGAAGGTCCCCCACCTCTCACCTCCCACTTCTTGAGGTTGTATATTTCCATGCATTCTGCTGGCCCTCAGGGTTTCACTCCTGATCCCCCCAAAATACCTGATCATGTTCCACTTTCCCCTGTACTTCCCCTTCCCCTCTTCCACCCAGTTCCCTCCCTTCCTCTGCCCTCTGGTTTCTTCTTCCTCCCTAGTGGGATTGAAGCATTCTCACTTAGGCCCTATTGTTTGTTAACCTTTTTGAGTTCTGTGGATTGTATCCCTGGTATTCTGAGATGTTTTGGCTAATATCCACTTATTAGAGAGTACATACCATGTATGTCATTTTGGGTCTGAGATACCTCACTCAGGATGATATATTCTAGTTCCATGCTTTTGCCTGCAAAACTCATAATGTCCTCATCCTTAATAGCTGAGTAGTATTCCATTGTATCAATGAACCACATTTTCTGTATCCATTCTTCTGTTGTGGGACATCTGGGTTGTTTCTAGCTTCTGGCTATCACAAATAAAGTTACTGTGAACACGATGGAGCATATGCCCATGTTGCATGGTAGGGCATCTTTTGGGTATATGCCCAGGAGTGGTATAGCTGGGTATTCAGGTAGATCTATTTCCAATTTTCTGAGGAGCCTCCAGATTGATTTCCAGAGTGGTTGTACTAGTTTGCAATAATTTCTGAGAAACTCGGGTTAGCATCTACTCATCTCTACTTCATACTGGATGAGTATGTTATGTTTCCACAAACTGGTCCTTGCAGTTTCTATCATTGGCAAACATAAGTGTGCATGTGTTTGAGGGCTGGTTTACTGGTTTGTAAAAGTGCTTGCAGTGCAAGCATGAGGACATAAGTTCAAATTCTGAGAACACACAAATGCCTGGAAATAGTAACATGTATCTGTAATTCTCATGTTACTCTGGTCAGGTGGGAGGCAGAAACAAGAGAATCCTTGGATGTTCACAGACCAGCTCATTGGTAGAGGCAGCAACAAAACAAGAAGTCACCCTGTCAAATAAGGGGGGCAGTGAAGACTGAGACTGTGTTCTCTAACCTTCATGTACAAACCATTACAAAAGTACAGTTTCCCTGATGCATGAAACACAGAAAAATAGGTGGAGAAAATGAAGCTACCCTAGACAAAAAGAACAGGTATGCAGGTAGAAAAGGTCCTGCTTGCTGGCTGTCACCTTTGAGCAATTTTACAATGGGAACAACATATATTTATTCTAATCCACACAACACAGTACAGTGTGGGAATTATGCACCAACAGCATCAAATTGGATTGTGAACTCGTCTCCTTGCTTATTCCCTTTACAGACGGTGACCAAACTCTCTGGATGTGAGGCCACGGACTCAGAGGCCCTGGTGCGCTGTCTGAGAGGCAAGAGTGAAGCAGAGATTCTGGCTATTAACAAGGTTGGGAGAACTGTGTGTCTGGAAGGACCTGGTCTACATGATGTGGGATTCTGAACCAAATACCCCATCTTTTTACTTCTTTATGTTCTTTCACTTCTGTGTGTAAAATGCATTTAAAGATATGTTAATCTAAGTGAATATTCTTCTCCAGGGTGAGTAGATTACCCTGAAACTAGTGGGAAATGAAAAAAAATGCTGGAGGTGACTCAAGTGGTTATCAGGATATTTATTTCATTAACCTTCAGCATTGACCTCTGATGCCTCACAGGTCTTCAAGATGATCCCTGCTGTGGTGGATGGGAAATTCTTTCCCAGGCATCCCAAAGAGTTGTTAGCATCTGAGGATTTTCACCCTGTCCCCAGCATCATTGGTGTCAACTCTGATGAGTATGGTTGGACCATTCCTTTGGTGAGGCACCGTTCCTATCCTCTGGGAGCTGGTAGAGCATATGCATGCTAAGCAATAGAAACTCAATATATCTTTAATCCAAGTCCATGAGATCCCACACTTAAGACTGTCTTCTGCTTCCCAGATCATGGGCTCTGCTCAGACAATAAAAGGAATAACCCAAGAGAACCTGCAGACTGTTATGAAAGATACAACAGCACAAATGGTGAGATACTTCTGGTTCTCTCCAAATAGAGGGGTCCCTCATATCTTCTTTTCAGACAGTGTCTTAGTCAGGGTTCCTATTCCTGCACAAACATCATGACCAAGACACAAGCTGGGGAGCAAAGGGTTTATTCAGCTTACTTCCATATTGCTGTTTATCACTAAAGGAAGTCAGGACTGGAACTCAAGCCGGTCAGGAAGCAGGAGCTGATGGATGCAGAAGCCATGGAGGGATGTCCCTTACTGGCTTACTTCCCCTGGCTTGCTCAGCCTGCTTTCTTATAGAACCCAAGACTTCCAGTCCAGGGATGGCACCATCCACAAGGGGCCCTACCCACTTGATCACTAATGGAGAAAATGCCCCACAGCTGGGTCTCATGGAGGCACTTCCCCAACTGAAACTCCCTTCTCTGTGATAACTCCAGCCTGTGTCAAGTTGGCACACAAAACCAGCCAGTACAGACAGCATCTCTATTAATATAATCAGTACATACTGTGATTCTCTGTGTGGTCCTCAGACCTATACCCTATGTCATTCCAGGTCCCAGTCTTGCAAATATCAAATTTGTTGACTACTGAACCTATACTGTGCCTACCCTCATTGATCCTGATCTCCTTGGTGTAGATGCTGCCTCCTGAGTGTGGCAACCTGCTAATGGAAGAGTACATGGGGAACACTGAGGATCCCCAGACCCTACAAATACAGTTCACAGAGATGATGGGAGATTTCATGTTTGTGATGCCTGCACTCCAAGTAGCACACTTTCAACGTGAGTACATATGACAGCAGCTCAGAGATGGGAGTCACCATGAGGGCTGAAGAGAGCGGTGGTGTCCACGTCTCCTAGTGTCCAGTTTAAGAGAGTGAAATCTGGGTACAGAGGAGAAAATGGGTTGCGGATACTCTATTGACCTAACAAAACCACTCAGCTGGGAAGGCCATGGGCACTCATTAGCCAAGGGCTTTTCCACTGCTACTGCTCCAGCCAGGTTCTCCCTCTCCCATTTAACTTCTATGATTCTAGTTAAATTTTTATCAAGGTACCTTTTTACCAAATTCTTATCATAAAAACTTCAGGTGAGAGTCAACTAAGTCATTATTTGCCCCATCCCCAGGTTCCCATGCCCCTGTCTACTTCTATGAGTTCCAACATCCACCCAGCTTCTTCAAGGATGTCAGACCACCCCACATGAAGGCTGATCATGGTGATGAGATTCCTTTTGTCTCGGGGACCTTCATCTGGGGCCTAAAACGTGAGTCTTCACTTCTTATCTTGAACTGAATGAGGTCCCAGATGACTTTCCACAGGGACTCCTGATTTCCCAGTCCATCTAAGAAAACCTAGGTTATGGGAGAGGGAAAAAAAATCAAATGTGTACTATATCATGGCCTCAAAACCGTGTCCAGCTTAAAATTTGCACCCTTCCCAGTCTAGCCTGTGATGGAGGAACTGACAGCACATTGGGGCAGGAACTGAATTAGACACTTGCATGGATCTTGCATACTGGATAATGAAGGAAGGCAACAAAGCCAATAGTTTGGGGTCAGAGATCAGCTGGGATGATGCATGTGAAGAATGAGTTGGCAGTTGCATGAGGTGGCGTATGCTGTGTCTTTCTCATGACTCCAGTTGACTTCACTGAGGAGGAGAAGGTGCTGAGCAGGAGGATGATGAAGTACTGGGCCAACTTTGCTCGGCATGGGTGAGAACACGCCCCTCAACCTTACATGTGTGGGTCCCTACCTAGGGCTCGCTTTTGGATGGTGGCCTTCTAGCCTGCATGGACCTCCCACTGCATGACAGAGTCTTTTCTACACAGAAACTCATTTATACATGTATTTTGATATTTGTAGGTGTCAGGTACCAGTCATCTCACACTGACAAAGCTGGTAGGGCTATAATGCTATGGTACTGTTCTTTATATCTTGCCTCTTAGAAATACCACAAAACAGTCCAGGTAGTCTCCTCCACATGAAGCAGAAACTCCTGGGTGACACTTGTAAGCACATATCAGGATATCTGTCCCATCAAACCCCTTAACCAGTGTTCTAATTTTTCCACCACCCCGACCTAAAACATAGGATCAGGCTTTGGCTGAGTGTGACCTTACTGTTCTTTGCTGCCTGCCATATCCACAGGAACCCCAACAGCGAGGGTCTACCCTCCTGGCCCATGCTGAACCAAGATGAACAGTATCTGCAGCTGGACACCCAGCCTGCTGTGGGCCGAGCCCTGAAGGCCAGAAGGCTGCAGTTCTGGACCAAGACTCTGCCCCAGAAGATCCAGGAGCTAAAGGGTTCTCAGGAAAAGCATGCAGAGCTGTAGTATCTGGTATATGGAACAGAGTGTGGGAGTGAGGGCAAGTGGGATAATTCTGAGGTTCCAAGTCTACTTTTTTTTTTGGTTTCAACACTCCCAGAATTATTTCTAATCAAAGTATTTTCCTTTTCAGATATGTATGAGAAGCTCTCCATGTGTTACTTCTTATTCTTGTGGGCAAATTTTTATTGGACTCAATAAAAATTCCCATAATAGTGTGGATATGTGAACTCTAAGTACCCAGACCATCTCTAACCCTTCACTGAAAGTAGGCTCCTTCTTTTGATCTTTCCTTCCTTCCTTCTTTTTTCCTCTTGTTCTTCCTTCCTTTCTCCTTCCTTCCTTCCTTCTTTTTTCCTTTCATTTGTCCTCCCTTCCTTTCTTCCATTATCTTCTCCCCATCCTCACTCTCCTCTTCTCCAAGTCTCAGACCCTCTTCAAATGAAGCAGAAGCTTCAGGGACTGTAGACTACAGAAAACCTGATTTCTCTAAGCCCTACTGCCATTAAAGTGCTGTTCCCAAAAGAGCTTAAACTACAAATTGCATTCATTAGTGGCCTCAAATGTTTGAAGGCTGAGATAAAGGGATTACATAAGCCTGAGGCATGATGACAAGACTCACGCCTCTGAAGCAAAACAAAAACCATAACTTCAGTAACTTACAATAACAGTAACAAGTGTACTGTCATATAGATTGAGAAATTGAGGGTCAAGACGCACACGGATTTGCTGTGTGGTAAGGAACCGTTCTCTGAAAACTAAGTCTCAAGGATTACTTCTTGTGCCCTCTCCTGGTAGAATGTGTAAACAAAACCATTGAAAGGATAATCTTAAGTCCCTGCTGACTTGAACTGGGGGGCAGGGAAGACCTTCCTGTCAGTGAGACTGAACACTTAGGATGTTTCCATTCTGTATGTACAACACTGAAGTTCCTATTGCCAGCATGCCTGTGCTGATCAGCTCTGCATATACACACTAAACTGGGTGTCAGTTTTGTTTGAGACTTTAATAATTATCTCATTTTTAATAGCTTGATCATGCATTGCTTCTATGATGCTCAGGATTCATTGTAGGGCTTGTGGGTGTTGGGCAATGGAACCATCCATGAACCCTCAGGCTACTGTGGGCTATTTAGATGAAACTGAATTAATCTCTTTTAGGTATCTGACTTAGTAAGTCTGAGAAAATTCTCAAGGCACACATCTGCCCCAAATCAGATTTAGAGCATGTTCCCTTGCTTCCCATAGGACTTCCCTCAGGTCCTTTGGATGCCATTAACTACCTTTAACAGTGTTTCAGAGTAAACATGACATTACTTTACCTTACCATGTTAGGACTTGTCTCTAATCCAATGTAAATAAAACATTTACATTGTTTACAACAGTTTTGTGACTGGTTAGGTCACTTCACATAATGTTTTTGTTTGCTTTTATTGTGGAATGCCATCCAATTGTACACACAACTCATTTTATTCACTTACCAGATTACTATACACAACTGCTATCCTTGTTTATTTTTTATTTATTTATTTTTTTTTGGAGACACGGTTTCTATGTAGCCAGGAGGGCCCTGAACACATGATCTCAATTCCTTGGCTTCCTCAGTGGGTGGGTTACAGCATGAATTATAGGGGCACCCATCCTTTGTTTACATTTTAATAATCTGTATGGAAATTATCACACATGATTTTATATAATCTCATGTATCCTATTGTTGGCTTTACAATCTGGAGCAGAATTGCTATGTCATGAGACAACATGTGTCAAACATTTAAAGAAGTTGTGAGGTTACGGATATAACAGTAGTAGACAGCTTGCCCTGCATGTACAAACCCTGGGCACCATAAAAAGAAAAGAAAGTCAGATCAGATGACATAGGGCTTGAAATCTTAGCTGCTCAGAGAGCTAAGGCCAGGGATCACAAGTTAAGACTTGCCTGAGCTACCCAGCAAGCTCCTGGAAAAACTTGAAATTTTAGTTGTGGTCTGTCTCCACATAAAAGGTTAAAAAAAAAGAAAGAAAAAGAAAAAAATGGCTGTTCGGGGAGGGTGCACACCCTTAATCCAGCACTCTGAAGGCAGAAGCAAGTGGGTCTTTGAGTTCCAGGCCAGCCTGGTCTATAAAGGAAGTTTCAAGACAGCCAGGGATACACAAAAAATTATAAAAATCTATTTTGACTCAGTGGGTTATTAAAGAAGAGGGGGAGGAGAAGGAAAAGGAGGAGAAAGAGAATAACAACCAGAAATAACGTAAAAAATGTGGTGGTGTGTGGGTGGTCTTGGAAGTGATGGGGCGTAGGTAGGCATGCATATGACACATTGTTTTCATTTATGAAATTCCCGAGGAGAAAAAAATCTCAAGGCTTTGGGAATACAGCTCAATGAGAGAGGACTTATCTGACATATGTAAAACCCGAAATCCTATTTTCTGTGCCCTCTTTATAAGCTTTGGGGTAATTGTCTACACCAGAGCTGGTTAAGTGTCAAATTTCCATGTCCATTTTTTACCATCTACCAAGTTTTCTCACAAATACAAACGACTTCTAACACATCTGATAAGCCCCACACCAGCTGCTGTAAAAATGTACATAAGCTGCCAACTAGTTCAGTCCTGAAATGGATGTCTGTGGTCCAGCTCCCTGAAAGACTGACCCAGGAAGGTGAGCTCAGAAGCTAAAGGGCTTCTGAGCCTTTATGCATACATTGCATTTCAATAATATGTATGCTATGTACATATATGGACATGTATGTATCGTAACACATGTGGTTTATAAACATCAGGAATGTGTTTATAATTGTGGAGACCACAAAGCTCAAGGTTGAGATACCAGCATATATGTGGTAGGATGGAGGTTAGCTCTCTTGCTAAAGATTGAACCTTGTATCTTCAACTGGGCAGACAGGATAAATAATGGTGTTCAAGATCTGGACACATTGTGTTCATGTATGAAATTACCAAAGAATAAATAAAACCCCAAGGTTAAGGGCATACGGCCCAGCGGTAGAGCACTTATCTAGAGTGTGAAGACCCTAGATGCAGTTCTCTGTACCAGCTTTTTTAGATCTCCTGGTCTTCTGTGACAACTCCTAAAGACCCAATTCTTACTAACATCCCATTGAAGAACAAGTTTCACCATAGGCATGTAAAGCATAAAAGTTCAGAGCATAGCACACAGAGGTCCCCATATTGGCCATCAAGGTTGTGAACAATGGAAAATGTCTCTACTTATTGTGTTTGTAAATCAAATGCCACCTATGTTTGATATTTAGGACAATCTACCAATGTAGTCTACTTCTGTCCCAAGGTGGCAAATGGTATACAAAAAGTATGTCTGGGCATATATTAGCATTTTGAACCTGAGGCTGTGTGTGTGTGTGTGTGTGTGTGTGTGTGTGTGTGTGTGTGTGTGTGTGTATCTGTCTGTGGGTCCAGAAGCATAGGGATGATTCCTTTGTGTCTGCTAAGGCTTGCTTTTACCCACAAGGATTCTTCAGACACTGTGAGGCCCACCCTTGAACAATCACAGCACATCTGTGAAGATGGTTGACCATAGGGTGTGTCATAAAGTAGTATGGGTATGTCAGAAGGTTCAGACATGTCTAGTAGAAGAGATCCCGAGTCCCTGCCTCACTGAGACCAAGTCTTTTCACGAATTGGTCACCTTGGTTTTTTTTCAATCTCCTGGTCCCCTGTGACATCTCTATACCCCTACTTCTGACCAATTTATCTTCAAGAAGTTATTTGTGGGTTAACAAGCTTTACTTTTTTTAATCCACTGCTCTGAAGGCCAACCAAAGGACAGCACAACATTTGGGGTTCTAGGTCTAGCAAGGTGCAGATCATCCTCCAGTCTCAAAAAAGGTCAAGTGCTCCTTGTAAAATGGAGTCTCTCAGTGCAAGACATGCCCCTTAGTTTTAGCTCTCTCTTCCCATATTCCATCCTCATTCCCCTACACCACTTGAACCTCCCATCCCAGTCCCTCATCCATCCATAATTATCTATTATATTTCTCTTTCCTAATGAGATCAATTCATTCCCTCTAGTCACTTGTTCTATACCTACCCTTCTGGTTCTATGAACTGTAGCTTGGTTATCATTGTCTTAACAGCTAATGTACATGTAAAAGCAAATACATATTATATTTACCATTCTGGATCAGGGACACCTCACTAGGGATGGTTTTTCCTGCTTCTAACCATTTGCCTGCAATTTTCATGATGCCATATGTTTTAACAGCTGAGTAATATGTCACTGTGTAAATGTGGCATGTCTTCTTTAGCTATTCATTTGCTGAGGGACATCTGGATTGTTTCCAATTTCTGGTTTTTATGAAGATGGTTGAGCAAGTGTCTCTCTGGTAGGAAAAGCATATTTTGGAAACATGCCCAAGAATTGTATAGCTGGATCTTGAGATAGATCTATTCCTGTCTTCCAGAGGATCTGCAATGCTGATTACCATAGTGGCTGTACAAGTTTGCATTCCCACCAGCCATGAATGTGTATTCCTCTTACTCCACATCCTCACCAACATGAGCTGTCATGAGCTTTGTTAATCTTAGCCACTTTCACAAGATGAAATCTCAAGGTAGTTTTGATTTGCATTTCCCTGATAGATTTGATTGCATCCCTGATAGGATGCTGAACATTTTTTTTATTTTCTTTATATACATATAAATTTCTCCATTCCCAGTTTCCCCTCCAAAAAACAAAGAAACAAACAAAAACAATCAAAACAAACC
>NW_022196905.1:242948790-242976816 GCF_008632895.1 Mastomys coucha
ACTTGCTTAGTTAGGGTTACACCGAGGTATTTTATATTATTTGTAACTATTGTGAAGGGTGTTGTTTAAAGTGTTTCTCAGCCATTTGAGTTTCTTCTACTGAGAATTCTTTGTTTAAGTCTATATCACATTTTAATTGGATTATTTGTTTTCTTGATATCTAGTTTTCTTGATTTCTTTATATATTTTGAATATTAGCTCTCTATGAAATGTGAAGTTGGTAAAAAAAAAAATTAATCCCATTCTGTAGTGTCTTGTTTTGCCTTTTGCCTTACTAAAGTTTTTCAGTTTCATGAAGTCCTATTTATTAATTGTTGATTTTAGTGCTAATGATCTGTTCATAAAGTCTTTTCTGTGCCAATAAATTCAAGGCTATGCCCCACTTTCTCTTCTATCAGGTTCAGTATATCTGTTTTTATGTTGAGGTCTTTGCTCCATTAGGAGTTGAGTTTTGTTCCGGGTAATAAACCTTTATCTATCCAGGTTTTTCTACATGCAGCCATCCAGCCCCATTTGTTGAAGGTGCTATCTTATTTGCAGTGTGTACTTCTGACCTCTTTGTCAGAAATCAGGTGTCCATAGGTGTGTGCCTTTATGTCTTGGTCTTCAATTTGATTTCTTGTCCCTCAGTTGAACAGTGTGAACAGTGTGTAGTGATACCTCCAGCCATTCTTTTATTATTCAGGATTGATTTAGGAATCTTGGGGGTTTTGTGTTCAACATGAAGCTATAAATTATCCTTTCCTGTTCTGTGAAGAATTGTGTTGTAATTTTGGTGAGGGTTGCATTGAATCTGTAGATAACTTTTCATAGGATGGTTCTTTTTACTATGTTAAGCCTACTGAATCATGACCATGGGATATCTTTCTACCTTCTGATATGTTCTTCAATCTCTTTCTTCAGTGACTTAAAGTTTTACCATATAAACCTTTCATTTATTGGGTTAGTGTTACCGCAATACCTTTTATATGAGTTGAGGCTGTTGTGAAATGTATCTCCCTGATTTCTTTCTCAGTCCATTTGTCTTTTATACATAGGAGGGTGACTGATTTTTGTGAGTTAATTTTGTATCTAGCTTGTCGTGAGAATTTTGGTTTCTTTAAAAAGCTGGTTATGTTATGTCCTTATGTGCTGGGAGCCACGGCTTTAACTATGGCCTAGTGAAAAATTACTAGCTTGCACTTACAGCCCCGAGAGAACATGTGTGATCTAACAGAATATTTGTGGGTGTGGAGGACATTGACCCTTCCCTTGAAGCCTTCTCTTGCTCGTGCTTACATTGCTATCCCTGAAGTAAAGTTTTTGGAGCTTGATCAGACAATTGTCTTGCTCTCATTCTTTGTGTCTCTTGTCTCTTTCGGTCTCCCTCTCCCCTGCCCTAGGACTCTGTTGAATGCCCAGTGTTCTTTTTTAAATCCCAGGTGTGGGATATGGGACTGCTTCAGTTTGTCCCCAGCCATTAACTATGATTGTCCCAAACTCTAGGAAGAACATGATCTTTACCAGCTGCAGATTCTGGGGAATCTAAATGCCAGGGGCCCAAGAAAGCGGGGGTCACACTGAGGCAGCTGCTGCTCCCCCTGCTCTTGCCTCCACTGCTGTTTCATTTGCTGTTGCTGGATTGCTGGATGGCTGGATTGCTGGATTGCTGGATGGCTGGATTTCTGGATTGCTAGATTGCTGGATTGCTGGATTGCTGGATTGCTGGATTGCTGGATTGCTGGATTGCTGGATTGCTGGATTGCTGGATTGCTGGATTGCTGGATGGCTGGATGGCTGGATGGCTGGATTGCTGGATTGCTGGATTGCTGGATTGCTGGATTGCTGGATTGCTGGATTGCTGGATTGCTGGATTGCTGGATTGCTGGATTGCTGGATTGCTGGATGGCTGGATTTCTGGATTGTTAGATTGCTGGATGGCTGGATTACTGGATTGCTGGATGTCTGGATTACTGGTTTGCTGGATGTCTGGATTGCAGGATGGCTGGATTCCTGGATTGTTGGTTTGCTGGATTGCTGGATTGCTGTATTACTAGATTGCTGGATGGCTGGATTGCTGGTTTGCACCTTCTTTCTCTCCTATCTAGGGTTGGGGGTGGTGGAAAAAATTAGGGTGGAATAAGGATTAGAAGGGAGGTAAAGGGATGAGAACCCAGTAAAATAATAAATAAATGCACCAACACCAGCTGCTTTGCTGAAAGTGTTTATCAGCTGTGTAAGTTTCCTGGTGGAATTTTTCAGGTCACTTACACATACTCTCATGTTATCTGAAAATACAAGTGCTTTGAAATCTTCCCTTCCAATCTGTATCCCCTTGATCTCTTTCACTTGTCTTATTGCTCTAGCTTAGAATTCAAGTACTATATTAAATAGGCATGGAGAGAGTGGGCAGCCTGGTCTTGTTCCTGATTTTAGTGGAATTGCTTTGGACTCTTCTCTATTTAAGATGGCATTAGTTATGGCCTTGCTGTAAACTGTCTTTGTTATTTTGAGGTGTATCTGCAATCTCTTCAGGACTTTATTATGAAAGGGTATTGTATTTTTGTCAAAGCTCTTTTCTGCTTCTAAAGAGATGATCATATGTTTTATTTTTTCAGTTTGTTTATCAATTCATGTATGGTAAACTATCCCTACATCTCTTCCATGAAGCCTACTTGATCATGGTGGATGATATTTTTGATGTATTCTTGGATTTGATTTGCAAGTAATCTATTGCGTTTTTTTTTTTTTTAAATTTGTGTTTATCAGAAAAATTAAGCTGTAACTCTTTGTTGGGTCTTTATGTGGTTTGGGTATCAGGGTAACTGTGGCTTTGTAAAATGAATTGGCAGTATCCTTTTGTTTGTATTTTGTGGAGTAATTTGAGGAGTATTGTCACTAACTCTTTAAAAGTCTGGTAGAATTCTGCACTAAAACCACTTGGCTCTGGTCTTCTTTTGGTTGAGAGACCTTTGATGACTGCTTCTATTTCACTAGGGGCTATAGATACATTTACATTACTTACCAATTCTTGATTTAAGTTTGGTAAGTGGTATGTATCAGGCCAATTATCTGTTTCTTTTAGGTTTTCCAATTATGCACAGCGCAGTTGTTTTTTACTAGTTAATTCTTTTATCTATTTACATCCCAGATGTTGCCCCTTCCCAATCTCCCCTCAAAGAGTTCTTCCCCCATTCTCCCTTCCACCAACCAAAGCACATACACAGGCTTGTCCTAGGCCCCTGGCACATGTGTAGCAGAAGACTACATTGTCTGGCCTCAGCAGGAGAGGAAGCATCTAATCCTGTAGAGACTTGATGCCCCAGGGTTGGGGGGAGGCCTAGGGGCACCCTCTCAGAGTGCATGTTTTTAAAAGTATGTTCTTATGATTCTCTGGATTTCCTCAGTGTCTGAGGAAAAGCTTTTCACTTCTTGTTTTGTTCATTTGAATCTTCTCTCTCCACCTTTTAGTTTTTTGGATAAGGATTGAAAGATCTTACTGATTTTCTCAAAAACAAACAAACAAACAAACAAACAAAAAAACCCACAACTTTTGTTTCATTGATTCTTTGTATTGTTTTTCATCTGTTTGTGTATTGTTGATTTTCATCCCTGGGTTTGATTACTTCTTGCCATCTGCTCCTTCTGGATGTGATTTCTGCTTTTGTTCTAGTAGAGCTTTCAGGTATGCTGCTAAGTTACTAGTGTGAGATCGTACCAATATTTGTGTGTATGCACATATGTGCATGCATGTGTGTGTATGCATGTGTGTGCATGCATGTATGCACGTGCTTATGCATGTGGGGGGCTCTTAGTGCTATGAAGTTGCTTCAATATATCCCATAAGTTTGGATATGTGTGTATTCATTTTCACTCAATTTTAGGAAGACTGTAATCTCTTCCTAAATTCTGTCTTGACATTTAGTTAGAGAGTTGTTTGGTTTCCATAAGTTTATGTTGTTACTGTTGTTGCTGATGCCCAGCATTAATTCATGGCAGTCAGATAGGATTTAGGGCATTAGTTCAATTTTTTTGTTTTGGTTGAGACTTGTTTTGGGTTCAAGTATGTGGTCAGTTTCAGATAAAGTTCCATGAGATGCTGAGTATAATAAGATAAGCAACAACCCACACTTTAAGTATAAGAAAAAAATCCACTCATGATCCTTCGTATTTACCATTGCCTGGTCTCTGCTCCCTGTCAATCACATGACTGCTTTCTGATGGAAGAGTTTGGAAACTGCATAAAATTTTAAAACATCAGGGCTCTGGCTGTCCTATCATGAAAAAGTAATTAATTTGTAACTAGTTTCATTACTAGGTACAAGTTATTCAAGCATTGTCTCCTTTGGTAAACAATGCCATTCTACATATGCATGCAACACATTTACCCACTCCCCAGTTAATTCACACCTGTGCAAACTGATTCCTACTATTTTCTATCAAGCTCTTGTGAATTTTCTCAAACATAGGTTTTTTTGAGCTCAATATTTTCTTTTCATTGGGCTAAGGATCCTTTAGCCCAGAATTAATAAATCATATAACACACATTTGTCTAACCTTTTATTTAATTAAGTTTTATTGCATTATTATGAGAAAAGATATATGATTTCAATTTATCTGAATTTGTTAACAATTAAAAACATACTTTAAGTAAATAGAATTACATCACATTCTTGTTTCCCTTTTGTACCCCAACTCCTCCCAGAGACCCCCTTCAATAGCTGCAATACCTTTAATTTTTTTATTTTGTCATAGTCTTTCAAATTTATAAAATATTGTACCAATAAAAATGAGTTTTATAAAAGTCATTTGATATAAAACAACAGTCAATTTAACAGTCTTATGTAGATGCTCATCTACAGCAATACTGAAAATACATACGTTTTTCTCAATATAGATTTTAAATAACTCCAAACATATAAACTGTATATTTTAAAACAATACATCACTACTAGTATTTTTAAATGAACATGAATAGATAAAATCTTTTTGTTTGTTTGTTTGTTTTGTTTTTAGTAGAGCTTAAAATCTTGGCTCTTACTGTGGTACAAATATAAGAACAATTTTTAGACACTGGAGTTCATTGTAATAAGGCTGTACTTCAATGACCCTCACATCACCAAAGGATTTTACCTCCATCATAGCTAAGCTGAAAGTTGACAGTTCTGCTGCTTCAAGGAATGAGTTGTAGGCACAATTTTCGGATACAGATTTCCTGCTAAGGTCAAAGCTATTTGATTTGAGTGATTGTCATCATTCTCAGCCCACAGAGAATAGGTTACATTCATTTAAGAAATGGTGTATGTATTAAAATGGTTTATCCATGAAATCATTCACCAACTGTTTCAATGAACAATGGTTCCACTTGGAGGGTGGCACAGACATTAGGTGAGGGTAAGAGTCTGGTTCATTGGCTGTGATGATTTTGAAAAACATTCATCTCAAAGAAAGAGTAACTTATAAAGCCCTCTTCTTCAAACTTGATTCAATAGTTACAAACGTCAAGCAAAGCATTCAGTCTCACTCTTTGTTGTTCTCTTACAAGCCACCTCCCAAGTTAATTGTCTGCGTTTCTTTTGGCTGTATAAATAATTTTGAAATATGTAAGCTGTTCTGAAAACCATAGTATAGTGTAAAAACATCAAATAAACAATCCTACTAATAGAGAGGCTGAGATAGGAGAAACATGATTTCAAGAGCATTATGTGGTATCTAGCAAGACACTGTCTGATACAAACAAGCAGAAAGTGTATATGGATTGTACAATATTGGACCTATTTCTCCAATTACCAAATCAGAGAGACCACTGGATGACAGTCAACAAATTTCTAATTCCTCATATTTTTGGATTTCAATCGATTAGGATATGTTGGTAATATTAATTTTCATATTAAGATATTAAGAAAAAGTAATTGTTACTTCCTGTTATTTTTGTTGTTAGAGGTGGAATTATGTTTGTGTGGACTTGTTGAAGGATTATTTTCTCGCTTCTTCTAGGGTGTAGTTTTGCTCCTTATGTTGGTGTTTTCCATCTATTATCCTTTGTAGGGCTGGATTTGTGGAAAGATATTGTGTAAATTTTGTTTTGTCATGCAATATCTTGTTTTCTCCACCTATGGTAATTGAGAGTTTTGCTGGGTATAGTAGCCTGGGCTAGCATTGTGTTCTGTTAGGGTCTGTATGACATCTGCCCAGGATCTTCTAGCTTTCATAGTCTCTGGTGAGAAGTGTGGTGTAATTCTGATAGGCCTGCCTTTATATATTGCTTGACCTTTTTCTCTTACTGCTTTTAAAATCCTTTCTTTGTTTAATGCATTTGGTGTTTTGATTATTATGTGATGGGAGGAATTTCTTTTCTGGTCCAGTCTACTTGGAGTTCTGAAAGCTTCTTGCATGTTTATGGGCATCTCTTTCTTTAGGCTAGGGAAGTTTTCTTCTATAATTTTGTTGAAGATATTTATTGACCCTTTAAGTTGGGAGTCTTCACTCTCTTCCATAGCTATTATCCGTAGGTTTGGTCTTCTCATTGTGTCTTGGATTTCCTGGATGTTTTGGATTAGGAGCTTTTTGTTTTTTGCATTTTCTTTGACTGTTGTGTCAATGTTTTCTATGATATTGTCTGTCCCTGAGATTCTCTCTTCTATCTCTTGCATTCTGTTGGTGATGCTTGCATCTATGACTCCTGATCGCTTTCCTAGGTTTTCTAACTCCAGGGTTGTCTCCCTTTGTGATTTCTTTATTGTTTCTATTTCCATTTTTAGATTCTGGATGGTTTTGCTCATTTCCTTCACCTGTTTGATTGTGTTTTCCTGTAGTTCTTTAGGGGATGTTTGTGTTTCCTCTTTAAGAGCATCTAGCTGATTACCTGTGTTCTCTTGTATTTCTTTGAGGGAGTTATTTATGTCATTCTTAAAGTCCTGTATCATCATCATGAGAAGTGATTTTAGATCTGAATCTTGCATTTCTGGTGTGATGGTGTGTCTAGGACTTGCTATGGTGGGATAATTGGGTTCTGATAATGCCAAGTAACCTTGGTTTCTGTTGCTTATGTTCTTATGCTTGCCTCCAGCCATCTGGTTATGTCTAGTGCTACCTGCTCTGGCTAAATCTTACTGGGGCCTATCCTTCCTGTGATCCTGGTTGTGTCAGGACTACTCAGAGTTAAGCTATCTCTGGGATCCTGTGATTCTGGGATCCTGTGATCCTGGGCCTATTACAGCTCCAAGGAGTGGAGCTTCCTCTAGGTGTTGTGGGACTGGCTGCAAAACTTGTGCCCAAGGTCTGCCTAGGGCACCAGCCCAGACAGACTGGAAGGAACCCATGCCACTGGGCTGGTAGAGTCCTTGCGTGCCTGGGTCCCTCTGGTCCCAGTTATTCCCAGTGTTGGGACAGATGTGTCCTCCTCATGTCTGATCCTCTGATCCTGGGCAGGTTAGAGCACTGGGAGTGGAGCTTCCTCTAGGTGTTGTGGGACTGGCTGCAAAATTTGCACCCAAAGTCTGCTCCATGTCTAACTTTCAATGAAAGTGCCAAGCTGTCTTCTATGACTGCATCATTCTTATCTCCTCCAGATATGTTGAGGGCACCAGTGACTCCATATCTTTGCACTGAATGGGTGTGAAGGAGTATCTATTGCAGGTGTTTCAATAGAATTTGAGCCTCTGCTTCCCCTGTCTCTTCTACCTGCTCCTGTGCTCACTCCCTGCTTCTTCCAAAAAATGCACCTGAGTGTCTTCTTCCTTCCACATATTTGCTATGGCCTTGGCGATCACCAGCGTTGGGTCTCTGGATGAATGTGGGGTGAGTAAAAAAAGCACATGGGTTCCACCTCACTCTCCCCAGCTTTCTCAGTTACTGTTCTATAGATAATACCATGACCAAGAGTACTTGTAAAAGAAAGCATTTAATTGGGGGCTTCCTGACATTTCAGAGGATGAGTTCAGAACCTTCATCCTGGTGGGCAGCATGACAGCAGGCTGTCAGGAATGGTGCTGGAGTACTAGCTGAGAGTTTACATCCTGATCCACAAGCAGGAGGCAGAGAGTTAGCCTTGGCCTGGCATGGGTTTTTTGAAACTTCAAATCCCACCCCCAGTGACAAACCTCCTTCAACAAGAGCATACCTCCCAATTGCTCCAAAACAGTCCACCAACTGGAAAGCAAGCATTCAAGCATATGAGTCTGTAGAGGCTATTCTCTTTCAAACCACTGCACCAGCTGAGCCGAGAAAGTCTTGTATTCAGAGGAAGCACCGGGAAGCCCTGAAAACTTGAAGATGCTGATTCCTTGACCCTGAGAAAGGAGGAACTGAAGATGACCTCGAAGCCCTACAGCCCATCAGTTTCTTTGCTGAAGGAACTGAGAGGAGGGAGAGGAGCAGCCAGTGAAGGCTGGGACAACAGACTGGACAGGAGTGCATTGCAGCCACTACATTGAAACAATCGCAAAGGTTGGTAGGGAAAAGCTTGGCTGCACCATGCTTGGAAAGACAGAAAAGTCTTAAGGATGTAGTTCTGCAATGCTAGGTCCATAGATTATCAGGATCTGGAAATACAGAGTGAAGGCAAATTCTCAGACTTCAGGCTTACTTTGATCCCTGTATCACTCCTTTAGGAGATCAGCTGGGCATTATAGAAGCTCTGAATCCTGTACTCTTTGGTGTGTTCTGCCAGGATTCTTTGTGATTATTAAACTCCTAGTATAGACCTGTACCTTTGGCTTTATCACAGACTCTGAGAGCTCAGACACTGAGATCTCAGTGTTAGACTAGCAGGATCTGATGGAATGTTTGTTAAGTGGAGGCCAGGTGATAGCAAGATGCACAAAGAAACTTTCAAAAGGTGGGAGACCTGAAATGGGTCCTCCATATCCACACAGTGGAAGGATCTCACTGGTGGAAGTTGCATTTCACATGTGTGCCAAGGTATTCACACATGCATATAAACATGTGCATAATAAAGAAAGAAGTGGGAAAAAATGAAAGCGCTTCTCAAGTGGATAAAGAACTGTGAAAGTTGATCTCAGCAGGAGCTGGCTAAAAGAGGAAACACATTATTACAGAGGTGGTGTGGATAAGGAATGCAACTTGTGAAGTGCCAGCATTGCAGTGTTTCAGTGAAATAGCCAGGACACATGCGGAGGGGTCCATGTAGACCCTAAGATAGATCACTGTAATAGACACATTCTGAGCACTCTCTCCTTCCTTCCCTCTCTCCCTCTCTCTCTCCCTCCCTCCCTCTTTCCCTCCTCCCTCCTCTTTCTCCCTCCTCCTTCTCTCCTCCTCCCTCCTCCCTCTCCCTTCCCCCTCCCTCATCTTGAATATATACCTACTCCCACCCTCCCTCCCTCCCTGTTTCTCTCCCTCCCTCCCTCTGTTATCTTGAATATATACCTACTCAAAGAAGCCCTCCAGGCTCTCCCTGATACAGGTTTCTGTTCCCTGAACTCCCCAACACCACCAACATCTGGCCAGTGAGTACAAGGATAGTGAGCATGGTTTGAATTGATTTGGGCTTGAATACAGGAGCCCTGGTATTACAGACGGACTTCAGATGCTATGATCTACACCTTTCTAGGAGGCCAAAGAGCAGGAACAAAGATTGCTTTGGCTTCCTGCTGCCCTGCTCTTCTTTGGCAATACGAACTTTGCCCCACCCTAGTGAATTTCCTCACTTTTTTTTTTTAGGTCCAAATTCCTGCCTAGACAAGGCCCACATCTTTTGTTTCCTGTTCATGGCATACAGCTCTCCTGGAGCAACACAGACTCAGATCTAAGAGCTGACTATGACATTGAACAAACTTCCTGGATGTCTGAATGCTGTGGCCTGTGGGGTCCTGCTTCTCTTCCTGCATGTGCAAGGTGAGAGCCTTTGAGTGAGCAATGAGGAACCAGGTCAGAGCTGCTCACTTCCTCAGAGTCAGTAGCTTAGCTTGTGGGAGAGAAGGCACTTGGGAGGGGAAAAGCTGGTAAAGATGGCAGATAAGAGGGTGGAAAATGTGTGTCTCCCAATGCCTTCACCAAAGCCCATGGAGTGAGCCCTGCTGTTCATAGAGGGTCAATGATGCTCAAGAACACCCCATTCCAAAAAGAGCCACTCCAATGTAAGAATGTCTAAGGAGCTCTGCACCTGCAAGTTAGAGGAAAGAGAGCAAAGGGAACATTTCTTTTCTCCCTGTGTGACTGTAGCTGCTACAGACCTTTGGGTGATAATTAAAATAATATATCCATGTTGCCAAGTAGCTCTGGGCACGTCTCCTTCTTATCCAGAGACATGCCCTGCTACCATTCAAAAGGTGTATGAGCAATGTTCCTGGCTGGGGGGGCGTATGAAGAAGCCCCTATTCCCACATCCCACACCCGAGCCTACATACTGCAGATTCCCTTCCCCATGGACACTAGTGAAAACGAGATGGGTATAAACCATGTAGTAGCAACCGCCTGGGCAAAACTAACCATGATGGCATCTCCACCCACAGGCCAGGACTCAGCTAGCCCCATCAGAAACACACACACAGGCCAGGTGAGAGGCAGCCTCGTCCACGTGAAGGACACTGACATCGCCCTCCACACCTTCCTGGGAATTCCCTTTGCCAAGCCACCTGTAGGACCACTGCGCTTTGCCCCTCCTCAGGCCCCTGAGCCATGGAGTGGTGTGAGAGATGGGACCTCACATCCGAACATGTAAGTTTTGGACCCAGACAGTTTCAGGCTGGGGGGTAAAAACATGCTCTGAGTTCTGGGCCCAAATGAAATTCTTCCTTCTTCTCAACCCCATAGAAGTTTTCTGTCTATGATGTGCAGTGTGTTGTGCATTTTTAGATACATAGCTAAGGCTTCTAATAGAAAAACTTTGCCAGTGTCCTGGGTCAAGGATCAGTTCCTTTAAGTTATCTCTCAGTTTTGCAATGAGAAACAGATATGAATGATTCCTAGATGCAGATTGTGCCAAGTGATCTCTGCCACCATAAGAGAGGTCTATGTACAAGGGTCAGTATAAACACATTAACCAGCAAGAGCCCAGAGTCAAGTATCACATATAAGTCTCTCAGGAGGGCAACAGTGATATGCCCTTCACAATGCCAGCCTCTATAGTCCCTGATACAACCCAATGAGCCATGAGCCATTGTCCAAAGAAACATATAAAAGCTTCCTCTAAAGATTACATGGGAAGTAGAGATACTGAGAGTTTCTCAACGTAGGGTAAAGAACATCCCACGACACTTTGGGCCACTGTTGTCCACTGAATCCCATAGAACTTGTGTAGGTATCGCACCACATTATCCAGGTATCTTCATTTGTTTCTTATAGCTGTAACAAAATAACCTGGTAAAAAGCAGCTTAAGATAGAAACCATTTATTTTGGGTCACAGCTCCATGTTACCATCCATTACAAGGGGGAAACTTAAGGGAATGGATAATATCACATCTTTAACTGGGACCAGAGAGCAAAGAATGCATACCTACCTCCTAATGTTCAGTTTACCTTCTCTGCTCATACTATTCAGAAGCCCCTTCCTAGGGAATGGTTCGTCCTGTGGTTGGAAAGATTACCATCTCAATTAACAGGATCAAGAAAATCCCCATAGGCTAACCTGATCCTTCATTGAGACTACATTCCCAAGTTATTGTATGTTGTCTCAAGGTGAAAATTAAGACTAACATTCTCAATAGGCATTAAAGAATACAAAGAGAACTGGTGCATATCACTGCTCACAGGAAATTATTTTCATAGAGCCTTCAGGAGTTCTACAGAACCCAGACTCAAAAAGAATAAAATATATGCCTTCACCCAAATGGAGACCTGGAAGTCTGATCCTACCCCAGATTTCACTAAAGCCTGTGGCCTTTACCTCGGTAAAAAAAGACAATCTTAGGAAGACTAGAAAGCACAAAACAACCGAGTTCTGCTACAGTGTAGACCCTAGTGGGTTCAAGAAGAGCTTCTTATCCACAATTGGCAGCCGAATGCTAGGTGTGGGACACTGAGCAATGGAGCGCTGGGATGCCAGAGGTTGTGTTCCAGGAACTAAGTCTTTAGAAAGAATCATGCATTAGCAGGGCATCTTGGAGAGAAGTGGGTAAAAGCTGAGAGACAACCCAGGCTAAGACCTGATATTGACCAGCAAACATCTCTTGTAAATACAACTGTCTACCATTGTCATCAGGTGTCTACAAAATGATATGATGAGTTCAGAGGATCTGAAGATGATGAAATTGATCCTGCCTCCCGTCTCTATGTCTGAGGACTGCCTGTATCTCAACATCTACGCACCAACACATGCCTATAAGGGTTCTAACCTGCCTGTGAGAGCTGAGTCATGGTCAACTGGGTGGTAGTGTAGGTTTCTTTCTTAGGAAGATTAAAAAGCACAAAACAACTGAGTTCTGCTACAGTGTAGGCCCTAGTGGTTCAAGAAGGCCTTCTTGTCTGTGATTGGCAGCTGAACACTAGGTATGGGACACTGAGCGACGGAGAGCTGGGAGGTCAGAGGTTGTGTTCCAGGAAGTAAATTGGGACTTTCTCAACCAACTTGACCCCTAGAGATGCAGTCAGGTGTCTAAGGGCTGAACACTGAGATAAGCCAAATTTCCAGCTTTGGGATATTGTTTGTGCCAATGAGATTTGGCAATCCTTTTGGTTTATAATCAGAAAAAAAAAATGCTTATAGAAACATCCTTCTAAACTTTTGAGGACACTAGAATGATAGTGACATTACTCTAGGCTGAGATTCCTGGTACAGCAGTGAAGCTTGGAAATATTCTGGTGAGACTGTAGTTCCTCATCTGTATCTGGGTCTAAGATGCTGAGGAGTCCTATGTGTGCTGTGTAAATACAAAGCAGTCAATAATCTAGCAGGCAGTCCCACTTGAACTTATGCTGGATAGAAGCCTCCTGCCATCTCTCTTGACTTCCCCAGGTGATGGTGTGGATCCATGGTGGAGCACTCACTGTAGGCATGGCTTCCATGTATGATGGCTCTGTGCTGGCAGCCACTGAGAATGTGGTGGTGGTCACTATCCAGTACCGCCTGGGTGTCCTGGGCTTCTTCAGGTGAGTCAGGTATAGGACAGGGCAATGTGGGCTGATCAGAACCTAGACAGCCTTTTGATCCATAGCCCTTCTATTTCTCAGCACTGGAGACCAGCATGCCAGAGGCAACTGGGGATACCTGGACCAAGTGGCTGCCCTTCGTTGGGTCCAGCAGAACATCGCCCACTTTGGAGGCAACCCTGGCCGTGTCACTATTTTTGGAGAGTCAGCAGGTGGCACAAGTGTGTCCTCACATGTTGTGTCCCCCATGTCCCAGGGGCTCTTCCATGGTGCCATCATGGAGAGTGGAGTAGCTGTGCTCCCTGATCTTATCTCCAGCTCCTCTGAGGTGGTTTATAGAGTGAGTGTTCTCTACCCCTCCAACCCTGACCTATTGTCTTAGCACTCACTCTAGTATGCTGGTGCTGTGTTCAGCAGGGGAAAGAGAGGTCATGGGAAGTAATTTCCCTTCAGAAAAAACAAGTGTGCATGTGTTCAGGAGATGGTACAGAGGCAAGAGGGTTTGATGTGCTGGTGCAAGGATCTGAGTTCAATTCCCCAGAACACACATATTGTTAATCCAGGTGTTCCTATGGAAAGAAGGGAGATGGGGACAGGGAAATCTTTAGAAAGTTACAGACCAGCTAAACTGGAGTAGGCTGCAGCAAAACAAGAGACCATTTCTCAAATTAAGTGGAAGGTGGGAGAGAGGGCTGGGGTGGGATTGGGGGGCTATCAATGTCACAATTGAGCAACAGGAAAATGGGAACAATTTTCTTCTTGCTCCAGCACACACACATTTGGTATAACATTTAGAGCCAATGGCACCATCTTGGGGCTGGGAAAACTTCTCCGCCTGGAAGACAGCTTCACCTTGTTTTCGTTACAGATAGTGGCCAATCTATCTGGTTGCACAGATATGAACTCAGAGACCCTGATGCGCTGCCTAAGAAGCAAGAGTGAAGCAGAGATTCTGGCTATTAATAAGGTTGGCAGAATGACATGGCTGGGAAGATGGCAGATAGCAAGGTGTGTTATAGGTAGTCCTCATCACTATGAACAAATTACCTAATCTCCATAACTAGTGTCACTTTAGTCCTGGGTGCAAAACCAATACTGACATAAGCTAATCTAAATGTAAGGTCTCTTCAGGTACGAGATGGGGCAGGTATGGTGGAGAGTAACTAACCTGAAACAAACTAGAAAGTGGAGATGGAGTGGAGGACATTCATTGGAAATCAGAAAATATATATAATTAACCTTCAGTTCTGACTTTGAATGTTTCTCAGGTCTTCAAGATCATCCCTGCTGTGGTGGATGGAGAGTTCCTACCCAAGCATCCTCAGGAGCTGCTGGCCTCTAAGGATTTTCACCCTGTCCCCAGCATTATTGGTATCAACAATGATGAGTATGGTTGGATTCTCCCTACGGTGAGCTCATTTCTAATCTTCTGGGAGCCTAGGGACTCATATGCATATGGTAGGAAATGGAAACTCAGAGGTTTACTGATCTGTATCCATGCTGTGCCACACTTCTCTCAATACCAGACCATGGACTCAGATCAGAAAGTAGAAGAAATAAACAAAAAGACCCTGCCAGCTGTTCTAAAGAGCACAGCCATAAAGATGGTGAGAATCTTAGGGGTCCTCACAATTGTGGCTGTACCCCCATCTAACTTTCACAGAGAGAGTTCCCAGAAATTAATTGTGTGTGTGTCTGTGTGTGTGTGTGTGTCTGTGTGTGTGTGCATACCTGTCTAAGGTCACAGAGCTTTCTCCCTATACCAGATCTCTTTTGCATTTCTCCATCCTGAGGTTATTGCCTACCTATTCAAGTGCCTGTTTAATCTCATTCTTTCTCATCACAATGTGGTAGATGTTGCCTCCTGAGTGTAGTGACCTGCTAATGGAAGAATACATGGGGGACACTGAGGATGCTCAGACCCTCCAAGCACAGTTCAGAGAGATGAAGGCAGACTTCATGTTCGTGATCCCTGCACTCCAAGTAGCCCATTTTCAGCGTGAGTACATCTTCAACAAGGTTGAAGGAGGAAGCTCAGAGCTCTGGGTCTCAGACAAGCCCTGTAGTGTCCAGGCCTGACCTATGTCAGGATCAGATATCTGGTTTCAGATGACTGACAGTCTTTATCTGATAAATCCTTATTCTGAGTGTAAGATGGTGACATCTTATCTGAGTACGGATGAAGAACCAGCTGAGTGGTATCTGGGATTTGTCCTAACTACTCCCCAGGGGAGCACAGAGTCATTATTTAACAGTGGGCTGTCCCACAGCCGGTGCTCCAGGTTGGGGCTCTACAGTCAACTGTTTTGATTCCAGATAATCTGAGACTGAGGCATCTTGTCACCAAATATGGGTCAGGAAAGTTCTAGACAAAGTGCCACCATGACATTACCTGTCCTCATCCCCAGGTTCTCATGCTCCTGTCTACTTCTATGAGTTCCAACATCGGCCCAGCTTCTTCAAGGATATCAAGCCACCCTATGTGAAGGCTGACCATGGTGATGAAGTTTTCCTTGTCTTTGGCTACCAATTTGGTAACATAAAACGTGAGTCTTCATGGATTTCCCTGAGCTGGAAACCATCATGGAAACCTGAAGGATAGCTGAGTTCTTAATCCAGTCGAGGGAACCAAATCCTTGAAGAAAGACAGAATCCAGCATGCACCATCTCACATCTCAAAGCCTACATTAGGTTGTAATCTGGACTTTTCCTAGCCTACCTCGTGTTATTGGTAATAAGAAAATAATGATGCAGGAAAAAAACCTGGCTGAATTCACTAAGAGGCTTAGATCCTGGATTGTGGGGGCAGGGAAGGAGGGAACCAGACCTATAGTTTAGACTTGGGTGATAGCTAGCTGGCTTGGTGAGTGTGAAGCATGAATGGGCAGCTGCACGGAGTGGCTGGGACCTGGGTACCTGTCCTTCTCTCTTCAGTTCCTTATACTGAGGAGGAGGAGCAACTAAGCAGAAAGATAATGAAGTACTGGGCCAACTTTGCACGGCATGGGTAAGAGATTATCCTTCCCTCAACTTCTACAAAGGTGGGTTGCTGTCCAGAGCTCCCTTTGGGTGTGGTGAGCTCTTTAGCATGTATGGTCCTTTATTACATAAGAGTCTTCCCTACCCTAGAGCACACTTTGGCAAGCAGTTTACCACATAGTCAACTGCCATGCACACACACACATCACACTTAGACACTTTATATATGTTTGTTACTGGTCATCTTGCAGTAACTTGGTGTGTGGGCCACAGTATTGTAGTAATATTCTTTAGCTTTTGCCTTGGAGAAGGAGACAGAAAACAAGCCATATGGGATAGTAACTTTGTCCCACATGGAGTAGAAACTAGTGGGTCACACTTATATCCCAATATCAGGACATACACCTTATCAGTCCCCTTAACCCCCTGCCCTACTTTGTTCAATGTCCTGAGCAAAATCAGGATCAAGTGACCTTCACATTCCCTGCTGGATGCCATATCCACAGGAACCCCAACAGCGAGGGTCTACCCTACTGGCCTGTAATGGACCATGATGAGCAGTACCTGCAGCTGGACATCCAACCTTCTGTGGGTCAGGCCCTGAAGGCCAGAAGGCTGCAGTTCTGGACTGAGACTCTGCCCAAGAAGATCCAGGAGCTAAAGGGGTCTCAGAAGAGGCACAAAGAGTTATAGTGCCCTGTGTGAAGAAAGGTATGTGGGTTTCATGCCTGAGGTTTGGAAAGCTTTTTGATCCTACCATTCACATAACCATTCCTAACACATGTAGTTATCCATTTTACCAATTTGTATGACAAGCCTTCTACATGTCACTCCTTCACAAAATGCTGCTGATCTTTTGTTAGAGCCACTCAATAAAAGTTCCTGTAATGATGTGGAATGTGGATGTGGGAGCCTCAAGGTCCCATAGTCTCCACAAGTTCTGATGCTTTCTCAGACTACCAGCAGGTCTTGAGATATAGACCCGTGACCCAATTGTTTAGAAACAGAGTCAAGGATATAGCATGAGCCTCTTAGTTCCATACCACCTTGAACAACATAGCAAGACCTGTATCTCAGAAACAAAAATAACTACTAGCTGGGTGACTTGCAAACAACAGAAATGTATGTAAAGTTCTGTGGGGTGAGAAATACAGGGTGAGAAAATGAACTTGAGTCATACAGTCTTTCAGGGAACAGCTCCTAGACCTCTCTGATGTCAGCCACTGAACATTCTAGCTACCAAAAACCATGCCCATTGTCCCTATAGAGGAAATCTCATCTCTTTCCTTCCCAAATTACAGTTGTCCACTTTTGTAAAAAGCTTGACTTGATATGTTCATAGACACCTCAAGCAAATCCAGGAATTGGGGTTGACCAGCAGGCTCAAGTAGGCTTTCTCTAATAACAACTTTGCTCTTATGCACAGGGATTCTGCATACTGTGAAGCCCACCCTTGTGTGAACATAACACATCTGTGAAGATCTTTGGCTATGTGTGTGTGTTAGAGATGCTCTAGAAGAGAAAAGAATCCCCAGGCATGTATAGCAGAAGAGATTTCTGTCCCTGGCACCCTGATGTCTTCTCCATGTATGGAAATGACTTCTTGCCTTTCATAAAATCCTAATAAAAGCCATCTTTTCACAACATTCCTTATGATTTTCATTCTTTTTTTTTCGAAACAGGGTTTCTCTGTGTAGCCTTGGCTGTCCTGGAACTCACTCTGTAGACCAGGCTGGCCTCGAACTCAGAAATCCACCTGCCTCTGCCTCCCAAGTGCTGGGATTAAAGGTGTGCGCCACCACTGCCTGGCATGATTTTCATTCTTATGCCCTTTTTGTCCTTACGGTTTTCAAGCCCAGTATTACAAGGACTATAGTATTACATGTCATTTACAGTGGTGCTAATTTGTCTTCGAATATACCTTTTGTTTCCCCTCAAAGCATTTTCTCTGTTATTTAAGAGGGTGTGTCCTGTGTTCTTTAGACCCTGGGAACTCCCAGTCCCTCTACCTCTGATCAACTTGTCCTCTTTGTTCACCAGTTTTCCAAGAGCAATGCCCCTTTGATTCATTCACCGCACTGAATACCAGCTATAAGGCACAATGACCTTTGCATGAAAAACAAGACTCCTGTGTTGACTGTCCTGGACACAAGGGCACAAAAAAGAGGATGCTAGAAGGCGTCCCACTCCACGTACAGCCTCAGTTCCTTTTATCTTCTCAGTAGCTGCATGTCTGTGGCTCTCCCGTGTTAAGAGTCTTCTTTGGTAGGGAGAAGTCATGGGTTTTGAGACAGGGTCTCACTATATAGCCCAGGCTTGGGTCACAGTTACCATCCTACTTAAGCAGAGGGCCATCCAGAGTAATCACACTGAAGATCTAGAAGTCCCAGTACAGGTGAAGATGTGAAGCAACTGGCATCAAGCTCATCGTTAGAGAGGGTAAGAGATGATGCAGTTGCATCGGGAGACAGATTGGCACAGTCATCTAAGTTAGGCAAGCACAGGCTTGTCATAGACTCCACAGTTCCTTGCTTATGATTGCATCCAGAGGAATCTCAAACATGTGGGCACACAAAATTATGCTTGAAGTTCCTGTAAGGGTTTGATTAAAAACTCTGGTGAGCACACTTGTCATTATAGTGTCCAGAGGCCAAGGAAAGAGTGTTAGACTTCTAGGCCAGCTTGACTACCTATCAAGACATTATCATATATATATACATATCATATATGCATATATATCATATGTATATATATAAACCTGCCTACTTTTTCACCCTAACTTGATCTAGTTTAATGAGAAGCAGGGTTGATAACATAGTCATGTGAGTCCTGAGCAGATAATGATGCTTTTGACCAGAGCTTCCTAGTGGACCCAACTCTTAATGCTCTCACTGTAGAGTGCAGGTTTGAGTTGATCTGATAATAGACTGCATAGAGGAAAAGGACACGATCAGATATAGTCAAAGGTATGAACAGACACTTGATGGTCCAAGCAGGTTATATCAACAATAGTTGCTGAATCCCAACACAAGTGTGTGTTTAACTTTTGAAGAAAACGTCAGCCTGTCTTTCAAAATGACTACACCCTTTGCATATCTCCCAGGTGTGCTTGTGTGAGCATGCCAGTGGCTCTATGTCTTTGCCAACACTGATAATGAAGATGATTCTAAATCTATAACACACCTTAAGGACAAGGGGAGGGTGGAGAACCCATAGTTGTCCCCTACCAGTAGGAAAACCCCAGAAGGAAGCTAAAGAGGAAGGCCTATTGTGCTGGACTGTAGACTTTCTAGAATATTAGGACCTGAAAAGAAGGAACCAAGGCCAGTCCCCAGGTGGTACTGTCTGAAGTTAATCCTTCAGGAATTCAGGTTACACTGGGAAGGAACTTCTCATCTGGACTCTGTGATGTGTCCTGGAAGGGTTCTCTGGGATTCTGGAACTCCTATTTATCATAGGCTCTGAAATCCCAGAGAATACCAGTGTTGAAATCAGCAGGGACCCATTAAATGTCTGTTAAATATATGTAAATGGGTGTGACCTTGATCACAATAGGGACTCACCACCAGTGTGGTGCCAGTAAGGAGGTAGGGTGAACTGGGAATGGGGACCTAAAAAGAGCCACATAAAAAATAAACAGAGAAACACCTGTTTCCCAGCACCCACATGACAGCTAACAACCATCCACATTTCCAGTTCCAAGAGATCCAACACCCTCTTCTAGCATCTGTACTCACCAGGCATGCACATGATGAGCATGCAAGCAAAGCATTCATATACATAAAAATAAATGATATCATGGATCTAATGGACTTGACATTTTCAGAACATTCTACTCAAACACCAAAAGAATGCACTCTCTTCTTGGAAGACCACCATATGCTTTATAAAATAAATCATATATTAGGAAACAATGCAAATTTTGACAAAAATTTTTAAATGGAATTAATTTATCTTATTTGATCACAATAGAATAAAACTCCCAGTGATGAACAAGTATGTGGTAGAGAGATGGAAGTGAAAGAAAAGTAGAGTGGTTTGTACACTATCAAGAGAGGCAGAACTGGAGACATGACAATGGTGAGGAACAGCCTGATATGAGTAGCCTGCGCTGCCACTGGAGGCCATGGTGATGTCTTGGCCTGTGCTGCTGTTAAGGACCATGTGTGGGTCCATAGCCGTGCCACAGTAGGGTTCTGTGTCGATGTCCATGGCCCATGTTACCAAGTGATTTGTGGTCTTGGTTATAACATGGGGCCATGTTCATGTCCAAAGGCTTAACTAAGCTGGCCATGCCCTCAACTGGACAGCATGGAAAAGCTGGCCAGCCCTGGTGGTACTCGCTTGGGAGACCTAGCCCTGCTTGTTGCCTGGACAGCACAGAAGAGATGACCCCTAGTGGCTTGGGTATAGGAGAGATGGTAGGCTGACCAACTCAGCTACCACCCAATCCCAGATCCATGGCTTTAAGTTGGCCCAACCCAACATCGACTACATTATAAACTGCTGGAGCATGTGAAGGAGCCAGTCCTGCAGAACTAAAGCTACAGGATCTCCATGACACAGGGCAATAACAAGATAGCCAAGAGGAGTCCCTGTAAGGATCCAACATTGATGGTGTAGTAAAAGCCAGCAGCCTCAAACCAGACCAATGATTCATGACAATCAACATTTGCAAGTAAAGTCGTTTGGACAAAATGGTATCCTATGTGACACATTGTGACACACCAAAGCTTCCACAGTGAGATTTGTTGTTGTTATTGTTCTCTTATGGGGGGATGTTGCAAGGGTAGAGGGCAGTTATGGAGGGAGATGAGTAGAACTGAGGTGCATTATGTAAAATTCACAAAGAATAAACAGCTTAAAAAGAATAAAATTCCCAACCCATAGCAAGAGAAACTATAGAACACATGAAATCTCATGGAGATGAAATAGCATGCTATTGAATGATGAGTGTATAATTTGGAAAAAAAAGATATTTTTAAGTCTAAAAATTCCAAGAATCAAATGTAAAGAGAAGCACAACATACCAAAAATCCAGGGGACTTACTTGACACATTCCTGAGCTATAAAAATGCCTAAATTAAAAAACACACAAACAAACCAATGTCAGGACCTAGAAATGGCTCAATATATAAGATGACTTCTTATTTTTGCAGAGGACCTGAGTTCGATTCCCAGCACCCACATGGCAGCAAACAACCATCCATATTTCTCGTTCTAAGGGATCCAACACCCTCTTCTAGCATCTGTGGTCACCAGGCATGCACATGATGAGCATGCAAGCAAAGCGTTCATACCCACAAAAATAAAACAAAAACAACCAAATGGCCATCCCATTCTCCTTCTGTTGAATCTTCATCAAGTACCTCCTTAGAGAAAATGGAACCTCTAGATACAGATTTCTGCTTTCTTCTCCCTTCCCTATACCCACACTGAGTCTGTGATTGGATAGTAACCATGGTGATTCCAGATTTGGGTTGAGAGTGATGGACATCTGCTATGGTTTCAGAGGCCATGCTACCCAGATCCTGGAAGGCTAAAAGAGACAAAACTAGCTGAGAAGGCTTTTTCAGCCTAACAACCACTAGCTCCTGTCGGCTTCTCCTGATCAGTTCAGTCCTTCTCTAATAGCCACTTTGTCCTGCCCTACCAGGTTCCCTAGCCACACACCTATGGGTACAAACCATGCCCCAGCTAGGCTGACAATTCATGAATCCCATGGCCGTACAGAATCAGGCCTGGGAAGCAATCATGCCTCTGAATCAATTTTCTTTCTACCTAATGCTGAATGAAGCCTTTCAAGAAGCCTGCTTTTCCTCCTCTATGAGTCATGTTCCCTGCTGTTTGTGAAATGCTTGGAGTACCACACATACAGGAACTCACAGTCTGAATGGGGTGCCAGTTGTGAACATGTCATTATATGACTGAGACATAGACATGAACAAGGTACAGTGAATGCAAAGAGAGGAATTGATAGAATGTCAGTCATTACATGGCCCTGTGGGTCTCTCCACACACTGTGTCTTTCCATGGAAAGATGAGAAAAGTCTTCCTAGCAGAGTTCACTGTTACCACCGAAGGAGTTGATGCTCAAGAGCACTTGAGACTGTGAGGTAGAGATGGAGGCTGGGATCAGAACTACCAGGTTCTGGAGATCCAGAAACTGAGAAGGCAGGTTGAAAGGGACCAGAGAAGGAGATGCAGGCAGAAATGATAGATGGCATTGTGGGAACCTACACTACCCACTACCTCTTACCAAAGCCTACAGAGTTGCTCCTGGAGCAAAGAGGGCCATGGGTGCGACACTGAAGAGCCAGCCCCATTGATGGGCATTTAGGGGTGTAGGTCAGAGTATCAAGCCAGGGGCAGAGGGACTGTTGGGGCACTTCCTTGCTTCTTTGTGTGGCTGTGGCTATAACAATGGTTGTAGCTAATAGTGACCTTTAAATATCAGTGAAAGTGGCGATGCTGCCATTGGTCTCTGAGTGTGTCACCCTTTGCCCAGATAAGGATCCTAGGCAAGTTTCCTAGTCTTAGGGCACACAGAAGTCCCCAGCCTCAACACACTACAGATCTGAGAGGCTTACAGTTTCCTTGCCACATGTCTGCAACTGAGCCACCATGCCCAGATCAAACTTCTATTTTTAAGTGTGTATTATGTGTAATAGCATGCCACCTTGATGTCCCTCATCAGAAGATGATCCTGGAGGGTTCTGTGACCAGGGAATGTGCACAATCCTTGATGTCTCTCATCTCAGGTTACTGAAGTATGAACTTCGATAGCTTCTTGTTAAACTTCCTGATCTGCTCCTGCCCAAGGAGGACACACTTGCTTTGTCTCTTGCCTGATATCTTCATGGCTCTGAGAGGTCACTAGAGGCTTCTAGACAGGATGATCTCCCCATCTTACTCATGGCTGCTGTTCTACACATCCTCTGCTGAGATTCTAGGTTCAGAACCACCACAACTGTAAGAAGAGATGGAATAATGTCTCAAACTCTTGAATCCATTTGGACTTTGTGGCTCATCCATAAGGACATCGAGGTGGTAGGGTATTATACACAATACCCAGAATTAATTAAAAAGAGAGGTTTGATCTGGGTGTGGTGACACAAACTTGTAATCATGTCACTCTGGGTAAAGCAGAGGAGGCTCTGTGATTGCCAGCTAGTCTGGGTTACACAGCAGGCAATGTTAAACAGACTCAGCAGGCTACACTTACATCTTTATTCATTTATATGTATATCTAACAGTAATCATTAAGAAAGAGGAGCTCATAAACTTGAGAAAAGATACATGGGAGGTATAGGAGGGAGGAAGGAAAAGGAAAATGTGTAATTACATTAATTATTATATGTAATCCTATTAATTAGTTTAATACTGGAATGAATTAGCAAGAGTGAAATAATCTGTGTGGATGGAAGTACGTTCTTGTTGACCTTAAAAACTGATTTTTGAATGCCTTTAAGATTTTGATTCTCAGCTTTAGTATGGTGGATGAGGATTTCCTGCCCATCAACCCCCAGGAGCTGTTGGCCTCTGCTGGTTTTTGCCTTGTCTCAAGCATCCTTGGTATCAACATCAGTAAGGCTGCACCAGATGTGTTTCTAAGCTTCTTGGGACCTGAGAATTCACCTGGTACATGGTGGGAGGTCAGAGATTCGTTAGTCCAGACCTAACCCACCACATGCCGAAGACTCTTTCTGGCCTACCTAGATTTTATTCACCGGTAAAGGAAAGAACTGGAGGGACTCTGAAGGTTGTTCTAAAGTACACAGCAGCACACATGATAGCACCCCTTGAGTTCCGCTCCAGTATACAGGGTCTTCCAGATGTCCCGCTCAGAGACAAATTGCAAAAGTAAAGCCTCGGGTATGTTTTCCAGGTAGGATTACCCTGGCTCCCTAGGACTTGCTCCATCCCATAACCCATCTCCCCTCCCAAGGCTGCTTTCTCCTCCTCTAGACCCAACTCACTGCATTCTTCCTGGATTTCTGGAGTAGATGTCACCTGCTGAGTGTAGTGGCTTGCTGATGGAGGAGTACACAGAAGACACTGAGGACCCCCGATGCTCTCTGAGTTAAGTTCCTGGAGATGATGGCAGACTTCATGTTTATGACCCCTGCTCTACAAGCAGCACATTTATAGTGTGAATACATCTGTAAAGAGGGTCAGGTTGGGACTCTCAGTGTCAGGAATTTTGCTCCATGAATGATATCATGGGCTCAGTCCATGACTGACTCCTAGGAGGTATCTCAGAGCAACGGTCCTAAGTGAGTCCTGTGATACCAGGCCTGCTCTGTGTTTCTATCAGGACTCTGAGGGCTCTCTCATCTAAGTAAATCTTATGTCTAGTGTGACAGAGTGATATCTTTTCTAGCTACAGATGAGAAAACTGAGGTAGTGATGCTCTATAACTTGCCCAAAAGTACTCAAGTGTGAATGCCACGGTTGTGATTAACGAAGCCCTTTCCAAAGCTCTTGCTCCAGCCCTGGAGTCCATGCTTTCTCCCAACTCTCCAGCCCTCCAACAATTGTTATTCCTCACAACTTTAGGCCAAGGTATCGTTATGCAAAAGATGAGGCAGGACCGCTCCATGTAAGAGGCCACTATGTCACTACGTGTCCACCCTCAGGGTTCCCATGCACCTGCCTACTTCTATGACTTCCTGCACCACCCCAGGCTCTTCAGAGACATTGGACCACATCGTATGAAGGCCAATGATGATGGTGAGATCGCCTTTGTCTATGTCTTTGGGTTCTCCTTTGGAAGCAGCAAACGTGAGTCTGTCATCTTATAAATACGTTAAAAGCCCACACTAGTGTGAGAGTCTGAACTCTTCCCTGTCTAGACTGGTGCTTCCTCCACCTGTCCCCTCACGGATCATGGAGTTGGACTTCATATGAAAAAGAGTCCATGTTAGTCCATGCCATCGCCTTAAATAGCTTCACCATGTCAGAGGGAAGACTGGACCATGAAGAGATTAAATTAGAGCCCTGAGCTGCTGACTCATTCCTCAACCTTAGAGCCTCTAGTTAGTTCTCTGCCTTCTCTGAACATTAAATGGCTAGGACTTAAACCTACTATCTAGATTCCGGTCAGCTTGGACCAAGGTACCAGGTCACTAAGCATGAAGCAGGACAGCTCCAGGTGACAAGCCACCATGTCATAGTGTGTCCTTGTCCTTAGGTCCCCATGTCCCAGTCTACTTCTATGAATTCTGGCATCAGCCCAGCTTTCTCAAGGACTCTAAGCCATCCCACATGAAGGACAACCATTGTAACAAGCATCCCTTTTTCATCAGATTGTCCTACTATGCAGTGGTGAGTCTTCTCATTCCCCAGCAGTTGGGTAACTAAGGGATGATTGCCCCCACTTTTCAGGTGTGAAAACTGAGTCTTGAGGAGAGATGTGATAAGGTGTGGACCATTTTACAGATAAAAAAAAACTGCTATGGGGTTAGAATTCAAGTTTCTTCCACTCTAGTCTGTGCTCCCTCTTCCTGTTCCCCTCTCCAACTGGCCATAGTGACATGAATGGGGCAGAGGAGGACGTTTTATGTCATTCATTAATTTATAGGTTTGTTTGTGGGTTTTTTTTTGGGGGGGGTTGGCCTTTTTTTTTTTTTGAGAAAGGGTATCACAGTGTTGGAATGGTAGACCTACACAACCTAGCATGACCTTACACAAACCAAGGCCATGGGTTTCTTCTGAGATAACAGGTGTGTCACTATTCCAAGAAAACTATTTGAAAGTCATAAAACTATTTGAAAGTCATGACTTTTCCTCAGACTACTACTCTATGACAGAGATAAGGAAAGCATTCTGGATAGTAATGAGCCCAGGAGAGCTTCCATTGGAGGCTAGGACCAGTAAGGGTAGGATAGGTAAGGGGTACTCCAGATCCTGGCAGGTGTGGGGTGGACATATGCTAGGCCTGGGGTCATGACAAGTATGGAGTACGAGCTGGCAGCTGCATGCCATGGTCACGACCAAGACCCTTGTCCCCTCCTGTCTGTGGTTGACCTCACTGAGGAGTAGCTGCTGAGCAGGAGGGCGTGCTGGACCAAGTTTACATGACATATATGAGTGGACACCCCTCAAACTCTCTAGTTAGGGGATTCCTATCCAGGGCTCCCCTTACCTGTGGTGACCTCATCAATATTTATGGGTTCTTCACCAATAGGAGCCTCCTTTACAATGCCAGAGCCCACTCAGACAGGAATCTCTTGTGGGTACCAGTCACTGATTATCTCCCCATGACTTGGCAGGAGTGTTATTTTGTCTATAAAAGCATACCCTTAAAAGAAAGGATAAACAGCTCACATGGCTCTGCCACACACACAGCAGACACCAATGGGAGCTCCTTACATCCAGACACTCGTACCTCTGAACCTCTATCCCCTTAGCATGCTCTATCCACTAATTGACCCAAATTGGGAAATGAGTTTCTAGCTCAGTAAAATTCAAAATGCCCAATGCCTTACTCTACCGGGAGTCTATAGTTACAGAAAAGGCTACCTCATTGGTCCTTGTTTGGCCATGATGCAAAATGCCTACAGTTGGATATCCAACCAGCTGTGGGTCCTACTCTGAAAGCCTGATGGATGGAGTTCTGGAATCAGACCCCGCCCTGGAACATCCTGGAGCTGAAGGTGGCTAAGGACAGCCACATGTAACTACAGCAAGTTATGTCAGATTTTGTACTGAGCACAAAGGGGATCAGCCTGCGGTGCCCAACACTCTGAAGAGACAGGAGCCCCAGTAGATGCCAGCTTTTCTCTACATCCCAGTAGACCTGTGACCTTCCTCTCTCCTTCACTTCATCTTCCTCATGCCCTTTTCTCCTCTTCTCCAAGGCCTAGAATTTCTCAAACAAAGCAGCTACTTTGGAGATTGGTGACCACATAGTGGGTGTGTGTATAATTTCCACGCCCACCTCTCAGTGAGTCCCAAGTTTTTTCACACTTACGCTGGCCAATAAAATTATATTACTCCCATTTTTTTTTACTAACTAAGCTGCTGTGGTGTTTAATCTTGGTTGTCAACTTGATAAGATCAACTAAGAAACTCCCCTCTGGGTGTGTCTCAGAGAACGCCTTCCAGGAAAACTCCTGAGGGAAAGAGAGCCTCTCCCATTGTACATGGCGCCTTTTGACCGTGTCCTAGATATAAGGAGATATTTTTTTAAAAAAATCAACGTTTCAAACTTGCTTACCTTTTTCAGTGTGTTCATCTCTGCTGTTGCTGCTGCCTTCGGCCATCAATATGAGACGAAGACCAGCAACTCTCTAGGAATCTTCCAGGCCTTTGGTAACAGATTGGAACTGTAAGAGTATTGAGATTGGTGAACTGAGCAGAGACTGGGGTTCTTAAGGTCTCCAGGCTACATGTGGCCATTGTTAGAGTACCCAGCTCCTTAAATACAAGGCCGTTCTAGTAAATCCCCTCCCATAGCATATGCATACTCCATCAGTTTTGTTAACCTACAGTTCCATGCCTAATATAGTGCTTATAATAAAATCATCATAAACTGCACACTAGGTGCTGTGGCTGATGCTTTTGTACCAGCTACATGAAAGGAAGAGACAGGGGGATTACATGATCTCAGTATTTCAAGAATAACCCCCTTGATACATGGGCACTGCATCTCAATAATACATATTACATATGTAAATGAGTATATATAACATATGACATAAGACATGTATCACACATGTGTGTATGTGCATGTGTGTCATAGACTATGTAGCTTATAAACAAATGAAATATGTTCAGTTTTAGAGACAAAGAAGTCCAGAGTCGGAGAGCCACCATCTTCTCTCCGGTGAGTTCCCAAGCCTGGAGCAGCCAGACGGGAGGCACAGGCTCCACGAGTAGCAGGGGAGAAGCAGGGCAGCAGGGACAGGATCCTCTCAGCTTCCAAGTGACAGAGGTGGAACAACTACCTTAGCTGCCCCCTTCCCTGCAAGTGGAGGGCCTGCCTCCAGGGACTGCCTTGACCCAGAGTCTCC
>NW_022196905.1:242990177-243027172 GCF_008632895.1 Mastomys coucha
AACTAGGAATGGAGAAATTTACATGTAAATAAAAAAAAAAAAAGAAGTCCAGAGTCAAGATGTCAGTAGACTTGCAGTGAAACAAAGGTAGCTCTCTGAACTAAAAATTTTACCTTATATTCTCAAGACATAAAAGAGATAAAAAAAAAAGGTGTTCATGATATGATAACTTCCTAACAGCTCCAACTCTTAATTTTACTACATTATAGCTTGGGTTTCAACATATGATGCAACTTGGCATTCAAGATACTCAACTCATTCATCTATATCTTTCCCAAGTGGTGAGTGGCACAAATTCTTTTTAAAGAAAAGTGGCTCCGGACATCTTTATTAGTCCCTCTAAGCTGAAATATTTTTGCTTGTGTCCATCAATCTGTCTGTAAGTCTGTGTCTCTATCTGTGTCTATGTTCCTGTCTAAAGTTTGTTTTCATTATCAAAGACAGGAAATGCTATGAAATTCACATTTGCATGTTAGGACATCTGGGAAATATATGTCTGTGAGGTGTGTCCGAGAAGTGGGGTGTGTATCAGAAGGTCCAGAAAAGTCCCACGAAAGAGATTCCTGTTTGACATCTGAGCATGTCCAGGTGTGGTGGTTCACATATGTCCTGGGGGCCCTCCTGGGTCCCCCTAGCATGACAACAATTTTATCTCCTGTGATTTTTTTTATTCTTACCTTACTGTTGTCCCTAAACTCTCATGCTTCATGTCACTTTGCAAAGGTGACAAAATGTATTCAATTCGCCACTGGGTTCTTCCAAAGCATTTTCCTTCCATCATAAAGAGGTTGGCTCCTTCATTCTCAAGACCCTGCAACTCCCTCATATTTCTATCTGTGCCTACCTTGCCCCACTGGGCTATAGTTTTCCAGGTTGGAAAAGTTCTCCTTCTTCAATCTACTTTGTTGAAGACCAGCGACAGAGCACCATCATCAAAGTGATAATTCTTGTATTTCTCTCTCTGAACACCAGAGGACCGAAAGGAATTGAAAACATCCTTGGGCTGGCGAGATGGCTCAGCAGGTAAGAGCACTGACTACTCTTCCGAAGGTCCTGAGTTCGGATCCCAGCAACCACATGGTGGCTCACAACCACCCATAATGAGATCTGACACCCTCTTCTGGTGGGCCTGAAGACAGCTACAGTGTATTACGCCAGAGCGAGCAGAGGTCCTGAATTCAATTCCCAACAGCCACATGATGGCTCACGGCCGTCTGTACAGCTGCAGTGTACTCATATACATAAAATAAATAAATAAATATTTTAAAAAGTATATTCTTTTGCCTAGGCTCAGTAGCTGACAGAGAAGAGCCCTTCCTTTGAGTACAGGGCAACTGAGGCTGATACCTGTACTGGGCACTACTGATACCTGCTGCACACAAGCATCCGTGAGGTCCCCATTTCTGTGCACATACAGACCCTTCACAAAATAGCCTTTAGAATTTTAGTAGCTATATTATTTTTTTGAAGCTTTGTTGTCTAATGATTTCTATGCAACCAAATTTGCCCATTTACCAGCTTAGAAAGACACATTTTACCTAAAAATAAGAGCTATGCAACCACCTATACTTAAGTATAAGACTACTTTTTTCATTGGAAAAGAGTTTTCTTCAGCTCCTCTATGTAAATCTTTGCTCCTGGGCAACAACTTTCTGATGCTATAGTTTGGTAGTTGCACATAATTTGGAAACATCAGAGCCCTGGAGGTCCTATCATGGAATAGGAATCCTTTTTGACTGGTCCTGTTACTAAATAAAACCTATTTGAAAATCAAGTATGTCATTTGTTAACAGTGTCAATCCACATATGCACAAAACATAATTTTTATTATTTTTTATTAATTAATTCATTTTTTTACACTCCATATTTTATCCCACTCCCCATCCACCCTCTGACTGTTCCATATCCCATACCTCCTTTCCACCCCCCTGTCTCCACGTGGATGTCCCCATCCCCCACCCCACCTGACCTCTAAACTCCCTGGGGCCTCCAGTCTCTTGTGGGTTAGGTGCATCATCTATGAATGAACACAGACCCAGAAGTCCTCTACTGTATGTGTGTTGGGGGCCTCATATCAGCTGGTGTATGCTGCCTGTTTGATGGTCCAGTGTTCGAGAGATCTCAGGGTCCAGATTAATTGAGGCTGCTGGTCCTCTTACAGGGTTACCCTTCTTCTCAGCTTCTTTCAGCCTTCCCTAATTCAACCACAGGGGTCAGTTGCTTCTGTCCATTGGTAGGGTGCAAATATCTGCATCTGACTCTTTCAGCTGCTTGTTGGGTCTTCCAGAGTGCAGTCATGTTAGATCCCTTTGTGTGAGCACTCCATAGCCTCAGTAATAGTTTCAGGACTTGATACCTCCCCTTGAACTGGATCCCACTTTGGGCCTGTCGCTGGACCATCTTTTCCTCAGGTTCCTCTCCATTTCCATCCCTGTAATTCTTTCAGACAGGAACAATTATGGGTCAGAGTTGTGACTGAGGGATGGCAACCCCATCCCTCACTTGATGTCCTGTCTTCCTGCTGGAGGTGGGCTCTATACGTCCCCTCTCCCTTCTGTTTGGCATTTCATCTAAGGTCCCTCCCTTTGAGTCCTGACAGTCTCTCACCTCCCAGGTCTCTGATGCACACAACACATTTTATCTACTCCTCAGTTGATGCACATCTAGGTGACCTGATTTTGACTACTTTTAATCAAGCTCTTACGAACTTTTGCAATCTTCTCTCTCTCTCTCTCTCTCTCTCTCTCTCTCTCTCTCTCTCTGTGTGTGTGTGTGTGTGTGTGTGTGTGTGTGTGTGTTATTGCTGCCTTCTTTTCTTTGGGCTAAAGACTTGGGAGTAGATAGGATAGGTATGTTTAACTTCTGAAGAAACTGTCAAACTCTTTTCTATAGTGACTATATCACTTCATATCTCCTCCAGCCATGTATAACGGGACCAGTGGCTCCCACTCTTAGTCAACACTTGGCCTAATGGCTATTTACATCTGATTCAGTTGAATGGGTATGGATGGTGTATCATTTTACATGTGTTATAATGAATGTTTGAGCCTCTGCTTCTCTCTCTCTCTCTCTCTCTCTCTCTCTCTCTCTCTCTCTCTCTCTCTCTCCCCTCTTTATTTCTTGCTCACTTCTCAATTCTGCCTCCCTCCAACACCATCTTTATTCCATATTTCTACTATGGTCTTAGCCATCATTAACATTGGGCCTCTGAATAGCAGTACTGTAAGAGGCAGTGCATATGGATTTTTCTAAGCTGAATTAAAATGGTCTGGGATTAAGAAGTACCAGGATGTCCCAAGAAGCATAAAACAGCTGGTTCCTTAACCTCCATCTTAGAGAAACTGGGGACTTCTCAGGTCCATGGTCCAGCATTTCATTTGGTTATGGAACTGAAGAAGGGAAAGCACCTGGCAGGAAGGGCTGGAACCACAGATTGCACAAGAGTGCACTGTACTGAATTGCATTGTATCCCAAGTAGATAAACGACTGTGTGTTGATCTGTGCAGGAGCTAGCCACCAGAGGAGACACAGTAAAGAGATGGAATGAGGCTGGGCAGTGGTAGTGCACGCCTTTAATCTCAGCACTTGGGAGGCAGAGGCAGGCAGATTTCTGAGTTTGAGGCCAGCCTGGTCTACAGAGTGAGTTCCAGGACAGCCAGGGCTGTGCAGAGAAACCCTGTCTGGAAAACAAAACAAAACAAAACAAAAAGAGAGAGAGATGGAATGAATGTGACTAAGAAGTGCCAAAATTTCAGTGTTTGAATGAAATAGCCAGGATTTCTAGGAGCAGCCCATGGAGGTCCTAAGATCACTGTAATGGTCACATTCTGAGCTCCAGCCATTGAGCTCTTCTCCATCAATGGCATCTTCCATATTTGCCTACTCAGAGAAGCGCCCCCTGATTTCTCCTGTTACAGCGTTTTGTTCCCTGACCTCTGCAACAGCACTGACTTCTGCCAATGAGCACAAGAACAGTGGTCATGGTGAATTTAGATTTGAAGACAGGGCTCCTGATATCTCAGAAGAACTGCAGAAGTGCAGAAGCCATCTGTGCCTTCCCATGAGGCCAGAGAGCAAGAACTACAGACGCGTGTTTTTCCTACAGTTGATCATTGGCTCCTGTCATTTCTGTCTTTAGGCGTCAGGAAGAAAAAACTCTGCCCCGCCCCATGTACTCTCCCACCTACATTCCTTTTGGTCCTGCCTGGGCAAGGCCTTTATATTCTGCTTCTGGTTATTGAAGAACAGATTCAGGCCTGGGAGCCAATCATGGCACTGCAAAGACTTCCTGGATGGCTGGATGCTGTGGCCTGTGGGCTCCTGTTTTTCCTCCTCCATGTGAAAGGTGAGACTCCCTAAGTGGGGTGGTGGGAAGCAGGGTCAAAACTGCCCAGATCAGTCAGACGCTGAGCTTGTGGGAAGAAGGCACCAGGGAGGCAGCAGCTCATCCAGATGACAGATGAGAGCATGGGGAATGTGAGCCACCAAATGCACCCTCTAAAATTCATAGAGAGGGCACCATAGCACACTGAGGCTCAGAGATGCCTAAGATTACTGCATGCCAGCCCAGTGTGAAGGGCTCCAAGGAGCTGGACCTGAAGGTCAGAAGAGCAGAAGGGGTATTTCCCACCTCTCTGAGTGGCTGTGATTGTTCCTAACTTTGGGTAATCATAACAATAACACCTTTGTGCTGCCAAATGGCTGAGTGTGTGACCACTTTGGCCAGAGAAATGTTGTGACACCCTTTAAATGGGGTATTAGGAAAGGTTCCTGGGCCTGAGGGATAGGGAAGCTGTTACAGCTGAATTGGGGGACCCTGGCTTCCCTTCCTGTGAGCTCTTGTAACAATGAAATGGGGACTCCTACAACTTGTCCAGGCAACTGATTACAGAAAACTAACTCAGATAGCATCTCTCCAACAGGTCACGACTCATCAGAGGCCAGCCCCATCAGAAATACACACACAGGCCAGGTCCGAGGCAAGTTTGTCCACTTGAAAGACATCAAAGCTGATGTCCATACCTTCCTGGGAATTCCCTTTGCCAAGCCACCTGTAGGACCACTGCGCTTTGCACCTCCTGAGGCCCCTGAGCCATGGAGTGGTGTGTGGGATGGAACCTCAGAGCCAGCCAAGTAAGTTCTAGACACAGAGGGTTTCTGGTACTGACGTGAAAATATGCTCCAAGATCTAGGCCAGGCTGAAGTGTCTCCTCCCTCTTGGCTACAGAGCAGTTCTCTGCCTGTGATGAGGGACATCTTCCATGCATTTTTTTGATGCATGTGCTAAGGACTAGAATGGAACAACTATGTCAGATTCCTGGGTTAGAGCTTGATACATATAGGGAATTAGCTCCCGGTGCTACCGTGGGAAACATATCCAAATTCATCCCAGAATCAGATTGTGCCAAGTGAAGAGTCCTGAGTCTGGTGTCATGCACTACAAGTCCCTCAGGAGAGCAGCAGTGATGAGTATCCTGCAGAGTCACTGTGACAACCCAGGAGGTTAAGTGCCATTGTCCAAGGAATATGTATGAAAGCTTCCACTGGAGAATATATAGGAAAAAGAGATTCCCTGAGAGTTGGGACATGGGATGACAGATTTCTTATTTCCTACGATACAGCATTGTCCATTCTTTCCTACAGTATCATTGTGGACACAGCACCCAAATATCCAGATGCCTTGCTTTCATTTCCTGTTGCTGTAATAAAAATACCCTGACAAAAGCAACTTAGGGAAGGAAGAATTCACTACAAGTCACAGTTCCTGGTTCCAACCATCATAGTGGGCGAGGCTCTTTAGGAGAGGTCACAGTAAGGAAAGCTGGTCACATCACATTTGTAATTGGGAAAAGAGAGCAAAGTATGCATGATCGCTTGCTAATAGTCAGCTTACTTTTGCTACTTGTGCAGATCAGAAGTCCCTTGCTAGGGAATGGTGACACCCACAATAAACAAGTATTCCTTCTTTGGTTTATGTAAGTGAGATCATCCCCATAGGCCAACCTGATATTAGACGGTCCATCCCTGAGACTCTTCCCAAGTGATTGTAAATAAATAGTACGAGGAGAGGAGGTGAACAGCACTACCAGCAGTTATCATTTCCATAGAGAATCCAAGAAGTCTCAAAGTTCTAATCTCATGAAGGTTGCCCCCACTCAACTGGAGACCTCTCTGGAAATCTGGACGCCTTTCAGCCTCCACAGAGCCAGTGACCCTGACCTTGATAGGAGGAGACTATAGAGAGAAATCATGTGTTAGAGGAGGTGTTGAAGGTTACTAGAAAAAAAAATCCTAAGGGTCTGCTTTTTTTCTCTTCTTTTAATTTTTGAGATTATAATATAAGTACATAAAGTTTCTCCCTTTGTTTTTCTCCCTCCAAGCCCTCCCATATATCCCTTCTTGGTCTCTCAAATTCATGGCTTCTTTTGTTAATTGTTGTTACATGCATATATGTATACACACACATATATTTCTAAATACAACCCGCTTAGTCTGTTTAATAGTGTATGTGTGCGTATGTGTCTGTGCCATGTTTATGTTTGTGTTTGTGTTATTTGTTATGGCTAGCCACTTAGTATTAGATAACCTATAGAAGTGCTCTTCCTTAGGGACGATTTTCCTCCCACTCTGAGAATTCCTTATTGACCTCTAGCTCTAGAGTTGAGGCCTCATGCTCTTTGCCTACCTACTTTTGTGTGTCTATGTATGTCGTTATTACTCAGCTCATGTTTACACCTTACCGTTCATGAGGCCTTATGGGTAGGCCTTCTGATATTACTAGGTCACACATGTTTTGACCACTAACCATTTCTTGGGAATCAGCATCTGTCATTGTCAACAGGTGTCTACAAAACGATGATATAATGAATGTAGATGGCCTGAAGACAATAAAGATGGTCATGCCTCCCTTCTCTATGTCTGAGGACTGCCTGTATCTCAACGTCTATGCACCAGCCCATGCCAATGAGAGTTCTAATTTGCCTGTGAGAATTGGGCCATGTCAAGTGGGTGGGGGCAAAGCAGTGTAGACCCTGATGATGAGAGGCCTTACCCCTAGTGGGTCCAAGAAGGTTTTGGTTTTTTTTTGTTTCGTTTCTTGTTTTGTTTTGTTGCCATGCAGAACAACTTAAGTCCTGGGAGTTGGATTATGGATTAACTAAGGACACATGCTACAAACCTGAGCCCTAGAAACCCAGTCAGGTGTCCAAGGGCTGAACAGTAAGATAAGCCAAATTTCTAGCTTTGGGATGTTGGTTGTACCTATGGAAGTTGGTGAGTCTTTTGATTAATAATCAGAAAAAAATACCCTTCTCCACACTTTGGAGGAGCCTGAGGGTGATGGTGACATTACTCTGGACTTAAATCCATTAATCCAGGCTAAGAGGTTCCTGATTCCACAATGGGGTTTGAAAATATGCTAATGGGACTCTAGTTTCTCATCGGTGGCCTGGGTCTAGGATGCTGAGGAGTCCTGTGTATGTGTTTATCTGCACAGATGCACAGCAGCCAATAATTGAGCTGTGTTCTAGGAGGCTCCCACTCGGAGTATTCCTTATTTACCTCTAGCTCTACATAGAGTTGAGGCCTCATGCTCTTTACCTACCTACTTTTGTGTGTCTATCTATGCCATTATTATTATTCAGCTCATGTAGGAGGCAGTTCTAATTGAGCTTGTGTTATAAAGAAGCTTCCTGGCATCTCTTGACTTTTCTAGGTGATGGTATGGCTCCATGGTGGTGCACTAATTATGGGCATGGCTTCCATGCATGATGGATCCAGGCTGGCAGCCATTGAGGATGTTGTGGTGGTCACTACCCAGTACCGCCTGGGAATCCTGGGCTTTTACAGGTGAACATAGGGCTGGGCTGGGAAACAGGGGCTGAGTAGAACATAGACAACCTTTTGATCCCTGTCCCTTTCATTTCTCAGCACTGGAGATGAGCATGCCAGAGGCAACTGGGGATTCTTAGACCAAAATGCTGCCCTACGCTGGGTCCAGCAGAACATCGCCAACTTTGGAGGCAACCCTGACTCTGTCACACTTTTTGGCCAGTCAGCAGGTGGCACAAGTGTGTCTTTCCATGTCTTGTCCCCCATGTCCCAAGGACTCTTCCATAGAGCCATCATGGAGAGTGGGGTGGCCCTGCTACCTATCTTTATATCTAACTCCACTGAGATGATCTTCACAGTAAGTGTTCTATCACCCCAACTGTGACTTTGCCTTAGCCCTCAGCCACCTCATACTCTTGTACTCTGTTCAGTGGGGAAACAAGGACCATGGGAAATAGCTTCTTTCCAATCATTTCTAAGATGTTCAAGGATGAGATTCTACTTTCCTCTATTGTATACATGCTGAATACATTATGTGGCTTGCAAAGCTCCTCCCAGAAGCTTTAATTATTGGCCAAAACAAGTATGCATGGGTTTGGGAGATGATTCAGTAGATGATAGAGCCTGCTGTGCCAGTATACAGACTGGAGGTCAAATCCCAGAAACTATATAAGGCCAGACATGGTGGTATTTATTTGCAATCCCAGTGTTTTTATGGTAAAACAAGTCACAGAGACAGGGTGCTCTAAAGATTAAAGGTCAACTACATTGGTGTGGGCAGCAACAAACAACAAGAGAACCTGTCTCAAATAAGGAGGAAGATGACAAATGATATTCAAGGTTGTCCTCTGACTTTTATAGGCAAAATGTGGCACACAATACCCATTGTTACACAGAAACACATATACACACAGAGAGAGAGACAGAGACAGAGACAGAGAGACAGAGAGACAGAGACAGATAAACAGAGAGACAGAGACAGACAGACAGACAGACAGACAGACAGACAGACAGACAGACAGACAGACAGACAGGATGATCCCTTTCTCAGCTGTCAACTCTGAGCAACAGGAAAATGGGAACAATTTTACACTCTATTGTGATCTGTACATAACACACAATAAGATGTTATATTTAGGAACAGGCACCCACTTGGAACTGGAAAGATACTCTTCTCTCATGCCAACTCCCATTACAGAAGGTGGAAAATCTATCTGGTTGTGAAACTTCGAACTCAGAAGCCCTGGTGCACTGCCTTCGAAGCAAGAGTGAAGCAGAAATTCTGGCTATTAACAAGGTTGGCAGAACTGTGTGTCTGGGATGATGGTAGGCAATAGGGTGTGTGACTGGAAGTCCTCACTACTCTGGACAAATTATTTTATCTGCTTGGCATGGCATTTTTTTAATCCTGGGTGCATAATGAAAGGTGCAGCTTGCCTCATAGAGTCCTGTACGTAGTAGGGTCTTTTCAGGGATGAGATGGGAGAAGTGTGGTGTGAACAACCCTCCTGAGACAAATTAGGAAATAGGGAAATAATAGATAACATCCAACTCTCTCAAATACATATACATATATGTGTATATATGTATATATATATATATGTATGTATACATATGTATGTGTGTATATATATGTACATACACACACACACATACATATGAATGATAGATCTTCAGTACTAACTTTGAATGTCCTCTTCAGGCCTTCAGGTTCATGCCTGCCGTGGTGGATGGGAAATTCCTACCCAGACATCCCAAGGAGTTGCTGGCCTCAGCTGACTTTCACCCTGTCCCCAGCATTATTGGTGTCAACAATAATGAGTATGGCTGGCTTCTCCCTACGGTAAGGTCTAGATATAATTTTCCATGTGTCTGAGGGCTCATATGGTGGGCAATGGGAACTCAGAGACTCATTGATCCATATCTAGCCTAGTTCAAACTCAAAACATTCCCCACATCCCAGGTCTTCAGATTTTATCCGACAATAAAGAAATTAACCAGAAGGAACTTGCAAGCTATTATGAAGATCACAACAGAGCAGATGGTGAGAATCTTTGAGACCTGCCTCCATGGAAAGGACCTCTCAATAGCCTGCTCGGAGAGCATCCCTAGAAATGGGAGGTTAGAGAGGGATGGCTGGTTCAGGTCACTCAGAGCTTTCCCCTATAATAGACCTCACAGGCATTCCTCCACTGTAAGGATGTCTCTCACCCAACCTCATTTTTTCTCATTACAATGTTGTAGATGCTGCCTCCTGAGTGTGGTGCCCTGCTAATAGAAGAGTACCTAAGAGACACTAAGGACCCCTGGACCCTCCAAATGCAATTCATAGAAATGATAGGGGACTTCCTAATCATAATCCCTGCACTCCAAGTAGCATGTTTTCAGCGTGAGTACATCTGTAACAAGGTTTTGGGAAGAAGCACAGAGCTATGGGTCCCAGGGATGTTCTGTAGTATTCAGGTTTGGCCCGTGTCTAGGTCAGATCTCTGGTTCCAGACCCTAAGAGTCTTTGTCTAAAAAAAAACCTTATATTGAGTATAAGATGGTGACATTTTATCTGGATACAGATGAAAAAAGAGTTAAGTGGTATCGGTTACTTGCTGCCCCAGGCAGGGCAGAGTCATTATTTAACGGTGGGCTTTCCCACAGCCAGTGCTCCAGAATGCGGCTCCACACTCAACTGTTTTGAGCCCAGATAACTTGAGACCAAGCTGCACTTATGTCCCCATGTATCCTTGCCCCCAGGTTACCATGCTCCTGTCTACTTCTATGAGTTCCAGCACAGGTCCAGTTTTCTCAAGTATTTCAGGCCATCTCATGTAAAGGCTGACCATGGTGATGAGCTTTACCTTATCTTTGGATCCTTCTTCTGGGGCACCAAATGTGAGTCTTTCTTATTTTCCATGAACAGGATGTTGAACCAAATTTGTACCTGAAGGATATCTGAGCCTCAAGCCCAATTTTGGAGTCCAAGGCTATGAGACCAACAGGATCAAATGTGTACCATCTCACAGTTCAAAACTTGTACTGGGTCTGGATCTTTCTTAGTTTAGCTTGTGTTAAAGAAAATGAGGATTCACTGAATCAGGAATGAGCCTGAGGGAATTTACTTAGGGGACTAAATGGACCTTGGGTGCTGGGTTATAAAGGAGGGAGGGAATGAAGCCTAGAGTTCAGTTTTAGGGTACAGCTCTCATGGTGAGTATGAAGCATGACTTTGGCAGCTGTGCTAAACGGCTAGGATCTGGACCTTTGTCTTTTTTCCGCAGTTGACTTCACTGCAGAGGAGAAGGTGCTGAGCAGGAAGATGATGAAGTACTGGGCCAACTTTGCACGACATGGGTGAGAGGATAATCTTCTCTCAACCTCCTAAGGCTTAGGTCTTCATGTAGAGGCCCATTTATGATTGGTGATCTCATTAGCATTCATGGATCCTTTATCATGTGATAGAATCCTCTATATATACCCAAGGCATTCTGAAATAGATACTTCGTAGGTGTTGGTTACTGGTCATCTCACAGTGACCTGTAGATTGATCATAGTATTGTGGTATTTATTCTTTAGATCTTGCCTCTGAGAGGGAAAAACAACACAGGCCAAGTAACCTTATCCCACAGGGAGTAGAAACTAGTGGATCAGACTTGTATTTCTAAATCAGGATGATTATCAGTCCCATCATCTTTTTAGTCCACTGCCCTGTCTCACATTGGGATGTCAGGCCTTAGATGAAAGTGACCTTCATTTCTCTATACTGTTTGGCATATCCATAGGAACCCCAACAGCGAGGGTCTACCCTATTGGCCAGTGTCAAACCAAGATGAGCTATACCTGCAACTGGACATCCACCCTTCTGTGGGCCATGCCCTGAAGGCCAGAAGGCTGCCATTCTGGACCAAGACTCTTCCCCAGAAGATCCAGGAGCTAAAAGGAGTTCATGATAAAACCGAGGCTGTATCATGCCCAGGAGAGGTATGTGAACTCCAGTAAAGTCGAGGTTAGCCTAAGGTTCTCACAGCCCATTCAGAAGACTGCATTAATTCCAACATTCACACAACCATTCCTAATCTCTGTAGTTGTCTATTTTGACAACATATATGACTAACTCTCTACATGTAATTCCTTACTCCATCTAGGCAAACTTTTTATTAGACCTACTTCAAAAAGGCTCTCATGTAAGTGTGGATGTGTAAGTGCCCAAGTGCCCCCATCTACTTTCATACTCCTCTGGTACTAAACTCCATTCAACTCTCTTCCTTTATCTTCTCTCTATATTCTTTTCTTCTCCAAGACCCAGAAACTTTGGGGAATGTTGCCTATACAGGGTAGGCTATATCCAAACCCCACACCTTTCTCTCGGCAAGTCCCATGTTTCCACATCTTTATAACTGGCCAGTAGAAAACCTAATTATCCAAAGTCCTGTTGTTTTCCTAAGTTCAAGCTGCTGTTCTAGTCAGATCTCAAACTGCCCCTGGTCTTGTGATAGGTTTATGTGGCCCCATCTACTCAGAAACTGAAAGGAAATATTGCCTGAGCCCAGGAGTTGGGCAACATAGCAAGACCTACATCTCATAACCAACAACAACAACAAAGATCATAAGCTGTATGATTTGTAAACAGTAGAAATATATATAAAGTTCTGTAGACTGAGAAATATAGGGTCAGTTTGCCAGCAGATCTACTAGCTGTTTGACCCAAAGTTTACACTCATATTCTCTCTAGGTAGGATGTGCAAACTATAACACTCTGGGCCCTCTAAGGGTCCCAACTCTTAATATCAACGCATTGGGAATTATGTTTCCACAAATGAACTTGAGCCACATAGGCTTTTAGAGCTCAGCTCCTAGACCTCTCTGACAGTAGCCACTGAGCATGCCAGTGAAAGCCTCTGAAAACCTCTGTGAAGTTTGTCCCTAGAGAGGAAATGTCATCAATTTCCTTCCCAAGTAGCAATTGTCCACTTTTGTAAGAAATGGACTTGTAAATACCTCAAACAAGGCCAAGAGTGAACTTGACCAGAAGGCCTGGGTGGGATTCCTCTAACAATATGTTTTCTCTTGTTCTCAAGGTGTTTGTAGACAGTACGACGCTCACATTTGCATAAACATATAACACCTGTGAAGATCTACTGCTATTGTGTGTCTCATGGGTGTGAAGTGGAGGAGGTAGAAATGTGCAGACATGTCTAGCAGAAGACACTCCTGTCCCTGGAACCCTGACTGATGGCTTCACCATGTATATGTGTCTTCTTGTTTTAAAGAAATCGTCCTGTAGCATCCTGGACTCTTCTTGACAGTCCATGTGATTAATTTTCATTCTTTTTTATTGGATATTTTCTTTATTTAAATTTCAAATGTTATCCCCTCTCCAGGACCCCCCTCTATACTATCCCATCCCCCATCCTCCTGCTTCTATGAAAGTGTTCCCCCACCCACCCACACACTCCCACCTCCCCATCCTTGCATTCCTCTACACTGGGGCATCAAGACTTCACAGGACCAAGAGCCTCTCCTCTCATTGATGCCTGACAAGGCCATCCTCTGCTGGATGTGGCTGGAGCCATAGGTCCCTCCATGTGTACTCTTTAGTTGGTGGTTTAGTCTCTGGGAGCCCTGGGGGGTCTGGTTAGTTGATATTGTTGTTCCTCCTATGGGGTTGCAAACCCCTTCAGCTCCTTCATTCCTTTCTCTAACTCCTCCATTGGGGATCCCATGCTCAGTCCAATAGTTGACTGCAAGCATCCACCTCTGTATCTGTCAGGCTCTGACACAACCTCTCAGGAGACAGATATATCAGACTCCTATCAGCAAGCACTTCTTGGCATCCACAATAGTGCCCGGGTTTGGTGACTATATATGGGATGGATCCCCAGGTGGGGCAGTCGCTGGATGGCCTTTCCTCTAGTCTCTGCTCCACACTTTGTATTTCCTCCCTTAAGTATTTTGTTCCCCCTTCTAAAAGGGACTGAAGCATCTACATTTTGGTCTTCCTTCTTGAGCTTCATGTGGTCTGTGAATTATATCTTGAATATTCTGAGTTTTGGGGCATTCACAAGTTACTGCTGCCCTTAAACTTCTCAACCCCAGCAACTCAGGCCTCTTTTATATTAGGTCATTTACAATGGTGCCTACCCTACCTTTTGCTTCCCCCAAAGCATCTCTATCATTGAAAAGGTGTATCCTGCTGTCCTATTAACCTATGACTTTCTCATCCTCTACCTCTGGCCAATTTGCCTTCCTTGGGCATCAGTTTTTCCCAGGGCAAAATCCCTTTTCATTTCCAGCACCTTTGGATGAGAGTGAAGGCTCCTACATTGCCTCTCTTGGATAATAAGGCACAGATGAGGGGAGTGCTAAGCCCTGGCACAGTGGCTGAGCCCATAGTTTTCATTCATCCCAAGAATCCCTCCATGCCCTCAAGCTCTGCTTTCTGTTGCCATATTTTACACCTGGAGATGGCTTGGGAACACTGTATTACTTCCTGTCTTTTCCTATAAGAGGAACCACGGGTATTCTTGAGATGAAATCAAGCAATTCTAATCTAGGTATATAATCTTTTGTTCCTTTTATCCTCTCAGCAGCGGCACATCTGAGTGACTTCCATTTAAAGACTCTGCTTTGGTTGGGATGCAATATTTTTTGAGAGAAAGCTCTCACTATGTAGCCCAGTCTGGGGTCCCATTCACTTTCTCCCACCTCAGCCTCTGGAGTACTGGAATTGCAGGCAAGCATCACCAGGCATTCCTAGGCAATATGTTATGGACAATTTCAAACATAACATCATATGACCAATGCCTTTCAATTCTTTTTATGAAAATATAGGTACAGCCATGTGTATGCTTAACTTTGAAAGGTTATGCAGGATGATCAGATGGCTCAATGAGGTAAAGACAATCGTTATCAAATTTGATGACCTGAGTTTGATTCCCAGGACACACACAGTAGAAGAAAAGAACTCATTCCCAGAAATACTGTGCCAAACTCTCTTCTGAAATGACTGTATCATACTTCAACCCATTTAGACATATGTGGGGTGCCAATTGCTGCAAATCCCCACCTGCACTTGGACTTGGGCATCATTAGTATGGTTGCATAAAATGGGTGTGTACTTGTGTCTCATTATAGATATTTTTCTAGACCTTTGATTTTCCTTTTTTCACTGCTGCCATCATTCTGCATTTTTCTTTCTTTGGGCATGGGGTCTTGCCCTTGGGTATTCCAGCCTGGCATTAGATTCAAGCCTCACCAGCTCCTGCTTCCCAGTTGCTAGAACTACTTGAGTTTTCAAACAATCCCACTTTCCTGAGACTTTTAGTCTCTGTCTCTACCTTCCTCTTAGTCTCTCCACTCTGCTTCTCCTTCTGTTTCTTTCTCTGAGTCTATCTGCCCCTACTCTCTCTCCTCTATACCCATTTTCCCTCCAGTTGTGGTGTGGTTCTTTCCTGTAATCCCAGCACAGCACTCCAGAGGCTGAGACACGGACTTATTAAATATTCTCATTATTACTGTGATTTTATGTGCAATATTAACCAGATGTAAAATTGTGCAGGTAAGTGTACCCCTGGGGTACAAGTGTTCACTCCTGGCTTGCCAAAGTCCTTTTTCTTCCATCCACTTTGTTGAAGACCAACCACTGAAACATTAAGGATCCATTGAGGATGCTTACATTTCACATTTCAAACACCACAGGGCAGAAGAGAAATGAGGCTATCTCTTAGCCTTGGCTGAGTAGCTGGGCAGAGAAGAGCCCTTCCTTTTAGTGTGGGGAGGGGAGGGGGGAAATGATGCCTGAATTGTACTGGGGCCTCTGCATTGTGGAGCTCCTGCTACACAACATCTGTGAGGTTCCCATTTCTGCTGACACACAGGACACTTTACCAAATAGTCTCCAGAATTTTAGTATTTGTAGTTTTTTTTTTAAAGCTTTGTTGTTTAATGATTTGTATACAAACCTGCACATTTACTAGACTAGATGGACACACTTTGCATAAAAATATGAGCTATGCAACCAAATACCCTTAAGTGTAAGATTATTTCTTTAACTAATAAAAGTTCTCTTGGGCTCCTCTATGTCAATCACTGCCTGGTCTCTGCTTCCAGGCAACCACTCTCTGATGCTATAGTTTCGAAGCTGCATATAATTTGGAGACATGAGAGCCCTGGCAGTCCTGTCATGGAAAAGGAATTCTTTGCAATTGGTCCTGTTACTAAATAAAGCCTATCTGAGAGTCAAGTATGTCATTTGTTAACAGTGTCAGTCCACATAAGCACACAACACATTTTAACCACTCCACAGTTGATGCATATCTAGATGACCTGATTGTGATTGCTTTTAATTGAGCTCTTATGAACTTTTTTTAAGTATGAGTCTTTCTTACTGATGTTTTCAATTCTTTGAACTAAAGACCTGCAAGTCGAATTATCCAATCGTAGATTAAATGTGTAAAAAAAAAAAACTGTCAAAATGTCATCTATAATGACTATCTATATACTCCAGGCAGATATGAGAGGGCCAGTGGGTCCATGTCTTTGCCAACACTTGGCTATGGGTCTTAAACTTGGTTATACTGAATGGGCATATATAGTAGTATGTCATTGAAGGTATTTTCATGGAGTTGAGACTCTGCTTCTCCCTGTCTCTGTGTCTATGTCTGTCTCTCTGTCTCTCTCTGTCTCTGCCCCTTGTATCTCTGTCTGTCTCTTACCATCCCTCTATTCACGCCTTCCTTCCACAGAGCAGAAACTGAGTGTCTTCTTCATTTTACATTTTCACCGTGGCCAGGGCTGTCATCGACATGGGGCCTCTGAGTGACTGTGCAGTGAGGAGCAGAGCACAGCTGAGCTACAGAAAGGTCTGGGATTTAGAAGCACAGGGATGCCCAGCATCCATTGGGATCTGGCTACTTCATCCTGAGATTGGATGGTATGGGAACTTCTCATCCCTCATGGTCTAGCAATTCTTTGGTCAGGGAACTTGATGCAGAGAGAACAACTACCAAGAAAAGCTTGGACAGCAGACAGGACAAGAGTGCATTGGAAGGGTGAAATTGAATCAAAGAAGCCCCTGTTGATTAGAGAAAGAAGGAAAAAACATGATGTGTTATTCCAGGGAAGCAGACAGAGAGACATAATGAAGAAGTCCTGTAGTGCCATACTGTAGTCCCTAGATTATTATTTGGATGATAAAGACTGTAATCATAATTTGGAGTCAAGGTTAATTCTCACTAAATGCTATCTGACACTGATTCCCACAAAACTTCCTCCAGAGAGTCAGGCTGGACTGGGTACGGGCTCCTGGTCCTGCATTCTTTAATTTAACCTACCAGGGTTCTTTGTAATTCTGAAATGTCTATTTATACACTGGAATCTCAGCTTTATCATAGATTGAACCCAGTATTGGAGCCTTTAAGGCCCCATTAAATACCGGTCATATGGTTAAGAATGAGATCGACTAGAGAGTGTGGTAAGAAATCATTCCTCCAACCCTGATGACTCAAGTATCACTTTGTGATCCACACAGTATGAGAATATGAACTTACACAAATTCTTCTTTCACCTCCATATGTGATAAATAGCATAGGAGCATCTTCATAATATGTACATGAGCACAATAAATAAATAAATGCAAACATTAAAAATATTAAGTGAATAAATGACTGTGAATTTGATCTTGGCCAGTAGAGGACACACATCACAATGGTGAAGTGAATAGGGGCTATGGAGTTTAAATGCACCAGAAATGCGGCATGTTTTGATGAAAGAAATGTAACCTAACAGGGAGGGGTCCATGTATACCCTAAGATTATCAGAAGCAGGCTCAGTAAACTGAGTCTTCATAGGTCAGAGGAGCCTTGAGGATGAACGTCACACTCAGAGCTCCTGCATTTGCCCAGTTCTCCTGTGACATCTTGACTGTGATCTTCTCACAGTCTGGCTTCTCCTGTTACAGCTTTTTGTTCAAGTGAGGGGAAAGCATTTCTGGTACCCCAGATGAGCTCTAGCATCCATGATGTGACTTTCCAGGAAACTAAAGAGGGAAGAGAAGCAGCAGAGGTGGCCCTGAGGGCTATGCTTGCTGTCAACTTGATTACATCTAGAATCCAGAAGTGGAAAATACACCTGTGAGAGGTTGTTTGCTTGGCTTGAAGTAGGTAAATTTACTTTTAGTCTGGACATTTGAGGTAAGAAAGCACATGCCTTTGATCCAGATCTTGAAACAGGAAGACACACCTTTAATTTAGGCCACACCTGCTGGAAGCCTCTATGAGGACATGAGAGACAGAAGATTTGGCCCTCTACCCGCTTGCTCCCGCCTCGCTGCAAGTCCTTCACTGGCATCAGAGCCTACTTCTCCAGGACTTCAGCATCTACAGAAGACCAGATCCAACCTTGTAGATTGAGCAACTTCTGGATTCTTGAACTCTTCTATTCATAGCTAGCCATGGTTCAATTACTAGCACCATTGCCTGTAAGTTGTTCTAATAAATCCTGTTTCTATATATTTATGTAGAAAGATTCATTCTATAAGCCCTGCTACTCTGGAAAATCCTGATAAATACAGTGACTTTGCCCTGCCTCCAGGCCATTGGCTCCAATCATCTCTGACTAAACAATTCTCCTACAATGAGAATTTGCTCCACCTATCTTTCTGGCTTAAATTCCAGCCTGGGCAAAGCTCACAGATTCTGCTTCCTGTTTGTGAAACGTGATCATCCTAGCAGCACAGACTCAGGCCTGAGAGCTGGCCATGCCACGGAACCAAATGCATAGCTGGCTGAGTGCTGCGCTCTTTGGACTCCTGCTTCTCCTCATCCATGTGCAGGGTGAGGCTCGCTAAACTAGTGTGGGGAATGACTGGAGTCAGAGCTGCCAAGCTGTGCATGTCAGAGGCTGAACTTGTGAGAGGGAAGGCACAGGGCAGGGGGGAGGGGTTAGAAAATGACAGTTAAAAGTGTGGGAAATCTGTGCCTCCTGATTCTCTGACCAAAATCCTCAGATTTTATGAGCCCACTAGCATACAGAGTCAGAGACATCTAAGATCACTCCTTACTGAAGAGACAGTTCACTGTAAGGAGCTCTAGAGAAAGTGCTAGACAATTCAAGTGAAAATGAGAAATCATTTTTCTTTTCTCAGTGTATAGCTACTACTTACCTTTTAATAATAATAATAATAATAATAATAATAATAATAATAATTTATATAGCAAAATGGCTCTGAGTGTGTGACCTCCTTGGCCTAGAGAAATGCTGTGGAGCACTTCAAAATAGGAATAGGAAATTTTCCTAGGTCTGAGGGATAGGGAAGTTTCCACACTCACACCCCACAGCTGAACTGGGGAGGTTGGTATGGGTTCCCTTCTCCTGTGCCCTGATAACAGTGAGATGGGAACTCCCACAACCTGGTGGCAACTGATTACAGAAAACTAACCCTGAGGCATCTCTCTACCAGGTCATGACTCACCAGAGACGAGCCCCATCAGAAACACACACACTGGCCAGGTCCGAGGCAAGCTTGTCCACTTGAAGGACACCAAAGTTGGTCTCTACACCTTCCTGGGAATTCCCTTTGCCAAGCCACCTGTAGGATCGCTGCGCTTTGCACCTCCTGAGGCCCCTGAGCCATGGAGTGGTGTGAGAGATGGGACCTCACAACCGGCCATGTAAGTTCTGGACCCACGGGGTTTCAGGAACTGAGGAGACTGTACTCTAAGCTCTGGGCCATGTTGCAGTGTCTCATCCATCTCAGCGACACAGCAGTTTTTTGTCTTTGTGGATGAGTGCCCCATGCATTTTTCTGATGATGTGCTAAGCCTGAGTAGAACAATTATGCCAGGCTTCTGGGTCAGAGCTTGGCACTCACAGGAAGTTAGCATCAGGCACTATTGAGACGAGCAAAGATAAAATTGTTCACAGATTCAGATTTTGCCCAGGGTTGTCTGCCACAATGAGAAGGATATGGTATGGGTTAATGTGATCTATTAGGCAGCAATCGCCCCTAAAATCAGGAAACTATACTTCAGATCACTGAGGTGTGCAATGGTGATGGTAATTTCTAATCCCACCCTTACAGTCACTGTAACAACCTATAGGGCCAAGTGCCATTGACCAGGGAACAAGTCTATGTAACTAATTCCCTCTGAAGACATTGCAGACAAGCGATGTTCCCCGAGAGTCTGCACATGTGACTACATGGGCAGCATTGTCATTGATTCCTCTAGTAGCTGTTTAAATACAACACTCCAATATTGGGATCTTAGATTGTTTTCTGCTGCTGTAATAAAGTATGAGAAAAAAAAAAGCAACTTAGGGGCGAAAGCTACTATTATAAGCTCCAGATTGCAATCCATTATTTGGGTAAACACAGTGAATCAAAACTACAGGAACTGCTCACATCATAGCCACGCCCAGGAACAGAGACTAGAAAATGCTTGTGTGCCTGCAAATGCTTAGCTCGATTTTCTTATATAATTCCAATGAATGTCACTACAGCCAGCCAATCATTTCTGTACAGACACCTACAAGCCTCTCTCTCTGAGACTCAGAAAGAATAACATCCAGGCTCCACCCTACTGGTGGCCTCCCTAGAAATCTGGCCCCATCCTAGCTTTCACTGAGCCTGTGGCATTTACCTTGGTTGGAAGGGATTTAGAAAGGATGTAAGTGTTAACAGGGCATCTTATGATGAGTAGCAGCTAAAGGTGGCTAAGAAAATAAAATCCAGACTCACGTTTGGTTATATTCACTGTACATCTCTTATAATAACTGTCTCCCATTTTTTACCAGTTGTCCACAAAATGTTACAATGAATATGGAGGGCATTAAGGAGATGAAACTGACCCTGCCACCTGTTTCTATGTCTGAGGACTGCCTGTATCTCAACATCTACACACCAGCCCATGCCCAGGAGGGTTCTAACCTGCCTGTGAGTGTCAGGCCATGTCATGTTGGGGAGAGGGCATTTTTTTCAAGAAGATTAGAAGGGACAAAAGCAACCTGAGTTTCATTACAGGGTGGACTCTGATAAAAGTCTTAGCTTACTTGAGTCAAAGAAAGCCATCTCAGCCACATATTGCAGCTGAAACCTGGGTATGGGACACAGAGCACTGAAGCACTGATCCATCACAGGCTCTCTTTGATAAAACCAGAACTCATTCTGCAACTTGTGCTCTGCAGAACCACTTAGGGGCTCAAAACCTCATCGAGATAGCCCAAATTTAGACTTTTGGGTTATCTGTTGTGACAATGGGGGTTAATGATCCTTTCCATTTTTAATCTGGAGAGGTATCCGTGGGGACATCCCTCTTGGTTCCACTGTGAAGAGCCTGAGTAGTGATGACATCACTCTACACACAGAGATAGTAGTTCAAAGTGCAACATATGGTGGGAATGGGGACAGGAAGCTACTAGAGGGCCCTGGCTGTGGCCAAGGCCCTAAAGTCCAGAGGATTTATGTAGCTTCATAGAAGCACAGCAGTTGATATTCTGATACATAGACAAGCTGAACTCTGATTCACTAGGAGCCTCCTGGCATCTCTCTTGACTTCTTCAGGTGATGGTGTGGATCCATGGTGGAGCACTCACTGTAGGCATGGCTTCCATGTATGATGGATCTGTGCTGGCAGCTACTGAGGGTGTGGTGGTGGTCATTATCCAGTACCGCCTGGGTGTCCTAGGCTTCTTCAGGTGAGCCTAGGGCTGAGCTGGGGAGTGGTAGCTGATCAGAATCCGGACACCTCTTTAATCCATGTCCCTTCTACATCTCAGCACCGGAGATCAGCATGCCAGGGGAAACTGGGGATTCCTGGACCAAGTGGCTGCCCTACGCTGGGTCCAACAGAACATTGCCCACTTTGGTGGCAACCCTGACCGGGTCACTATTTTTGGAGAGTCGGCCGGAGGCATAAGCGTGTCTTCACATGTGGTGTCCCCCATGTCCAAAGGACTCTTTCACAGAGCCATCATGGAGAGTGGAGTAGCTCTGTTGCCTGGAACCATATTTAGCTTCTCTGAGGTGGTTTACCAGGTGAGTGCCTGAACCACTTCAATCCTGTATCTGCTGCCACAGCACTATCCTCTGAGGCTATGGTATTCAGTAGTAAAAATGAAGAGCTAAGGAAACATCTGTTCATTTATTTGTGAGGGCTCAAGGGTTAGAACCCACAGATTTCCTTTATACTGGATGAGTATGTTATGTAGACAGCAAAGTTGCCCTTAGAAAGGTCCATCACTGGCAAAAACGAGTATGTCTGGGTTCGGAGTTGGGTCACTGATTTTTTAAAGTGCTTGGTGTATAAGCCTAAGCCTATGTTCAAATCCCCAGAATTCATAAAACACTGGGAATGGTAACATTTATCTGTAATTTCAAAGTTCCTGTAGTCAGGTGGGAGCCAGAGACGAGAGAATTCCTAGAATTCACAGATCAGCTCAGCTAGTGTACACAGAAAAAAAAAGACACTGTTAAAAAAGGGGGTTCTCTAATCTTCATACACCAACTTGACAGACTTACTCATTCCCTTGTATATGAAACAGACAAAAGATGATGGAGAGAACAAAACTACCCTAAACAGAAAGAATAGGTATGCAGGTAGAAAGGGTCCTGCTTCCTGGCTGTCACCTTTAAGCAATACAACAACGGGAACAAATTATACTTGTTCCAATCCACACAACACACACTATAGTGTAAGAATTAGATGCAAAGTCATTGACTTGGAATTGAGAAATCTCCCTGTTTGTTCCCTTTGCAGATGGTTGCCAAACTCTCTGGATGTGAGGCCATGGACTCAGAGGCCCTGGTGCGCTGTCTGAGAGGCAAGAGTGAAGCAGAGATTCTGGCTATTAGCAAGGTTGGGAGAATTATATATCTGGGAAAACCTGGTCTATGTGATGTGGGATTCTGAACCAAATCCCTCATCTTTACTCCTTTGTGTTCTTTCAGTTTTATGTGTAAAAGTGACTATCAAGATAGGCTAATCTAAGTGAAGATTCTCCTCCAGGGTGAGCAGCTCATCCTGAAACTAGTGAGAATGAGAAAACGGTGGAGGTAACTAAGTGGACATTTATTTCATTAACCTTCAGCATTGATTTTTAATGCCCATCAGAACTTCCAGATGATCCCTGCTGTGGTGGATGGAGAGTTCCTACCCAAGCATCCTCAGGAGCTATTGGCCTCTGCTGATTTTCACCCTGTCCCCAGCATAATTGGTTTCAACAATGATGAGTATGGTTGGATCGTCCCCAAAGTGAGGCTCACTTTCAATCCTCTGGGAACCTGGATACTCATATGCTAAGTAGTGGGAACTCAATGCATCTTTAATCCAAGTCCATGAGACCCTATACTTAAAACTGTCTTCTGCCTCCCAGGTCATAGGCTCTGTTCAGACAATAAAAGGAATAACCAGAGAGAACCTGCAGGCTGTTCTGAAGGATACAGCACCACAAATGGTGAGATACCTCTGGTCTTGTCTAAATAGAGGGGTCCCTCATATTTCTTTCTCCAACAGCATCCCTATTAATGAAGGTCGGGAGATATGTATGATGCTGTGTGAGGTTACCTCAGAGCAAGAATTTTTTGCCTATACCATATGTCATTCCAGGCCCCATCCTCCCCACACCCAAGTGTACTACCTACTTTACCAATAACATGCCTAACCTTGATCTTTCTGATGTCTCTGGTGTAGATGTTGCCTCCTGAGTGTAGTGATCTGTTGATGGAAGAGTACATGGAGGATATTGAGGACCCCAAGACTCTCCAAATACAGTTCACTGAGATGATGGAAGACTTCATGTTTGTGATCCCTTCTCTCCAAGTAGCACATTTTCAGCGTAAGTACTACTGTGACAAGGCTTAGAGGAGCAGCTCAGAGATGGGGATCACGGGTGAGCACTGTGGAGCAGAATGGTATCTAGGTCTCCTCATGTCCAGTTTAAGAGAGTGAAATCTGGGTACAGAGGAGAAAATGGGTTGCTGATACCCTATTGACTTAACACAACCACTCAGCTGGGAAGGTCATGAGTACATTTCCACTGCTAGTGCTCCAGCCTGGGGCTCCTCCTCCAATTTAACTCTTACGATTCCAGGTAACATTATATCAAGGTATATACCAAACATGTATCACCAAACATGTATCAAAAAAGCCCCAGGTGAGAGACAACTATGTCACTCTTTGTCCCTCCTCCAGGTTCCCATGGCTCTGTCTACTTCTATGAATTCCAACATCAATCCAGCTTCCTCAAGGATATTAGGCCACCCCACGTGAAGGCCGACCATGGGGATGAGGTTCCTTTTGTTTTTGGTTCCTTCTTCTGGGGCATGAAACGTGAGTCTTCCTAATTTTTCCTGAACTGAATGAGATCTCAGATGGCTCCTTAGCTGTCAGTCCATTTGAGGAAACCTCTAACTCAAAAATATATATACCTAGTTTAGAATCTGGATCCTGTCCAGTCTAGCCTGTAATGGAGGAGATGACAGCACTTTGGGGCAGAAATTCAATTAGAGGCTTGCATGGATCTTGGATACTCTATATAGTGAAGAAGGGTGGTAGTAAAGCCAATAATTTGAGGTCAGATAACATCTGGGATGGTGAGTGTGAAGAATGAGTTGGCAGTTGCATGAGGTGGTATATACTTGGACTTTCATCTTTCTCATAACTCCAGTTAACCTCACTAAAGAGGAAAAGCTGCTAAACAAGAGGATGATGAAGTACTGGGCCAACTTTGCAAGACACGGGTGAGAACTCAACCTTGTACATGTGGGTCCTTCTAGGACTCCCTTTTAGATGGTGACTTTTTAGCATTCCATCACATGATAAAGTCTTCCCTACACTACGGTATATTTATACAGGTACACTATAGGTGTCAGATACTGGTCATCTCACAGTGACCTAGCTGATGGGCTACAGTGCTGTGGTACTACTGCTCTTTAGATTTTTTCACTTAGGAGGAGACATAGAACAGGTCAGGTAGTCTTCCCCACATGAAGCAGAAATTAGTAAGTGACACTTGTGTGCACATATCAGGACACCTGTCACATCAGACTCCTTAACCACTAGCCTAACCACTGCCCTGACCCAATCAGTATATCAGGCTTTGGACCAGAGTGACCTCACCCTTCTTTGCTGGGCATCATATCCACAGGAACCCCAACAGCGAGGGTCTACCCTACTGGCCTGTGTTTGACCATGATGAACAGTATCTACAGCTGAACACCCAGCCTGCTGTGGGACAAATCCAGAAGGCCAGAAGGCTGCAGTTCTGGACCAAGACTCTGCCCCAGAAGATTGAGGAGTTAAAGAGATCTCAAAACATGCACATAGAGCTATAGTGCTCCATGTGAGGAATGGTATGTGGTGTCGGCTGCTGACGGAGTCAGCTTCAGGTTCCCAAAACATTTTAACATTCACATAACCTCTGTGCTTGTCTGCTCTTCTCCATTTATCCCAAGTCCTCTGCATGTGACTTTTTATCCTGATGGGTCATCTTTTTTTTAGACCCATTCAAAAAGCAGTCTATTGAATGAGTTAGACCCATTCAAACTCCCCTCCCAGTGGATTTGTGAACCCCGTAATTCCCCATCTCCTTTCACACTCCACTGGGACTAGGGCCTTTCCTTTCTTCTTTCCGCACCTCACCTCTCATCCTCACTGCCCTCTTCTCTATGAGCAAAACAGTCTTTAAGTAGAGCTTTGGGGAACACTGATATGGTTCTCCAAACAGTCCACATCATGGGGATGGGATGTGTCAGAATCCCATGCCTCCTCTCATCAGTTTCATACCAAGATTAAGGTATTCTGTACTAACAGGTTTGCTGTACATGCTTTCTAGACCAAAGATGATACCTATGTTTTCACTGAGTATATGGGATAGTTAGCAATCCTCATGGCCCAGGCCTCCAAAAGGCCTAACTCTTTTTTTTATTAGATATTTTCTTTATTTACATTTCAAATGTAATCTCCTTCATCCCCCCACAAAAATCCTTTACCACATCCCCCTTCCCCTGCTTCTATGAGCTTGTTCCCCCACCCACCCCACTCACTCCCACCTCCTTGCCCTCGCATTCCCCTACACTGGGGCATTGAGTCTTCACATGACCAAGGGTCTCTCCTCTCATTGATGCCCGACAAGGTCATCCTTGCTATACATGTGGCTGAAGCCATGGGTCCATCCATGTTTACTCTTTGGTTGGTGGTTCAGTCCCTGGGAGCTCTGGGGAAGGCCTAGTTGGTTGATATTGTTGTTCTTCTAATGGGGTTGTCACATTGGAGTTTTTCAATATAGAAATATGATTCATAGGTATTTTCAAAACACAGCACATAGAGGTTCCCAACTTGATCACTAGATTTGTAAACATCTAAAAGTGTCTCTATCTACTGTGTTTGTAAATTAAAATTTGCCTACAATTTGTTTTAAGATAATCTGTCCATTTGTCAATATTGATTTCTTTTTTGCTTCCACTTCTTATTATACAACTCCATTCATCTAGTTCTATACCAAAGTAGTCAGTGGCACAATTTTATATTAGTAGTTTCAAGTACCTATAATCCCCTCAAGTCTAGAACAGTGTGTGTGTGTGTGTGTGTGTGTGCTAAGAAAAACTAGGTTGGTACTTTGTATGTGCTGAGGTTTGTCCCTATGTCCAAGGACTCTATGGACATGGTAAGGCCCATATTTGCATGATCACAGCACATCTGTGAAGATGTCTGACTATGGGGTGAGTCCTAGTAACAAGGTGGGGGATCAGAAGGTCCATACATGTACAATAGAGATTGCTGTCCCTGGTCTGCATGAGCACCTGTTCATGTATATGGGTGCCCTCCTGACGTCCACAGTTCCACTGCAATGTCCTGGCCCCTGTGATAACCTCCATCACCTTTATGATCCATATGCCTGACTTTCATTCTTATCTCCTCACTGTTACTAGACATTTCTGGTCTTTCTTAAAAAATAAATCCCCTCTCTTTTACTTTAAGTCATTATACAAAGGTGCCAAGTTGTACTCAAAGTGTCTGAATTCCCCCAAAACATGTTCTCTTGTCACAAAGAACCCAGAGCCTTTGTGCTAGAGACTCTACATGTCATATCCCCTTACCGCTGATTACCTTGCCCTACAAGGTTGGAAAAGTCTCCCTTTTAAAATCCACTGTAAGGAACCGCAAGACAGTATAGCCTTTGGGATCACAATGAAGATTATTAATTGTCCACCCTGGACACCATGGACAGAGAAGGATAACATCTAGGAGGGTGAGTGCCAGATTCTCACATGGGTGCCTGAGCTCATTATTGGGCCACAACTGCCAATGATTAAAGCACATCAGGCTGCTCAGGTAACCAAATGAATGTAGTTCTGTGTCCTTGAGATTAGAAGAGCTGGGACAGACCATCTTCCGCTTTTCTTTCAGTGGGGAAATTGAGGGGGGAGAGAGAGCGTCTGCCTAGTCCAGGGCTGACTGTGAGCACAGAGACTTTGAAAGGGGGGACACTTGACACCATACCTTGTTGACTTGGGGACTCAGGCACAGCCATGGTTGTACCATGCCAGTGGAAACATTTGAAAAAGTACTGAGGAGGAAGGCCTGCTGGGTCAGGCTGTGGGTACTCTAGATTACTGAGGGCTAGAAAGAAGGAGACTGGTTTCCAATTGGAACTGGTGGCTTTCTGAAGTAGACATTCATGCAATTTCCTCCATGAAGCCTGACTTAGCCAAGTGAGAGCTCCTGACCCTGTACTCTTTGGTAAATCCTGACAGGGTTCTCTGGGATTATGAAACCTCTTCATAGTCCAGTATTTCAGCCTTAACATAGGCTCTGAGAGTTCAACAAGTCCCAATGTTGGAACTATCAGCATCTAAATATGTTTGTCGGGTGGATAAATGACTCTGAACTTCTCAGTAGGAGTTTGCCACCATGCTAACCACAGCATAGAGGAGAAATGAATAGAGGAAGGGCTCTTTAAGAAGTGCCACACAAAAACAGAGTACTATTGGAGTGATGGTTTTGTACACTGTGTGAAGTTGTGTCCTTTCTTGCCTGCCTAACTTACCTTCTGATTGGTTAAAATAAAAAGCCTATGGCCTATAGCAAAAGGCAAGCTAGTAAGATGGGATATCTGGCAGAGAGAGAAAGGAACCCTGGGAAAGGGAGAAGCATGGGAGATTCACCATCCAGACTCAGAGGAAGTTGAATGTATAAAACTGAGGAGGGGTAACTAACTAGTCATGTAGCATACATGAATGGTATAAATGGGTTAATATAAGTTAGGAGCAAGGTTGGGAGCAAGCTCAAGCTAAGGCCAAAAGCATTGTAAATAGATATGAGCCTCTCTGTCATTATTTGGGAACTGGGGTGGGCATAGAAAGGCCCATGGTTATGGAGTTAAATTAGAAAGTACAAATTAAAAGATATCATAGACTTAGTGGAGTTATACCCAGAGAATATCCCAGAAGGTGAAGGTGGTGGGGGAGAGAACTCAAGGGGGACTGAGAGGGAAGGCAGGCAGCATTTGGGATGTAAATAAATGGATGAAGTAATTAATTAATTAAAAAGAAAAAATAAATTGTTGAAATATCACATAAATAAAAAAAAGCAAATCTTAAAAAAAAAAATGCTACAAAACACACATTCTTCTTAGAAGTCCATGAGAATTCTTTATAAAATAGGTTGTGTATTAGGGCTGAAAACAAATTTTAAGAAATACGGGAAAATTGATGTAATTATATCTATTTGATTATAATAGAATAAAACTTTAATACTACAGTAAGAAAAACTATAGAAAACATATAATCTTGTGGGGATTAGACATCATACATGCATCATTGAAGAAATCAAGAAGGAAATTTAGAAATGTGTAGAATCAAATGAAACAGAAAGATAACAGGCCAAGCCCCAGAGGACACACTCAGAGCAGCCAAAGCTCTAAGGCCTAAAATGAGAAGTCAGATGCCGGCCCCTTCTCCATCTGTGTACTCAACACACACGACTTAGAGAAACCAGAATCTGTGATTACAGCTCTCCAACACAAAACCAACATCTGCCTGTGAATGTAAGTATCACTGTAACTTTAATTTTTTTAAATCTCATTTTTAATGATGGTTTTTAAATATTTTAACCTTCCTTATAATCCACCACCCACTAGAGACAGAAAAAAAAAGATACAAGAGAAGTAGACCTGTTTTTAAAAGCATCTTAGAACAACTCCCATCTGTGTTGTCTAAAAATCAACCATTTCGTTTATAGATTAATAGACAACAGCTCGATCAATTCACAAACACCTCACAGATATACCAAAAGTCTGGTTCAATAGAGTTGGGTTAGTAACAGTGATGGCATGACCTAACAGAGACATCCAGACCTCAGCCTTGGCTCAAGTCAACAAGAGGGACCTACAAGAACACCAAGAGAAGTTCTCAGCTGTGACTCTCTCAGAGAAACAAAGATCAACAAAAACATAAGACCCACAAGTGTTACACAGCTAGCTATACCAACAAACCAAGCTCTGTCTCTGTCACACTGTGGAATCCTACTTATGCCCTCCAAACATTGCGTGTCCTCCACATATCTTGCCTCAGCGTAGGTCTTGCCCCAACACGTGCATGTAATCAGCCCAAGTCCTTGGAAGCAACAAACTCCAATTCACCACCAGAAGTTTTTTGGTGCATTTCTCTCTATAGCATCCCAACAAATGTAGCTCAACTACACAACATAAGATGAAACAATACATGCATGTCATTAACAAAAAAAAAAAATCTATCATCAAGTGTTCTTTCGTCTGTTTGTTTTAGCAGAACTTCCTCTCTCCTGTGTCTGCTTCAGCAAAACATTCCTTCACGAGTCTGCCTTAGCCTTTCACACCTGTGTTCACTTTAACAAAACATTCCCTCACGTGCTTGCCCCGGCAAAACACCATCCAACCAACTTTCCAAAGAACCCTTAAGTTTCCACTTCAGCTCATAAACATGGTGACTCTGCAATGGCTTCAGAGGCCATGCTGTGCCTTCCCAGGGGGACCACAGAGTGAACAAACTCAGTAGGTATGGCTTCCTCCACCAGCTAAGCGTTGGCTCTCTTCTGTCTGGCCAGTGCAGAACTCCTGCCCTGTCCCACTAAGCTGCCTGCCTACACACCTCTGTGAGTACAAATTCTTGCATGGACAAGATCTACCATATCTTCCTGTTGGTAAATGGTGTGGCCATTGCAACACAAGCTCAGACCTAGGAGGAAATTGGGCCACTGGAACAGTTTCCTGAATGCTGTGGCCTATGGGCTCCTGCTTCTCGTCCTCTGTGTGCATGTGGGTGGATGGGGACTGAAGTCAGAGAGTCAGAGAGTAAGAAGGCTGGTGGCAAGGGACAGTGGAGGAGTAAACTAGTAGAGATGACAGGTGACAGTGTGAAAAAGCGCACCACTCAGTGCCCACACCAAAACTCATGGGGTCACCCCGTGGCCCATGGGAGGGTCACTCCTCCTGCCTGCTCAGCAGAGGGGCTTTCATGAGCTGGACCTGCAGGTCAAAGGTGCCAGGCACAATGTTCAAAACAGGACAGAGGTGACATTTCCCTCCTCTGCGTTGGGTTGTGGCTGAACCAGCGACTGTAGCTGCTACTGATCCTCAGATAATAATGAAACTGATCATGTCGTTATAATGCCATTGAGCTCTGAGTGTCACTTTCTTGTCTATAAGAACAACCTTCTCCCTCCAAGAGGATCTTGGGCAAATTTCCCTCCTAAGGCACACAGTTCCTAGACTCATATCCCACAGCTGAAATGAGAGCCCACAGGTTCTCCTCCCCATATACCTCACCTTGGACAAGGAAACAAGTTGGTTTCTAGGGTAAAGGTTATGTTCACTGGGCTCTTATCAAAAGTTTAGTCAGAAGGGTTCAATATCCAGAATGGATACATATGCATATACATATGCATATACATATACCCATACATATACCCTTGATGTCTATCACTCCAGGTGTCCAGTGTGAACTTTGCTGACCTCCCACCAGGACTGCCAATCTCATCCACCCTTACCTTACCTTACCTTACCCTGTGACCCTTGCATGCGGTTTCCCAGGCTCTGTCTGGGAGGTCACCCAGGCTTTCTAGATAGGAAGGTCTATGTTACTTACTGAACACTCTTTGCTGGGATGCCTGAGTTCAGAATCAATGATAACAGTAAGAAGGCACAGAGTTGTGTATGTCCCATCCTCCTTTATCCCTCCCAAGCCTGGCTCATCGACAGGGACATCAAGATAGGAGTTGCTTACACGTAGTGCCCAGATTACTTAAGAAGATGGGTATGAGATGCATGCAGTGGCTCACATCTGTAACCCAGCACTCTGCATGAGGCAGAGAAACAAGGGAGTCTAGCTGCAGGCCAGCCTGGGACATGTAGCAAGAGCTTGTCTCAAACTAACCAAATACGTGAATAATAAAATAAAATATCCTGAGGATTTCTAGGCAGTTCAGAGTTACTGTGAGGAGAGGCTCAGGAAGCCTCCATCCACCCCTGCCTGAGCTCTGTAGTTAGTTAATGGATGCAGAAGGAACAGACATTTTTATCCAGTAGTATGGTTACTGATAATTCACCCATATTCTTGTAATAAACTTTCAGGTGTGTCCTCCTGAAAAAAAAAAACTAATTAAGCATATTGGATCTTTATTTTTTTATGTTATATATATTTTTATTAGATATTTTCTTTATTTACATGTAAATTTCTCCATTCCCAGTTTCCCCTCCAAAAAACAAAGAAACAAACAAAAACAACAAAAACAAACCCCTGTTGTCTCCCCCCTCCCCATGCCTGCCACCCCACCCTCTCCCACTTATTGACCCTGGCATTCCCCTACACTGGGGCACAGAACCTTCACAGGGCCGAGCTCCTCTCCTCCTATTGATGATTGAATTTGCAATCCTCTACTATACACATGCTGCCAGAACAATCAGACCCCTTCATGTGCAGTCCTTGGTTGGTGGTTGAGACCCTGGGAGCTCTGAGGGTACAACTTAGTTCATATTGTTGTTCGTCCTAAGGGGCTGCAAACCCCTCAGCTCCATTGGTCCTTTCTCCAACTCCTTCACTGGGGACCCTGTGAAAGGAAAGGAAAGGAAAGGAAAGGAAAGGAAAGGAAAGGAAAGGAAAGGAAAGGAAAGGAGAGAAAAGAAGGAAAAGAAAAGACAAAAGCAGAAATCTGGAAAAGGAAAACAGTGGAAGAGAGAGGGAACAAGAAAGTAATGGGGATAAATACAGTCATCAGAAACATTATATACATTACAATAGACTTTACAAAAACAAATCTGGTAAAATTAACAGAAGTTTCTGTGAGGACCGTCTATCTAAAGACTATTCCCTTTTTTTCAATAATTTTTTTTATTCACATAACATCATGATCGCAGCCCTCTCCCTCCTCTTCTCCCAGTCCTGCCCTTGCAAATCCCTCTCCACTACCCTTCTTCTCCTAGAAGGGGACACCCCCTTTGGGTGCCTCCCACCCTGGGACATCTAGCCCTAGCAGAACTAGATACATCCTCTCTTGCTGAGGCCCAAGCAGGCAGTCCAGGTAGGGGAAGGGGATCCAATGGCGGGCAACAGAGTCAGAGATGGACTCAGCTCCAGTCGTTAGGGGACTCGCATGAAGACCAAGCTGCACATTTGCTACTGATGTGTAGAGGGCCTAGTTCCAGTCCCTGAATGCTCTTCAGTTGGTGGTTCAGTCTCTGTGAGCCCCCATGGGCCCAGGTTCATTCCCTCTGTAGGTCTTCTTGTAGTGAGATTACACCTTTTATAGAGATATTTTAACAAGATTGTTAAAAATGCATTGTATCATGCTGAGGCCTGAGCTCCCATGGTCAGATGGAAGCCTACAAGGTTTCTCTATTTCCTTACAGAAATGGGTCAGAGCTGCCAAGCACTGATCCTGATGTCAAGGACAGTGAAGAACCAGGGAGGTGAGAACTGGTTAAGATGGCATAGCCAGCATAACTTCATATGATCACAGTGGATTTTGGAGTCCAGACCTAGAGCAGGATCACTGGCTCTTAAGTCAAATGTGTTTAACCTTAAAGAAGTTGCAGGGTTAGGGGGTGTTCAGTGATAGAGAGCAAGAACTTAGGGAAGAGGTTCTCAACCTGTGGGTCACAACACCTTTGAGGTCAACCCTTTCACAGGGGTCACATATGAATGTCCTGCATATAAAATATTTACGCTGTTATGGAATATTCACCAGAGAAGACTGCTAAGGCATGGGTTTAAGCCAATAGAAAAATCTTTATTAGCTAGCCTGCAACTACACTACGTGTTCAGGATCCCAGTGTAGCACTGAACCTTTCTCAGGGTGAGCTTTTAAGCACGAAACCCATGTTCTGGGTTGGCATCCTTTAGTTAAAAAGAACAGTTAGCCAGAAGCAGAACTACAGAAGTCAAAGGGCAAGGTCAGTGCACTTACAGACTTTCCCAGAACCATGGGCTTTGATGGATTAGGCCTTTGTTTGGGTTTTGACAGGTGGGCCTGTCTATGAGCTGTTTTACAGCCTGAATGGTACTTCTACCATGCAATCGGTTGTGCTAAGGTCTCAGGGCCTTCTAAGGTCTGCAGCCCTGTTACAACATTACTATTAATAACAGTAGCAGGATTACAAGTATAATTCATAATTGAAAAAGACTATTTTATGGTTGAGGTCACTACAACATGAGGCACTGTATTAAGTTCACAGCAATAGACACCACTGGCTTAGACCGTTGAGGCAGAGTTTTCTAGGAGGTTGTATATGCTCTGAATCAGCATCCAAATGTAGTACTTTTCTCCCATATCTAGGACTCATATCATGGGTCCAGGAGTCAAGAGATGGGAATGAGAATGGTGCCATTCACAAACACCACTAAGTGACCCACTAGCAAAATGTTTGCTTCCTGTTTTCATGAACTTATACTCTGGTGGCCTATAAGTTTTAGTGTCAGAGTAGAGCCAGAAGATAGAACAACATTCCATTGGACTAGACACTAAGACTTTCCCCTTGGTCTATTTCAGTTCCTGATGCCTTTTGATCAGCAGGCTGTGAATACAGTGTTAGCAAGGATGATTGGCCAGACTATCAAAGGGAAGTTAGACTACTTCTCCATAACAGAGGTAAGAAAGAGTATGGCTGGAGTTGGAGAGATACTTTCAGGCATTCCTTGGTGATACCATGTCCTGTTATTAGGGTTAATGTGAAACTACGACAGCCCAATCCAGGCAGAATTATAGAAGGTCCAGATTCTGCATGAGTAAAGGCGCAGGTTTCCTACCATGTAGAGAACCAAGACCTGTTTAGGTGCTTGCTAAATGTGGAATGGATACAAAAATGTATTAGAATATAGATATAAATATCAGATAAATTCTTGTGACCAACTACAGAAATAGTGGCTTTAGTTGTGTAGATGTTTTGTACTGTTTTGTTACGAACACATTGATGCATATAATTATATACATACTTATTAAGTATTTGTGTTTTATTTCTCTTAGCTCTTTATTATGTAATAATACACTGAGACTATATCAATAGTTAAGTGTTGTAAGTCTATACTTTCATATTTAATTTACAGTATACTAAAAAACTAAACATTCTTCAAAAGACTTTGCCATCTACTCTGGGAGAGGAATGGTATATTTTTCAGTTTTATGAGGAAGACTTCTATCATATTAGACAGAATTAGGTCCTTATTATTGTATTCATTTGAAAAATGAGCATTACAAATGGATATCTGGTTCGTTCTTGAGTTAATAAAGGGTAGACTTTTGACAACTGATCTTTTTTTTAACATGTATGGGTGTTTTTTATGTATGCCTGTGCACAACATACATGCAGTGCCCACAGATGCCAGAAGAGGGCATCAGATACACTGAAACTACACTATTGTGAGCTGCCATGTGGTTGCTGGGGATTAAACTGAGGTGTTCTTGAAGAGCAGCCAGTGCTCTTAACTGCTGAGCCCTCTTTCCAGTCCTTTGATGGTCGATCTTGATTATCAACTTGGTTAGATCTGGAGTCAGCTAAGAGAATGCCTCTGGGTGGGTCTGTGGAGGTCCTTCCAAGAACAACTGACTGAGAAGAGAAATCCCTCCCTCAGAGTGGGCAGCACTTCCCAGAGGAAGCCAGACATAAAGAAGGTTGAAGGGAAGCAGGGGGAGCAGGCATGGTGGGACAATCCACAGACCCAGAGAGGTTAGGTAAACGGAGAGCTCTAGGGGAGATACATGGATCGCCCTGGGAAGGGGAAATAGAAAAGGTTTTGTGAGTGGACTGGGAGCAGATAGGGATGGATATGGGGTGGGGGGCCCAGATTAGGGGGAACAGTAGGAGAGAATACAGCTGGAATGGGGGGGTCAATGTGGAAACCTAGTCAAATTTAAACAATATTTATCCACAAATCCAGCCCTACAGAAGGTAATATAAGGAAAGCTTCAACCCAAGGAAGAAAACTACACCCATGAAGACACAAGAAATAATTAATCTCATACCAGCAAAACCAAAGGAAGAGAAGTGCATGCACACACACACCACCACCACCAACACCACCACCACCAACAACAAGGACAGCAATAACAGGAATCAACAATCATTGGTCATTGATATCTCTCATTATCAATGGACTCAATACCCTAATAAAAAGATACAAACTAACAGAATTGATGCAAAAACAATATCCACCCTTCTGCTGCATATAAGAAACACATCTCAACATCAAAGATATACATTACCTCAGAGTAAAGTTGGGAAAAGATTTCCCAAGCAAATGGACCTAAGAAGCAAGCTGGTATAGCCATTCTGATATCTAACAAATGGATGAATAATGAAGTAGAAACTTCCTGGAATCTCTGAGGATGACCCTAGTGAGGATTCCTGGTAATGGAGGATATGGAGCCTGAACTAGACATCTTCTGTAACCAGACAAGGCTTCCAGTGGTGTGACTGGGACACTAACTTAGCCACAAAACCTTGCACCTACATTCTATTCTGCCTGCAAGATGTAATGGGGCAATGGTGGCTAAGAGTTTGTAGAAGTGGCAAACCAATGATTGGTCTAACTTGAGGCCCATACCAGGAGAGTAATCCCATGCCCTAAACTACCCAGAATGGCCAGGAACCAGAGACCATATAGCCCAGAGACTTAGGATAAAATCAAGTAGGACTGGCAAAAAAAAAAAAAAAAAAAAAAAAAATCACTGAAGTGATTCCTAGTGAGATTCCACTATACTTATAGATTGGTGCCCAGACCAATCATCCTCGGAGTCTTCTTGTGGCAGTTGTTGGGAGCAGATCTAGAGACCCACAGCCAAACATTAGGTAAAGCTCAAGGTACCCCAGAGAAGAAGGACTGTGGGTACACCAGAAAAACCCAGCCCACAGTATCAACTAAGCAGGGCTTTTAGGAGCTCACAGAGACCTAAGTGGCAATCATGGAGCCTGGGTGGGGCTGTGCTAGGTCCTTGCAGATAGGTGGTGGCTTGGTTTGGGCTTTTGTGGGACTCCTAACAGTTGTCTCTGACTCTTTTGCCTTCTTTTGGGATGCTTTTTCTCCTACTGGGTTATCTCATCCGGCCTTAATGTGAGGATTTGGGCCTAGTCTTATTGCATCTTTTTATGTTATATTTGGTTGATATCCCTAGGAGTCCTGATCTTTTCTAAAGGGAAATGGCAGAGGAGTAGATCTGGGGATTGAGTCTAGGAGGAGTGGAGGCGGGGAAGTCTATTATATGATGGGATGTATTGTATAAGAGAAGAATAAATAAATAAAACAAGAAAAATGGATGCTCCTCAGCCAGTCCCACAACACACAGAGAAAGCCACACTTCCAGGTGATCTAACAAGCCCAGGATCCCAGGATCCCAGGATCCCAGAATCACAGGATCACAGAGACTGCTTGACTCTGAGGAGTTCTGACACACCCAGGATCACAGGAAGGACAGGCTCCAGTCAGATTTAGCAAGGGCAGGTAGCACTAGAGTTAACTAGATGGTGGGGGGACAAGCATAAGAAAATAAACAACACAAACCAAGGTCACTTGCCATCATCAGAACCCAATTCTCCCACCATAGCAAGTCCTGGACACACCATCCCACTAGAAATGCAAGATTTAGATCTAAAATCACTTATCATGATGATGATATAGGACCTTAAGAAAGACATAAATAGCACCCTCAAAG
>NW_022196905.1:243027397-243027631 GCF_008632895.1 Mastomys coucha
TCAAACAGGTGAAGGAAATGAGCAAAACCATCCAGAATCTAAAAATCGAAATAGAAACAATAAAGAAATCAGAAAGAGAGAGGGGAGCCACAGGGTGGCAGGGACAGGATCCTCTCAGCTTCGGAGTGACAGAGGAGGATCAGCGTCCTTCTCTGCCCCTTCCCTGCAAGTGGAAGGCCTATCTCCAGGGAACGCCTTAAGCCAGAGACTCGGGTGAGATCCACCATTTTCTCT
>NW_022196905.1:243027642-243066626 GCF_008632895.1 Mastomys coucha
AAAAGACTTTATATATTTATGTTCATTTAAGAAAATACTAGTAGTGATGTATTGTTTTGAAGTATACATTTAATATGTTTAGAGTTATTTAAAATTTATATTGAGAAAAAATGTATTTTCACTATTGCTATAGACAAGCATCCATCTACATAAGATTGTTAAATTGATTGTTGTTTTATATCAAACGACTTTATAATATTCATTTTTATTGTTATAAAATTTTATAAATTGTAAAGAATATGACAAAAAATACCCTATCAATATGTACTACACTTGTGAATACGTACATCCAAAAAAATCAATAAACTTTCAAAAAAAAAGAAAAGAAAAATGTATGACTCTTTTAGGATAACAATATGGGCCTGATATTCAGATCATTGATTATTTTCACAAACAGTTAAATAAAATTATCCTAAGATACCCTTCTCATTTGGAGGCTCTTCTGGAGGCTCCAGAATTTCTCATTATTTAAAAAAACTTGGGCTGGCAAGATGGCTCAGTGGGTAAGAGCACTGAATGCTCTTCTGAAAGTCCTGAGTTCAAATCCCAGCAACCACATGGTGGCTCACAACCATCTGTAATGAGATCTGACACCCTCTTCTGGTGCATCTGAAGACAGCTACAGTGTACTTAGGTATAATAATAAATAAATCTTTAAAAAAAATTACATTAGTCCTTTATCCTTCCATCCAGAGAAGACTGCTAGAACATGGGTTTAAGCCTGCAGGAAGTCTTTATCAGCTATTCTGCAACTACACTGGGTGTTCAGGATCCTACTGTAGCCCTGAGCCTTTCTCAGGAAAAGCGTTTAAGCACAAAAGCCATGTTCTGGGTAATTCATAATTCAGTTAACAAGAACAGTTAGCCAGAGGCAGAACTACAGAAGCCAAAGAGCAAGGTTCAGACATTCAGAGACTTTCCCAGAACCATGGGCTTTGAGGAATTAGGCCTTTGTTTTCATTTTGACAGGAGGTGCTGTCTACACGCTGAGTTTTATGGCCTGGATGTTACTTCCATCATGGAGTCAGTTGTGCTATAAGGTCTGGGGCTCTGATTCAGCCTGTCTATCCATCTCATTCTCTAAACCCACTTTTAAGCCATCAATTTTTGTGATTTTTTTCCCCATCCATGTCCAAACTCTAAGTGACACTCACTTCAAACCCCTGGTGTGGCTTTACATCAATTAAGCCACATTCATTTCTCCTGTTCCCTCAAAACCAGAAACTCCTCCTCTCATGAACAGTAAATCACTCTCCTAATCCTTCCCTAACAGTTTGATTCTCCCTTGCCCCTTCCAACCTTTATGTGGTTTCTAGACAGGAGCTCAGTTAAAACTCAGAAGCCACCCAAGCAACACAATAGCCACCTCTGACTCAACAACTGAGTCGTGCTCCTCCTCCCAAGGATCATGTCATAACAAGCTGAACCTACTTTATTATCTAGAGCATTAACCTGGACCAAGTATCTGTCTGCAGATATCTATACAGACTCCAAACATGCCTTCTGTATCATTCAATCCCACGTGGAGGGGGGAGTCCTAACTGCTAAGGGCTCGCCTATCATCAATAGCATCCCAATTTTTAATTATTGCAGGCTACCTTCCTCCCTACCAGTGAGCAGCTGTTCCATTTCCAGAAGCACCAGGAATTTAATTCTGTCATCATTAGCCTTGGAAATCCTAAGGTTGACAGGGGAACTAAATTCCCCTGAGCCGTAAATATCTCCTTACCACCCTTTACCCTCTCCTTTCTCATCTGATGATAAAGAAAAACTATCCCTAAAATCAGGGTTGACTTATTAAGGGTGGAACAAATAATTTCACCTGGAAAAAAATGCCATTTTAACAACCCCCACAATCAATTCTATGTGGGCTATAGTAGCCCCTAATCTCCTCTCACAATTAATTGAAGATTTGTCCCTTATCAGAAATAGTCACCCAGCCTTGCCTCAAGTGCCCCTGGGATACATCAGAACCCTGTCTTTCTCAATCCATTAGGAGAGAGGTAAGTCTGACCAGGACTGGTACCCACAAGCCACCCATCAAAAAGACCAAATAGTCTCTGATTATGGTAGAGACGTTTTTGAAATGGGTAAAGTCTTTTCCATGAGTATCTGAAGGGGCTGATTTGCTGATTAATTAAAGCTACAACCAGGCATCTGTGTTTTATAGGTGTCCCTAAGCCTGCGTGCCCACTTCTTGAGTGCCACATGTACCAGAATATGCCTGGATGCCTACTGGCATCTACCTACTGGCTCATGTGCAGATTATTAAAGCAGGTTGCATCTGCCAAAAAACAAACAAACAAACAAACAAACAAAAAAAAAAACCCACAAATCCAAGGGCAGTGGGTAGGAAGGGAAGACGTGGAAGAGAGAGAGTCAACAACATGGCAGATCATAACCATACTTAACTCTAGTTCCAGGGGATCCACACCTTTTTCGGCCCTCTGTGGGCACTAGGAACACACAAGGTACATCTACATATATGTAGGTAAAAACTTTACATATAAAATGTAAAAATTAAAATGAAACTCTTTAAAATGGGAAGGACTAATTGGGAGGGAAGGGGATCATGGATAAGAGTTGGAATAAGACAAGAGAGGATGTCTGGGGGTGAAAGTGTTTTTAAGAGATTAAATACATGTATAAAATGTCATAATGGAAAATTATTATGTATTTTTTTAAAAAAGCACAATAAATTGCCACAGTTGCAATGACTTTCACTAAAACAGTCATGGCCTCCCAGGGAGGGATATGTGTGGACTTTAGATGACCACTGAAAGGGAGGAGGGACCTGAATGCAGACTCTGTGACTCAAGAAGACAAGGAGTTTTGGAGAGAAGGGTGTGCTCAGAGGACCCTATGCTTGCCCATGCTCTCTCTTTATCAAGAACATGATTCTCAAATATTCAAACTACTCATCTTTGGGAAGCTCACAGTACATACCTCATTAGGAAAATAACCACGGCTTTTGCAGTTACAGCTTTCTGCTCTTTGCACTCTACCCAACACCCACAATGGACTTGTGACTCCAAGGACAGTAAATGCTATGACTCCGGGTTTGAGATGAGGGTTGCTTGTATCCAGAATATCTTTCTGAAGCTGTGCTGTGCCTTGCAAGACCAAAAAAGGAATACACACAGAAGAAGAAAGTTTGCCCCGCCTGCTGAGTCCTGGCTCCACCTACTGAATACAGCTTTCCTGCAACAACTTTGCCCTGCCCACCAAGTTCCCGCCTACAAGTATCTTTCTGGGCAAGGCATGCAGTAAATCCCATAGCAGCACAGACTCAGGCCCGAGAGCTGATCATGTTGCTGGTCACACCTCCTGTTTGGCTGACTGCTGTAGCCTGTGGTCTTCTGTTTCGCCTCCATGTGCATGGTGAGACTCCCTAGGTTTGTGATGGGGACCAGAGTTGCCAATTTTCAGAGGCTAAAGCTTTGGTAGGGAGGGTGGTAAGGAGGGAGGAGCAGGTAGAGATGACAGAGTGGAAAGGTGGCCTCTGAGCACATAGAAGGTCCGTGATGCCTAAGGAACCAGCTCATTATGAGAGGCACTAATGAAGTACAAAGGGGCAGATGGGGCATTTCCCTCCTCTATATGTGGCTGTGCCTATGACTGTAACTGCTATTGATCCTTGGGTAATAACAAAATTAATCATACCTTTATGCAGTCATTTATTTCCAGATGTTTTACAGAACAGTAAATGCTACAACTCCAGGTTTGAGGTGAGGGCTGAACAGAAAAGCAACCTAGTATACTCTAAAATGACTCTAGGAAAGTTTCCTGGCCCTCAGTTATACAGTTCTCCAGCCCTACAAACAATTGCCAAACCGAGAGGTCCAGTTCCCTTGTCCATTTTCTGACCTTTGGAAAAGGCATAACTTGACTTCCAAGGCAAAGAGCATGTGCTCTGATCCTGCCACAAAGACTTTGAACTTAAAAGAAAATGAGCCAGCAGGATATTGTACACAGGTCTGATGCCTCTTACCCAAAGGTGATCAAGTGTGAGCCATGCTGACGTCCTGCCAGGCCTCAGTCAGACCTCCCCTACAGAGACCACATTGACTTCACACTGTGATTCTTGCCTGGTGTTGTCCAGAGTCTGAAATGCCACCAGGACCTTTTGGGCAGGACAATCTCCCCAACTCCCTTTTGGCTTATTTGAACATTCTTGTTTGGGTCCTGGGTTCAGAATTACTAATAAATAGAAGAGGGGCAGAGTTGTGTCCCATCCCGTCTCACACACGATTAAGAAGATAGGTGTGAGCATATCCGTGTAAATAGCATGCTGGATGAGACAGAAAAGGCAAAAGACTTTTCAGTTGCAGGCCAGCCTGGGCTACATAGCAAGAACCTATCTCGGGAAAAATAAAAAAGTTAAATGTAGAGATATGTAAAAACAGAATCCCCTAACAATGTCATCATCATTACTGAACAGGGGTGGGGGTCAATCTGGAAATAGATTTGGACAGAAATTCTTAACAAAATCAGGAATGTGAAATATCATATAAATAGTCAGGTGGCAATCCAATCAATGGGAACTCTTTGGTTTTAAACATAACATAGATGATGTTTGCTGAGATTTGATCACAGGATAATCTTCTACCCCCTTTTTATTTCTCTTCACGGGCCTGCTTTTTGCACATATGGCTATTATAAAGACAAGATGACTCTTGAGGAGGCTTCACATGTGATTAGAGATGTGTTATACTTTCCCCACATGTTATTTACATTCAGAATCTCTGCTGAATAAACTCCAATTCTGTTTTATTTAAAAATGTGTGCATAGATTTTTTTTTTTTAATTTTTCACATATTGGTCAAAAGGTGCCTCTTTCTTGGTTGTGTTTTTCCACCACCTGACAGAAAGTATTCCAATACGTGGGATTCTGTGGAGAGCATCTCTTGGTAGATGGAGCATCCTGTATGTAGCTTGCTCTTACCAGACCAGTTTCAACAGGTTTTGTCTATTGCTGTAGCAGTAACAGTTATCAGTGGCCCATTACCTCAATGAGCAATGTAGACAGATATGTCATATGGCACCGTAATCCTGTAGACAACATATTGCAAGAGTTAGGGATGAGAGCCTCTGGTCCCTGGGAATAGCTGCTTGGTACCACACCAAGTAGAATCAAACATGCAATCCATGTTTATTAGGTGTGGAAGGTTTTCACTCTTTTTATGAAAACAGGGCAGGTCTGCCAGACTCTGCTACACTGAAACATGATACTGTGGAGACAAGTTGCCATAGAGGTGGGAGCTGGTGGGGAAGTGAGAACCCAGTGCACTAGAGAGGTATGGAGACATGAGAACTTCACTCAGAGAGCCTCCCTGGATACCTCCCTGTGCCCCAGGCTTGGAGAGTCTGGGCTTGGTGTAGTGCCCAAGGCAGGACCTAGGCCGAGGAAGAGGACCTAGCTCATCTCCCATTTTACCAACTACCAGGACTCAAACAGCCTAGGTTTACTGGGATTATTAGATGACTTTAAATCAAGTCTTTGCTCTCCAATCCCAGCTACAACAGCCTGGTCTTTTTAAATTATATTCATTTGTTTATGTGCATGTGCATGTGTGTGTGTGTGTGTGTGTGTGTGTGTGTTGTGAATGCCTGTGTGGTGTGTACACACTGTATGTGCATGTGTGTACCTGTTAAACACAGAGGGCAAAGGAGGATGTGGGTGTCTCTTTCACTCTCTGCCTCATTCCCTCCAGACAGGCTTTCTCAATAAACTGGAAGCTAGGTTGGTGCCAGCAAACCCACAGGGATTCCTCTCTCACAGCACTTGAACTGCATCAACTATAAAATGTATTACTGGGAACTCATAGGGAGGGATGCTTCCAGCAAGGCCCCGCAGTGAGCCTGGTTGGATAATCTGGTGCCTAGCAGTCAGCAGGATTTGGAGACCTGGATACTTGGAGAAAGCTGAGCTGAGGCTCACAAAAAAGTAACAACACCCATGGTTTGAAGGTGGGTGACCCAACCTTGATATCATGTGTCCCTCACAGGTGAAGACTCAGCCAGCCCCATCAGGACCACCCATACAGGACAGGTTCAAGGTAGCCTTGTCCACTTGAATGACACCAGAGTGAGTGTCCACACCTTCCTGGGGATTCCCTTTGCCAAGCCACCTCTAGGCCAGCTGAGGTTTGCACCACCTCAATCTCCTGAGCCATGGAGCGGCGTGAGGAATGGGACCACCTACCCACCCAGGTAAGTTCTCCTGAGGCCGAGAGAACTTCAGGCCCTGGAATGGGCAGGAACTCAGAGCTCTGAGCCAGGCTGCAGTGCTTTCTCCATCTTAGCCCCTCAGCTGCATTCTCCCTGTGATGGGGATATTCTGCCGATGCCAGAGAGAGGCCAAGGTAACAATGGTTTCTTGGCAAAATCACCCTCCACAATCACTGTGCCAACCTACAAGTGTCTAGGTACCACTGGCAGAAAAACAAATACATGTCTTCCAAATACAGATTCTGGAAAATAATAGTTCCTTGAGAGTCCACGAAAGGAAAGATGTCCCACCACCATGTTTATTAATGCAGCGGCTATCCGAGTACAGCACTCCAATACCAGGCCTCAGAGAGTACAAAGAGAAGTGGTATCATTACATACACCAATAGTTTTCACAGATGAAAATGTCGATATCCCATTCAAAGGAGAAGTGGTATCTAAGGCCCCCTCCCATCTGCCAGCCTCAGTGGAAGTTTGAGATCCATACCAGTTTTCCCAGTGCCTGTGACCTTTACCTTGATCAGAAGAGATTTTGGAGAGGGATCTCAAGTTATCAAGACACCACAGGGCAGAGAGAGGTTGTGCCTCCTTAATCAACTCAAATCTCACACTACCTACCAGAGGCCTGAGAGCTAAATACTGACGGCTGGGAGCAAATATATACTCAGGGTCTGTTTTTAGCCACTGTATTCCATCTCTTGGAATAACTGTCTGTCATTGTCCCCAGGTGTCTACAAAATTCTGAAACCATGAGTGCAAAGATTCTGAAGATGAAAAACCTGAACATGCCTCCCATCTCTACATCTGAGGACTGCCTGTATCTCAACATCTATGCACCAGCTCATGCCCACGGGGGCTCTAATCTGCCTGTGAGTGTCAGGCCATGGCCAGCTTTGTGGGGTAGGGGGTTGGGAGTGCATTTGTTCAGGATGGCTAGAAGGGAGAAATCAATCTGAGCCCTGATGAGAAGCACACCCTATCAGATCCATGGAGAACTACTCTGCCTTGGCACAAACTGCTCTCTGGGTAGACATAGAGACCTAAAGACCCTGAGGAGCCAGAGGTTGTGGCTCTTTGATCAACTCAAATCCCACATGACCTACCAGAGGCCTGAGAGCTAAACACTGAGGTCATGCCAATTTATTATCAAGGTTACCCATTGTGCCAGTGTGGGTGTGGTTTGGGTTTGGGTTGGTTTGGTTTGGCTTGGTTTGGTTTGGTTTGGTTTGGTTTGGTTTGGTTTGGTTTGGTTTTTTAAAAGTGTCTCCTTTTGTAGCCCTGGCTGGCCCGGAACTTACTGTGTAAACTAGGCTGGCCTCAAATTCACAGAGATCTTTGACATCTGCTCCCAGAGTTCTGATATAGATATATATTTTATTTTTTATTTATATATTTATACAATATATACATTTTAAAATATATTATATATTTTAATATTTATTTTAAAACTTTAAAATATTTTTAAATTTATATATGAAATATATATTACATAATACATATATGTTTATATTATTCATATATTATTATATTAGATATATATTTCATTGAAAATAGATCCTCTCTCACACACTACATCCTGACCACAGTTTCCCCTCCCTCCACTCTTCCCAGCTTCCCCCAATCCTCTTTTCCCCAGATTCTCTCCACCTCCATTTCCTCTTCAGAAAAGAGCAGGCTTCCCAGGGGTATCAACCAAATACTGCATAACAAGATGCCACAAGACTAGGCACAAACCCCCATGTCAAAGCTGGACAAGACAATCCAGTAGGAGCAAAAGACTCCCAAAAGGCAGGCAAAAGAGTCAGAGATACACCCACACCCACTCTTAGGAGTACCACAAAACCCCAAGCTAACAACCATAACATGTGCACAGAGGACCTGGTGCAGACCCATGCAGGCCCTGTGCTTGCTGCTTAAGACTGTGAGCTTATGTGAGCCCTGCTTAGTTCCTTCGGTGGACTATGTTCCGCTGGTGCCTTCCATCCCCTCTGACTTCTACAATCTTTCCTCCCCTTCTTCTGCTAGGTTCCCAGATCTCTGAGAGGAGAGATCTGATGGAAACATCCAATTTAGACTCTCTGTATAGTTTCTGGCTGTGGGTCTCTGCACCCGCTCCCATCTGCTGCCAGAGAAAGACTCTCTTATGACAACTGGACAAGGCACTGATCTATAATTATAGCAGGAGATCATTAGAAATCACTTCATTGGTATTTATTTATTTATTTATTTATTTATTTATTTATTTATTTATTGCCAGTCATGTTTGGTTCTACCCTTGGACTCTGGGCTATCCAGTCTCGGGTTCTTGGCTACCCGGGTAGTATAGGGCATGGACTCCCTCTCCTAGTATGGGCATCAAGTATGGGCTATGGTCTCTTAGAGTCTGGCAAGCATCTGTCCAGATCCTTCTGGTTTTCAGAGTATCCACTGAGAAGTCAGGTGTAACGCTAATAGTTTTGCTTTTACATGTTATTTGGTCTCTTTTCCTTGCTGCTTTTAATATCCTTTCTTTGTTCTGTATGTTAGTGTTTTGATTATGATGTGGCAAGCAGACTTTCTTTTCTGGTCCAATCTATTTCATGTTCTGTATGCTACTTGTACCTTTATAAGCATCTCCTGTAAATTAGGAAACTTATTTTCTGGTTTTGTTGAAAATATTTTCTGGGTCTTTGAGCTAAGAATCTTGCCTTCTATCTCTATTGTTCTTAGCTTTGGTCTTTTCACAGTGTCCCAGATTTCCTGGATGTTTGTGTCAGTAATTTTTTTAGATTTAACATTTTCCTTGACTGTTGTGTCCATTTCTTTCATTGTTCCTTTAGCGCCTGAGGTTCTCTCTTCCGTCTCTTATATTCTGCTGTTGAAGCTTGCCTCTACGGTTCCTGCTTGCATGCCTATCTTTCTCCTTTCCAGGATTCCCTCAGTTTGTGTTTCCTTTATTACTTCTATTTCCATTTTCAGATCTTGAACACTTTTATTTCTCTCCTTCAACTGTTTGTTTCTTCTTTGCTTTCTTTAAGATTTATTCATTCCTCCAATTGTTTGTTCCTGTTCTCCTGGCTTTCTTTAAGGGATTTATACATTTCCTCTTTAAGGACCTCTATCTTCTTCATACAGTTGGTTTCAAGGTCTTCTTTCACATGTTTCAGCTGTGTAGGATATTCAGGATCTGCTGTGGTAGGATAGCTGGGCTCTAGTGGAGACATACTGCCTTAGCTGTCATTGTGTTCTTATGCTGTGTCTAGGCCTCAGCTTTTGGAGTGAGTATAGGTCTAGTACTGATTTCTGGATTTGTTTCTGTCTGGTGGGCTTTGTTTTCCTTGGTTTCTGTACCCGCCTCTAGATTTTCAGAGAGTGCATCACTGTGTGCCACTTGCTGCTTGTTTTACTGGCATGCTTGGCTGGTGTATTCACAGGGAATTCTTGTTGGTGTTGGAGACTTGGGGAAGGGGAGGTCAGAGGGAGATGGTCTGTTGCAGTGCTAGGGGTGACTCTGAGAATTGGGTCTAGGGGAACAGAGATCGTGAAAGTCTATAGTCAACCTACCTGGTCATCTCGTAGGCTTTGCTGGTGGTTGCCCCTGAGTTAACGGTTGGGTCCCAGGGATGAGGTGGGGAGGGAAGGCCATGAGGGATGGTCTGAGGGATCCACAGAAGATGAAGATAGGGGAAGGGAAGCTGCAGCTAGTGTCCTGTTGCAGCTCTAGGGGCAACCCTGGAAATTGATCTGGAGCAGAGAAGTGAAGAAGGTGCGTGGCAGCCTGCCTGGTCCCAGGGTTCTGGTACTAAAGGCATACATCACATAACCAGCTGAGACACTGATTAATAATCTGAAGAGACACTGATGAAAACACCCCCTTTTATTTCATTTCAGAGGAGTCTGGGAAGGGTGTTGCTGCTCCAGATTTAGAGCCATTAACTCGGGCTTGGGTTCTGAGAGAGGCAGAGAGATGGTGCCAGGGCTGTCTGTGGCCCTGGTGAGAACATCCTGAGGGAGTTTTCTCTGGGTGCCTAGGTACACAAAGACAAAGCATTAGGTAAAGTAGGAGACACTCCAGGTGGAGCTAGAGCTGAGTGGGAACCTCCTAGCTTCTGACTTGATTTCCACAGGTGATGGTGTGGATCCATGGTGGTGCACTGGTTAAGGGCATGGCTTCCATTCATGATGGATCCATGTTGGCAGCCATTGAAGATGTAGTGGTAGTCACTATCCAGTACCGCCTGGGTATCCTGGGCTTCTTCAGGTAAGCCTGGTGCTGGCCTATGCTGTACAGTAGTGGATGAACAGAAATAAGAAAGCCCTGTGACTCTTTCTTTCCCTGCCACTTCTCAGCTCTGGAGATGAGCATGCCAGAGGCAACTGGGGATACCTGGACCAAGTGGCCGCCCTACGCTGGGTCCAACAGAACATTGCCCACTTTGGAGGCAACCCTGACCGTGTCACCATTTTTGGTGAATCTGCAGGTGGCACAAGTGTGTCTTCACATGTTGTGTCCCCCATGTCTCAAGGGCTCTTCCATGGTGCCATCATGGAGAGTGGGGTGGCCCTGCTTCCCGACCTTATCTCCAACACCTCTGAGGTGGTCTATACAGTGAGTACTTCTACCATCCTATCAATGATCCTACAGCTTCAGCCCTCACCCTCTGATACTCTGGAAGTCCACTCAGTGGGGGAAACAAGGAGCATGGGAAATAACTTCTTTCCAGTACTTTCTGGGAGACTCGAGGGTTAGAGTCCACTTCCCTCTGACTTACACGGGCTGAGTGAGCATAGATAAGCACCTTGTGACCTCCATTATCCATCAAAAACAAACATGCGTGAGTTGAAGATGTGGCTCAGTAGATAAAGGCGCTTGCCTTGTTTATAAAGCATAAGGACCTGAGCTCAAATCCCCCAGAAAACACACAAAGCTGCATGTGGTAGCAAGTTTGTAATCCTAGCCTTCCAATGGTAAGAGAGGGGGTAGAGACCCGGAAAAAAAATCCCTGGAAGGTCACAAACAAGATAGACTCTTGTAGGCTGAAGAGAAACTATAAAGGACAATTAGAGTTATAGCAAAGGGGAGCTAACAACCAACGGTGTCCTCTGATCTTTGCACACAAACCATGCCACAGGCACTCCCAAAGTCACACATGAACATACATGCACTTGTGGGGACACACACACACACACAGCTTATTTTTAAAGATGCTTAGGTAGGATGACCCCTCTGGTGTTACATCTAAGGAACAAGAAAATGGGAATTCCATACTTACTCTAATCTGCACAGCACAAAGATACTTGGGCACAGTGGCATCCAATTGGGATTAGGAAAACTCTTCTCCTTGGCCTACTAGGATGAATCAACTCCTGCCTGGTCTCTTTACAGACAGTGGCCACCTTATCTGGTTGTGAGGCCATGGACTCAGAGACCCTCGTGCACTGTCTGAGAGGCAAGAGTGAAGAGGAGATTCTGGCTATTAACAAGGTTAGGAGAATTGTGTGTCTTGTACAACCTGGTCTACAGGATATGGGAGTCAGTCCTACTAGTCTAAACAAATTACCTCTGCTCCATGGTTTGATATCCTTTTAATCCTGTGTGTATAATGAATACCAAGATATCCTAATATATGTAGAATCTCTGCCAGGGGTAGAGGATCATCCTGAGACAAAGAAAGGGGGGTAATGGTTAAGTTTTCTCAGTAGATAACAACATATATATATGGATTTGACCTTCATCACTGACCTTGGATGTTCCTCAGGTCTTCAAGATGATCCCTGCTGTGGTGGATGGAGAGTTCCTACCCAATCACCCCCAAGAGTTGTTGACTTCTGTGGACTTTCATCCCGTCCCCAGCATCATTGGTGTCAACAATGATGAATATGGCTGGCTTCTCCCCATGGTGAGGCACACACAGTTCCAATTCTCTAGAAATCTGGAGACTCATATGGTAAACACTGGAAGACTGATCCATATCCATCACACCTTACACTAAAAACTGTCCTCTGTCTCCCAGATTATAGGCTCTGAGCAGACTATAAAGGAAATAAACAGAGAGACCCTGCAGGCTATTCTGAAGAATACAACAACACAGATGGTGAGACACCTTGAGTACTGCCTCCAGTAGAAAGGACTTCTGTATAGATAGCATGTTTGGAAACAATGTGTATATGTATACATGTGTGGTTACAGGTGGGATCCCCTAAGAACTTATACCTTCCCCTGATACCCTATCTCATCCCCAAATGCATTCTTCACACTGAGGTTGCTGCCTGTCAAAACAATAACCTGTCTAACCTCATTCTTCCTGATCTTTGTGTAGATGCTGCCTCCTGAGTGTGGTGACCTGCTAATGGAAGAGTACATGGGGGACACTGAGGATCCCCAGACTCTCCAAGAACAGTTCAGGGAGATGATGGGAGACTTCATGTTTGTGATCCCTGCACTCCAAGTAGCACACTTTCAGAGTGAGTACACATATAATTGGGGTAGAGGAGCTCAGAGCCATGGGTCCTAGAAAAACTCTGTAGTATCCAGGTCCTGTCTCATGTCTGGGTCATGGTTCGGGTACAAGACATCCAAGGACCAAGAAATACATCAGTATTTCTTCCTTCTAGTGTGAGAGAGTGACATCTTATCCAGGCACAGATAAGCAAACAGGTTTCTGTTACTCTGTTGATTTGCCCAAACTACTCAGCTAGGATGGTCATGGTCACTGTTTAGCCAAGTACTTTTCCATAAGCAGTGCTCCAGCCCGGAATGACTCACTTGACAATTGTGACACTAGATAACTTTATACCAATGTACCTTGTCACCAAGGGTTGAGCAGGAAAGCTCCAGGTAAGAGAATGTCCTGTCACCATATGTCCTTAGCTCTAGGCTCCCGTTTGCATGTCTACTTCTATGAATTCCGTCATAGTGCCAAGTTCCTCGAAGATGTCAGACCACCCTGGGTGAAAGCTGACCATGGAGATGAGGTTCCCTTTGTCTTTGGGAACTCCTTCTGGGGCATGAAACGTGAGTTTTTCTTGTTTTTTATAAGCTGAATGGGGTCCAAGGTAGATACCTGAGCTTCCAGTCCAGTTGAGAAAATCAAGCTCTGGGAGAAGACATAATCAAGAGTGTACCATTTCCAGCTTAAAAGCCACACCCAGATTAGAATCTGGACCCTTCCAAGTATAATCTATTATTACATTAGTTACTTTTCTATTGCTGTGATGAGACACTATTACAAAGGCAACTTATAGAAAAAAGAGAGAATGTGTTGGAACTTTCAGTTTCAAATGGATAGAGTTCATGGTCATCATGGATGAATTAATGGCAGCATACAGGTAGGCAGGATACTGGAGCAATGGCTAAACACTTACATCCTGACATCCTGATCCATAAGCACAAGGAAGAGAGAGAGAGGAGAGAGAGGAGAGAGGAGAAAGAGAGAGAGAGAGAGAGAGAGAGAGAGAGAGAGAGAGAGAGAGAGAGAGAGAGCTGGAATAGAGTGGACTTTTAAACCTCAAAGCCAACTTCCAGTGACACATCTCCTCCAGCTTGGCCATGCCTCCTAATTCTTCCCAAACAGTTCCACTAACTGGGACCAAGCAAACAGATATGTGAGCCTGTGGTGATCAGATCATCCAAGCCACCACACTTATGCTAGAGGGAATGAAGCAGAAATGAACATGGAAGAATTCAATTAGAGGTGTGAGTGATTCTTGGATCCTGGGTAGTAAAGGGGGAAGGGAAAGAGACCTAGAGTTCAGGGTCGGGATGCAGTAAGAATGGAGACTGTGGAGCATACGTAGGCAGCTGCATCAGGTGGTTGGGTCCTGGATCTTTGTCTTCCCATTGGCTACAGTTGACCTCACTGAGGAGGAGAAGCTGCTGAGCAGGAGGATGATGAAGTACTGGGCCAACTTTGCACGACATGGGTGAGAACCACGCCCCTCCCCCAACCTCCTCAGTGGTGGGTCCCTATCCAGGTTCCCATTTGTGATTGATGATCTCATTAACATGCATGGATAGTTCATCACATGGTAGAGTCCTCCTCATCCCAGGGAAGATATATTATACATATTGATTATTGGGCATACTCCAGTGACCTGGCAGGTACTATGGTACTGTTCTTTAAATTTTCCCTCCGAGGCAGAGACACAAAACTGGTCAGGTAGTCTTGCTCCACATGGAACATACACCAGTGGGTGGTACTTGTATCACTGTACAAGGACACTTGCTCCATCAGCCCCCTCAACCCTTGGCCTAATTGGTTCACTGCCCTGACACAAATGAGGAGATCAGGTCTTGGATGAGAGTAATTTTCACCTTCTCTGCTGGGTGGATATCCACAGGAACCCCAACAGCGAGGGTCTACCCCACTGGCCTGTGTTTGACCACGATGAGCAGTATCTGAAGCTGGACACCCAGCCTGCTGTGGGTCGAGCCCTGAAGGCCAGAAGGCTGCAGTTCTGGACCAAGACTCTGCCCCAGAAGATTCAGGAGCTAAAGGGTTCTCAAGAAAATCACAAAGAGCTGTAGCGTCCTCTGAGAAAAATGATGTGTAGGATTGAGTATACATGGGGTCAGCCTAACATTCTTAAAGCCCACTCAGAATCGTTATAGAGTCTAACAAAAACAGAAACACTCCTAACCTCTAAAGTTGTTCATTCAGCCAACATGTATGACAAACTGTTGGTGTGTCACTCATTACTCAATGTGTTGGGACACCTTTTATGAGACCCACTCAGTAAATGTCCCATGATTGTATAGATGTGAGATCCCCTAAGTGTCCCAGTATTTCACATTCCACTGGGACAAGGCTCCCTCCTTACTCTCCTCATCTCTCATCCTCTCCTCATCTCCAAGGCCCAGATCCTCTTCAAATAAAACAGAAGCTTTGGAAATATTAAGTACATGGGGTGGGCTATGGGAAAATCCCATGTTCTCTCTCAGCAAGACTCATGTCTTTCTTATTTGCAAGTAGCCAATAAAGAAACCTAATGATCCAAAGTTCTGTTGTCTTCACATGTTCAAAACTAAAACTTTACAAATTGCAAATTAAGCTCTGTAGTAGGTATCTGTGGCCCCTTCTATTCAGAGACTAAGACAAGAGGAATACAAAAGCCCACGAGGTTCCAGTCAGCCTAAGCAACACAGTAAAACCAACATCTCTTTTAAAAATTGTAAGCTAGATAACACACAAATAGCAGAGGTCTATATACATTTTTATAAACCAAGACATCTAAAGTCAAATGCCATCAGATTTCTGTGTGGTGAGAGCTGAGCCTCTGACTCAAAAGAGTTCACATTGTGTCCTCACTGGCTAGAATGAGCAAACATGGTAATCTTTATCTTCTCAGATCTTCCCAACTCTTAATAGCATTGGATTAGAAATTAGATTTCAGCAAGTAAATTTGATCCCGTGGCTTTCAGATTATAGCCCATAGAGATCTCTGACATCTACCACTAAGGGTGCCAACTGATAAAAAAAATCCCTACATATTGTTCCTGCATGTGAAATTGTATTTGTTTCTTTTGTAAATGCCTGCAGAAGCAAGACTAGGCATGCTTATGAGGCTCTCAAGCTGGGTCAGGGGTTAAGAGAATTGCCCAGAGAGGCTTCCCAGTGTCCCATTCCCTGAGGTTCGCCCTTCATACCAGGAATTCTGCAGATAGTGTGGAGCCCACTATCTGAGCCCACACTTGCACGAGTCTGCCACCTCTATGAAGATGTTTGTCTATGGAGTGTGTCCCAGAAATGGGGGTTGTACATCACTAGGTCTCAATAGAGATTCCTGTCCCTAGCACTCTAAGCGAGCTTCTCCTTATATGGAAGTGTCCTCATGCCCTTCGTGACTCCTTGATCATCATCCCCTAATCTTCTTGATAGCCCATGTGATTGATTTCCTTAAATGTTTCAACCCCGGCAGTATAAAGTCTCTTGTACTCTGTCATTTTACAAAGGTGCCAAATTCTGCTTGCTCTGTCTGCACTATTGCTCCTACCAAAGCACTTTCTCTGTCATTAAGGGCTAGTGTCTTATGTCCTATAGGCCCTTGGACTAGCCTCAACCTTTCACCAACTTTCCCTACTTGGGCCAGTTTCCCCAGGGCAAAGTCCCCCTTTCCCAACCACTGCACTGACTACCAATCGTAGTGTACCATAAAGAGTTCTGTGTTGAGTGCCCAGGACACCAGAGAATAGATGAGGTCAATGCTCAGCCTTAAGAAGCAGTGCAGAGGGATACTCTCACTGGAGCCCTAATGTATTGCTGAGTCCCTGGTGAGACCAGAAGTTGGCTGGACCCTGCCAGGCAGTCAGATTGGAGCTTCAACCCTGAAGGCTTTCATTGTTGAAAGCTTGTCATCGGCTGACAACCACTCGCCCAATGCAGCTGAAAACTTTCCTGGTTCCTAGAAAAAAAAAAAAAAAAAAACAGAGGCAGACAACCAGCAACTCATGCTGCTTCCCCTGCATCCCCTGCATCCTCTGCATCCCCTGCATCCCCCTCCTCTTTGAAAAGCACTTTTATACCCTAAGCAAAAACAGGACACAGTAAATCAATCTCTGGGCCCTTCCTGTCAGGTGACCGTTGACCTTACTAAGTGGTGTCACAGTCCCTGTGCCCTGCCCTCACTCTCAGATGCTCTCTTCTCCTTGATGACAAACTTTAACTCTCACCCTCACTCAGGGTCTGTGGGGTTTCATTTGTGACAGGAACCAGCATTGTCCCCTGGTGTCAGGAGCTTGTGTGATTGATGGTTTGGCACCTTGCTGCCAAGACCGAGCCTCCAGTGTGTTTTGACCAGACTCTGAGAGACTCCGTTACAGCGAAGGGGATTGATGTGTTGGAACAGCAGTGGTCGCCTCTGGAAGTACCACACTAGGCCTAGACAGTTCCACATGTAAGAGGTTTAATTGAGAGGGAGTAGGGGGTAGTGGCGCGGAAAGAGAAGGGAGAGAGAGAGAGAGCAAGAGAGAGAGCAACATGGAGGAAAGTTCCCATATATATATATATGGGTTGTGACATAGCAGCCGCACAGGTAAAGGTGGGAGGTGAGTCCAACGGATTCTGGGAATATGGTGGCCATTGTCCTGGCAACAGGTCTGTGGACCCGCCCATGTATCGCCACAGGTTCTGAATGCTAACAGGGATCGCTGAGTCTTACTGCTGTAAACCCACTGCTGCGTGGCTGTCATTTCTCTGGATACACAGGACACTTCACTAACAGCAATCTCCCAGCATGTTTTAGACTTTCGGTGGTTGCTATGGTTTGAATTTACAATTCACACAGGCTCATGTTGTTGGGTTCAGGGTGGAAGCCTAGAAAACTCACTTTACAGACGAGGAAGCTTAAAAAAAATGAAAGCTTTATCTTTCTGAGTGCTCAGGGAGGCAGGAGGCCAGTACAGGATCTGAACCGTGGCCTTAAAGGGAGAATGCAAAACATTTTTATAGGATGGGAACACAAAGCAAGAAGGGAGGAGCAGTGTTATCCCACTGTATTTTGAAATTATGGTTAAACCTGTTGGAAACTGGACCGTAGCCAGGTCACTTGGCTTCAAGGATCTTAAGTCATTCTCCTAGATATGAGGTCAAGAGCTCAGAGTGATAAAGAGACAAAGAAGCAGGTCATTCCAAGGCCTGGGAACATGACCTTGTTTAACCCTGCCAGCAAGATGGAGAAGTGGTCGTCGAGATGCCTGTACTTAGACAACTGTTTACAACAGAAGTCACCAAGCTATAGGGAAGTCCCCAGCTCCCCTTGGGCCTGGGACCTTGAATTTAGTTTTTCCCTATGATTAAATAGTCTCTGAAAACAAAATGGTTGTCCTTAGAATAAGTTTCTTTTGAACAAACTATTCCCATAGCTAGGGGAATATTTTGAAGGCTGGCTCCTTTAGGAGGTAGTGCCTAACTAGAATTACGAGGGGCAGGCATGCATTGATATGATTGCAGATATTCACCTGGACTTTCATTTCATTCGTGTTATTGTTGCTTTTACTGTTATCATTGTTACTATGTCTTTGCTTATTTAAATTTTGTTTGTTGACACTCAGTCTTCCTGGGTAACTAGGATGTAACCAAACTTGGGATCCACCTGCCTTGACTTCCCAAGTTCCAGGACTATTTGCATTAGTCAACATTCTTGCTCTCCCTGGACTAAGGAAGAATCCATGCAGATTTTCACACCATGACTATGGGGATTAAGGGACCAGGGCAGGGGAAACAAGTAAATCATGAATCCAGAAATGAAGAAGTTTTCAGGATTAAAGGAACAGTCGTAGCTTCCTGTATTGGCCCTCCCAGTTCCCTTCACCCCGCACTAGGTGTGGTCATTCTCTAATGTGGGTCACTGCGGGTGTGTCTCTTCAGAGAAGCCCTCCATCTTCTCCAGCTTCAGTCTTCTGCTCTGTCCTGTCATCCCCAACACCTTGTTTGGACCTGTGACTGTCGTATCCATACACTTAGTGGCTGCAGGTTTCAGGTGCAGGTCCCTGTATTTAAGCGGCTACAAATGCCACAGAGCACCTTCAGAGGAGGTCAAAAGAAACACAGGAAGTGTGGAGGTGTCCTTGATCCCTGCCTGCTGATTTTGGCTTTCACAAGCTCAGTTCTCCTGCGGTAACCACCCTGCTAGGCCCCACCCAGAGCCCTGCCCACACTCTGCAAGGTCCAAACTCCAGCTCTAGTCCTCAGGTGCCTTTTGGTAAAAGCCTGACCTGCCATACAGAAGTTCAGACACACTCCTGTGTACCAACCATGAGACGGGAACAAATTCACGCTTGGCTAACCACCGCGGCCTGTGGGCTCCTGCTTCTCCTCCGGGTCCAGGGTGAGGCTCTCATGGGAGTGACAGGGAACTATGTCAGAGCTGCCAAACTGTGCAGAGACTAAGGGAGAATAAGGGAGGAAATGGGCAAGGAAGGGCTGAAATGGTGGAGTTCATTGCTTACTTGTATGATGCTCCACAAGTGTCAAGGTGGGCCTCCTGAAGCTAAGAGCACAGTAGCTACCTAAGGATGCCCACCTTCAGGGATGGCACTGAAAAGGAGGGGGTTCTGAGGAATGGCAGATTAACAAGACCAGACAGCAAGCAGTCTCGAGATGGTGAATCAGGACATTCCCTATAGCTGGAGCTATACGCAGGTACTTAACATGATCATACCCTCCATGGCCGCTTGACTCTGATGTATCATTGCCCTGGCCAGAACGTTAACATGGCTTTCTCAGAGATACTCAAGTAAGAATACTTACTCTTGGGGAATAAAGGAACCCAGTCCTGCACCCGAAATTGGAGGTGAGAGGTCACAGGATGCCTTTTACATCAAATATCTGGCTGGGCTGAGGCAGTGGCATGACTCAGCTTTTAGGGGAAAGGGGGGAACATTCTGTGCCTGCCAAGCAGTTTGCACCTTTTTTGGAGTTAAGTGGGCAGAACATCTGAGCATGTCCCTCCATCTCTATCCTCTCCCCTCAAGGGCTCCTCCTGAAGGCCCTAATTCTTACCACCCATTTCCACTTTCCCCAGGAGGAAGGCTACTTGCCTATCCTTCATGGCTTACCTCCAGTGGCCTTTTCCCTCATATGATTTGATACCACTCTCAAAAGTTACCAGAACCCTCCAGGCAAGAGATATGCTCAGCCTCTCTAATGGCTCCCTTTTAACATGGTTCTTAGCTTGCGTCCATATCAGAAAGCATCATTAACAAGTCTTAGAAGAGCACACATGTGGATCCCACCCTCTTCTGTCTCATCTGCTCCTGGTCCTTCCACAGGCAATATCAAGGTCCCTGGGACTTACACACAGGGCTCAGGAGTTTATCTAAGAATGAATGAAGTCTCTGGCCCTTACTTACAACCAAATTAATTACAGATTCCCTCCATTTCTGTCACTACAATTTAACACTGCCTTACACAGAGATCACTTCACAGTCCTACGAGTTAGAGACCCCTAATACCACTCAATAGAAGCCTTCACTTCAAAAATAATCGGTTAATTTGACAAATCTAAGGTCATGGATATTATAACATATTCTTATCTATTGCTGTACCAAGCGCAGCATGAAGCCTCAGTGGCTGGTAAACGGAGTTAAATCTCATGGGTAGAGATCTCATTCCACATGAAACCCTGTGTGGACATCATGTGACAGGGAAGGGGGAGTGTGCCTTTTCACATGGAAATCTCAGCAGGTTGGATTGTTGTGCCAGAGGAAATGGTTTTGTTTAGGTCGTGGTTGAGAATTTGAAAATCCTTGATCAGGTGGTTCACTCCAGTGAGGCTCTGTGGAGGTCTTTCTAACTATGTCACAACACACGGAGGGCACTTCACAGTAGGAGCATGTGGGAGAGAGCATGCATGGTGAAAGAAACAATCTGCCTTGAGAATGGCCGTAGTCACTCCTGTCTGACAGCCCTCTCTCTCACTCTCACTGCAAGACCTAACCTGCTTCAGAACTCCAGCGGTAATCCCTGTATGAGAGCACCCATGACTCAGACACCTCCCACTAGACACTATTTCTTAAAGGCCCCGCTACCTCAACAGCAGCACCCTAGGGTAAGCATCCAGGATATGAACCTTTGAGGGACAAAATAGACCCACACAACATCATTCTGTCCCAGTCCCCAGGTTCATGTCCTCCTCACAGTACAAAATATGCCCAGGCCATGCTTTTGGTCCCTTAACTCCTTTGGACACGATTCCAAAGTGTTAAATCCTGTCTGAAATTCAAGGAAAATCCCTTCTAGCTGGGAGTCTTCAAAAAAACAAGTTTGGTAGTTTAAAAATTAATGTTGAAACAGGCGCAGAGTAAGCATCCTATGTGCCGGTTGGTTTTTGTCAGCCTGACACAATCCTAGAGATATCTGGGGAAAGGAAATCTAAACTGAGAAATGAATCCCAGCAGACTGGCCTGGAGGCAAGACTGTGGGAGTATTTTCTTGATTAATGATCAATGTGGTGAGTCCAGCTCATCATAAGAACTGCCTCCCCCGGTGCGTGGTACTTTTTGTAAGAAAGCAGGCTAAGCACACTATGGAGAATAAACTAGTAAATGGTATTCTTTCAGGCCAGTGGGTCTCAGCCTTCCTAATGCTGGGACGCTTTAATATGATCCTCATGTTGTGATGATCCCCAACCATAACATTATCTTGTTGCTGCTTCATAATTGTAATTTTGCTACTGCTATGATTGCAATGTACATAATCTGATATGCAGGATAGTCACAGGTTGAGAACCACACTGCTCCTGGTCTCTGCTTCCGTTCCTGCCTTGAGCCCCTGCCCTGCCTTCCCTTCAGGACTGTAAGCTGTAAAATGAAATAAACCCTCTCCTGCTCTAAGTTGCCTTCAGTCATGATGGAGTTGTTTTATTTTGTTTTGTTTTTTATAGCAATAGGAAGCTGACTCGAACATTTCCATTTCAAAAGAATGAACAGAAAAATAGAAAAGAGTGTCAGGGCCCGAGAAAAACTCAAAAACAAGCAGGAGGGACAGTCTCTTAAAACTGCAAGCCCAGCATGCTGTGCTCCTGGGAACAGGCACTGGACCCCAGAGACTCATGTCTCCCCATCCATGTGGCATTGCTTGCTATACTTGTTACTTCTTTTACTTCTGTCTCGTGACCAGGGCAACTTATACAAGGAAGGGTTTATTTGGACTGATGGTTCCAGAAAAATACAAGTCCAGAATGGCAAGGATACCATGACAGTCAGACGCAGATATGGCGGCAGATAGAGCATAGAGCTCACATCTCAAACTCTAAGAGCCTGAAACTGAAAATAACGCATAGTTTTTGAAACCTCAAAAGCCCCATGCTTAGTGACTACCTCCAGCGAAACCAGGCCTTCCAAACGTACTGAAACAGTGCCACCAACTGGGGACCAAATATTCTAACATTTGAGCGTAAAGAGAGCATTCTAATTCAAACCGCCACACTGGCTGTTCTCTCAAGGTGTGTTCTGCGGCCTCCTGGCTTTCGTAGGCTGCTGCTGCCAATTGCCTGATTCCACACAGTTCCAGAGTCTCAAGAGCCATGGCTCCATCCTCACAGCTAGCAAGGCATTCTGGGGGAAACCTTGGCAGTGCTGCTGGGGTGGAGCCTCCCGGGGTTTTTGTAGAAATCCCAGTGGAACCTGCTATGAACTAATAGCCCTGGAAGTCTGTGTCCTACAAACTTCCTGTGTCCAGGTAAACACCCACAGTTCTGCTGCTTGATTTCTTTTGAGTCAGTGTCAAGAGCCATTCCTAGGCTGGCTCAACCATGGCTAGAGCAGACATACATCATTATACTATAATCTAAAAAGCAGAATCCTAAAGCTACCCTGAACAATGAGCATGTAGAGAGCTCCTGTTTGTGATACAAAGTTAGAGGGAGAATATGCTGGCAAAATGGAGGATATCTATGATGTCAGAATGCTTTTTCCATGCTAGGAAAAATGTTCTAGGGCATTCCTTCTACCCATAGCACATTCTTCTGTGCCTTCATATACTTTTTTTAATTAGTGATTTATCTATTTTTATATTATGTGCATCTGTGCTTTGCCTGCATCTATGTCTTTGTGAGGGTGTCAGATCCCCTGGAACTGGAGTTACAGGCAGGTGTGAGATTCCATGTGTGTGTTGGGAATTGAACCCTGATCCTCTGGGAGAGCATCCAGTGATCTTAACCACTGAGCCATCTCTCCAGTCCCAACATCTCCCCCCTCCCCTTTGGTTTTTTGAGACAGGGTTTCTCTGTGTAGCCATGGCTGTCCTGGAACTTATTCTGTAGATTGGTCTGGCCTTGAACTCAGAGATCCACCTGCCTCTGCCTCTTGAGCGCTAGGACTGAAGACATGTGCTATCACCACCACCTAGCATGCCTTCACATTTTTACAGAGACCCCTTTTTGCTTTTAACATAGACATGATGTGAATTTTCAGATTTCTAAACTCTGCCTCTCTTGCCAGGGATTACTGTGAATCTCACTGAATATGGTCCAGAAGACTCACATAATTCCCTCTATGGTTTACTTAGAAATATCTTCCTCCAAACACTTGTGAGCATCACTTTCTGTGAGCTTTAGAGTATGGGTACAGTATAGCCAACTTCTTTGTAATAATTGGACATAGGTGGCCTTCAGTCTAGTTTACAATGGATGGTTCTCACTTTCATCTGGGACTTTCTTCATATGACTTTACTGTCAGCACTGCTATTGGCATTCTGAACATGGCCATGTAAGCCATCTATGAAGTCTAAGGCCCTTCCTAGTCTTTTGTTGTTGATTTGTTTTGTGTTTTGAGACAATGGTTCTCTATGTAACCCAAGCTAACCTTGAACTCATCTATAGCCAAGAAAGGCTTCAAACTTTGCATCCTCCTGGTTCAGCCCTCAGAATGCTGGAATTATAGGCAAGTGTCATTTTGCCTGGCCAAAATATATCTGCTTGGGTTTCTTTGTTTTGTTTGTGCTTTTCATGGTCCTAGAGATCAAAACCAAGGCCTGTGGTATTCCAGGCAAGCACTGGGAAATTAAACTACACTTCTAGCACTTTGGGGACCTTCAAGGTTGGGGAAGACTGATACAGAGTCTTGGGATGTAGCCCAGGTAATTTCAAAATCTCTATCCTCTTCCCTCAGCTCACGAGAGCTGCTGGGGTTGTGCCTCCACACACAGCTTAGTCGCCTGTTGTTAATGTACAGTATTCAAAAATTATATTAATACAAATTGTTTTAGTTAAGGCTTGAGTAAAATCAATACTTTATAAAATAGTAGAGATGTATCTGGGGTTTTTATTCTAATTTTCCCTGTTCAAATTCTTTTATTGAAAATAGATATTTTTCATGTAATATATTCTGACTATGGTTTTCCTCCCCTAACTCCTCCCAGGTCCTCCCTACCCACCCAAATCCATACTCTTTCATTCTATCTCATTAGAAAAAAAACAGGCTGATGATAATGATGATGATGATGATGATGATGATGGTGATGATGATGATGATGATGATGGTGATGATGATGATGATGATGATGATGATGATGATGATGATGATGATGGTGATGATGATGATGATGATGATGATGATGATGACAAACCTGAATAGGACAAAATTAACTAACAGGAAAAAGGAGCCAAAGAAATACATAACACAAACAGATACAGAGACACAGCTATTCAAACACACAGAAATTCCATAAAAGCACAAAACTGGAAGCTATAATATATAAGCAAAAGTCTATACAGTTCACACACCACACACACACACACACACACACACACACACACACACACACACCACAAAGCATTATGGGGGTGGAGGAAAAAGCTCCAAAAATACCATTGCGTTCATCTTGCATTGTCCATATACTGCTGGGCATGGGGTCTGCCCTTAAGTGTGGTTTGTATGCCCAGTGATGCTTCCTTAGAGAAAAATGACTTTTCTTTTGTGAGTGCTTATGAACTGGACACAGCTTCTGCGTTAAGGAGCCCAACTGCCATTGACCTGTGCCTGCTCCCTCCATCTCTATGAGTTCATTTGTGTGTCGGCCCTGTTGTGTCTAGAAGGCCTTGTTTCCTCCAAGCCTTTTATCACCACTGGTTCTGACAACCTTTCACCTCCTCTTCTGCAGAGTTTCCTGAGCCCTGAGGGGAAGTGTTTGATGGAGACATACCATTCAGGACTGAATACTCAGAGGTCTCTCCCTCACTGCACACTGTCCGGCTGTGGGTCTCTTCATTTGTTCCCATTCTACAGGAGGAAGCTTCTCTGATGATGGTTGAGCAAGACGCTGAGCTATGAGTACAGCAGAATGTCATTAGGAGTCATTTTACTGATACATTCCTGAAGAACAGCATTTAGGTTTTCCCCTAGGTATTCAAGCTAGGTGGTCTCAGGTTCTAAACCACCCAAGCAGTTTCTGGCATGGGTTCCGTCTCACGGAGTGGGCCTTAAATCCAATCAGATAGTGCTTGGTTACTCCAACAACTGCTGTGCTGCCATTGTACTAGCAGATCTTGCAAGCAGGTTGTCATCTTATTACAGCTTTTGAGATATCGTTAAAATACCATAACCGTCCATTTCAAGGTTCACTTCAGTGGTTTTTCAGTATACAGAGTCCTCCCGTTGTATCCCCAAATCTAAGCATTCAGTATTCAAGAGCCCCTCTTTTGTGTTTCAAATTCAAATCAATAGGGTCATGAACAGAAGTGAGGTGAGGTCCCTGAAACAGGCAAGAAGTATGTGAAACTAACATTTGCCAACCTTGCCCTTTGGGAAAAGCTGAGTTGAAGGTGACAAGAAAGTTTGTGGACAACATAAGGAGCAAAACTACACCCTAGAAGAAGGAAGAAAGTAATCTTTCAACAAACCTGCACAAACATAATTCCACCTCTAACAACAAGAATAACAGGAAGTGACAATTACTTTTTCTTAATATCTCTTAATATGAAAATTAATATTACCAACATATCCTAATCAATTCAAATTCAAAAGTATGAGGAACTGGAAATTTGTTGGCTATCATCTGGTGGTCTCTTTAATTTGGTAATTGGAGAAGTAGGTCCAATATTGTACAATCCATATACACCATCTTCTGCTTGTTTGTACCTGACCAGTGCCTTGCTGGGTGCCACATAATGCTCTTGAAATGATGCTTCTCCTATCTCAGGCTCTCTGTTAGTAGGATTATTTATTTCATGTTTTTACACTATACTATGGTTTTCAGAACAGCTTGCATATTTCAAAATTATTTATATACTCAAAAGAAACATAGACAATTAACTTGGGAGGTGGCTTGTAAGAGAACAACAAAGAGTGAAACTGCATGCTTTGCTTGCTGTTTGTAACTATTGTATGAAGCTTGAAGAAGAGGACTTTATAAGTTACTCTTTCTCTGAGATGAATGCTTTTCAAAATCATCACAGCCAATGAACCAAACTCTTACCCTCACCTAATGTCTGTGCCACCCTCCAAGCAGAACCATTGTTCATTGAAACAGTTGGTGAATGACTTCATGGATAGACCATCTTAATACACACACCATTTCTTAAATGAACATAACCTGTTCTCTGTGGGCGGAGAATGAAGACAATCACTCAAGTCAAATTGCTTTGACAATAGCAGGAAATCTGTATCCAAAAACCATGCCTACAATTCATTCCGTGGTGCAGCAGAACTGTCAACTCTTAGCCTAGCTATGATGGAGGTAAAATCCTTTGGTGATGTGAGGGTCATTTAAGTACAGCCTTATTACAATGAACTCCAATATCTAAAAATTGTTCTTCTTTTAGGCCTGTACCACAGTAAGAGCCAAGATTTTAAGCTCTACTAAAAACAAAATAAACAAACAAACAAAAATTATTTATGTTCATTTAAAAAACTAGTAATGATGTATTATTTTAAAATACACTGCTAATATGTTTGGAGTTATTTAAAATTTATATTGAGAAAAGCATATGTATTTTCAGTATTGCTACAGACAAGCATCTTCATAAGAGTGTTCAATTGATTGTTTTATATCAACTTTTTTTTTTTGTTGTTGTTTTTTGAGACAGAGTTTCTCTGTGTAGCCCTGGCTGTCCTGGAACTCACTCTGTAGACCAGGCTGGCCTCGAACTCAGAAATCCACCTGCCTCTGCCTCCCAAGTGCTGGGATTAAAGGCGTGTGCCACTGCTGCCCAGCTCAAACAACCAACTTTTATAATACTCATTTTTATTGTTACAATATTTTATATATTTTAGAAGATAAGATAAACAAAAACAAAAACAAAAAATCTTACTCGTACAAAAAAAAAAAAAAAAAAAAAAAAAAGAAAAAAAAAAGTTGTTGGAAAAACCTTGCTGTGGTGGCAGCTAATTATGCAAACCCAACCCTTATGTCACTTCTGCATCCACAGGCCAGGACTCAACCAGTCCCATCAGGACCACACACACAGGCCAGATACTGGGCAGCCACATCCATATGAAGGGCCTTGATGTGGGTGTCCACTCGTTCCTGGGAATTCCCTTTGCCAAGCCACCTACAGGGCCACTACGTTTTGTACCCCCTGAGCCACCTGAACCATGGAGTGGTGTGAGAGATGGGACATCATATCCAGCCATGTAAGTTCTCCTGAGTCCATGAGATGGATGAGTGCTGTGAACTCTGAGCCAAACTTCCATGGTTCCTCATCTCAAGCTCACAGCACTTTTCCACGGGTGCAGAGGGACTCCTGGGAGTATTTTCAGAAGACCTTTATAATATTAAGAGAATACAAGGACTCTGCCAGCCTCTTAGTTCAGGATCTGGCAGTGATTAGGCTCTTTCTAGTGTTCTCTGACATCCAGAGGAGTGTCTCTGGAAGAGGTTTGGGTTGACTCCCAGAGCCTGTAAGATCCTCAACTAACAGCATCAGAAATGAGGCCATGCAAACATCACACTCCACTGTCACTGTGCCCGACAGGGCTAGATGTCATTGGACAAGAAATATGTATATATGTGTGTAGGGTATTTTTATTATTGCTGAGACAAGATTCATGGCAGAAGCAATTTAATGAGGAAGAGTTTATTTTGGTATATAATTCAAAGGTAATTCACATCATGGTGGGAAAGTCTTAGAAGCAAGAATTTAGTGGAGGGGGGACTTGTCACATTGTGGCCTGACCCACAAGGAAGCAGAGTGGGGATGAGGGGGGAAAGGGAGAGGGAGAGGGAGAGGGAGAGGGAGAGGGAGAGGGAGAGAGAGAGAGAGAGAGAGAGAGAGAGAGAGAGAGAGAGATGCTAATATTCAACTTACTATCTCTTCCTATTCAGTTCAGGGCCCCAGCCAGTGGAATATACCACTATCTGCTTCTAGGCCACGTCTTCCAATCTCAAGTAACCTAACGTAAAAACCCACTCACAAACAAGTCTAGAGGTTGGTTTCCATGATTCTAAATCTCATTAAGTTGACATTCCAGATGTCATGATGTTTTTTGTTTTTTTTTTTTTCTTTTTGGTGTTTCGAGACAGGGTTTCTCTGTGTAGCCCTGACTGTCCTGGAACTCACTCTATAGAGCAGGCTGGCCTCAAACTCAGAATTCCTCCTGTCTCTGCCTCCCAGGTGCTGGGATTAAAGGTGTGTGCCACCACTGCCCGGCCATGATGTACTTCTAAGCAGAGATTATGGAAGAGACAAGGACCCCAGGAGTCTGGACTTGGAATTGGGGAGGTTCTCAGTACCCTGTGGGAAACTAGCCTCCAGGCATTCATAAACTCCAGTGTGACATAACTGTCCTATTGCAGAACTGCTTGGCTAAAAGCAGACATGGTCATTGTCAACACCTGCAATCAAAGACTGTCAAAAGGATTCCTAAAGGTCATTATTCCCCACCTTCAGGATGTGTGGGATCCAAGCCTCTCAAGAACCTTGAGGCTTTACTGGAAGTCTGGGCTCCATCTCAGCTTCTGCAGAGCCCATAGCCTATACGTTGATGGTCAGAAAGTTAGAGAAGAATCATGTGTAAGCAAGGCATCAGGAAGGGAAGTGCCTGTGGATATGTGAAAGCATATTTAATCGCAGGGTCTGTTGCTGGGAACCCTATGTCCCTGGGCTGACTGTCTGCATGGTTGATCACCAGGTGTCTGCAGGACATCACGGCAATGAATACGCAGGCTTTTAAGCTGTTGAAGCTGACCTTGCCTCCCTTCCCTATGTCTGAGGACTGCCTATATCTTAACATCTATACACCAGATCATGCCCATGAGGGTTCCAACCTGCCTGTGAGTGTCAAGCCATGCTCATTCAGGGGTAAGAGAACATTTCTTCTAGAGAAATACTAGAAGATCGGATGCCGTGAACCCTAACGTAAAATCTCTTCTTGAAACTCAGCGTGCAAACCAAATGGTATCTAGCAGATCCATCAGGTGCACAGTGGCTGCACTTTGAAGTCACCAAAGGCCTAGCCAATATTTTTTTTTTCATTTAATTGATGAGACTTAATAACATTTTTATTAATTTTCATATCACACTATGAAGAAAATATCCCTATTATTTTCCCCCTCACATAATAAAGTCAGGTTTTGATATTGGAGTGGACTCCAAACAGAGAACGCTTGTGTCCATGACTACACTTGAACACCTCACTCATAGCATCTGTCTATGCGGGCAGTTGCTCAAGTTATACTGATTCTGAAGGGAAGCCCAGCTGAGCTATATGGGAGACACATGACATCTGTCTTGATTTCTTCAGGTGATGGTGTGGATCCATGGAGGAGCACTGGTTATAGGCATGGCTTCATTGTATGATGGGTCCATGCTAGCAGCCATGGAGAATGTAGTAGTGGTCACTATCCAATACCGCCTAGGTGTCCTGGGCTTCTTCAGGTAAGTCTGGAGCTATGCTTAGCAATGGGGCCTGAGCAGAAGTACTGCCCTGTGATTCCTGCCCTTGCCATTTATCAGCACTGGAGATGAGCATGCCAGAGGCAACTGGGGATACCTGGACCAAGTGGCCGCTCTACGCTGGGTCCAGAAGAACATCGCCTACTTTGGAGGCAACCCTGACCGGGTCACTATTTTTGGCGAGTCAGCAGGTGGCACAAGTGTGTCTTCACTTGTGGTGTCCCCTATGTCCCAAGGACTTTTCCATGGTGCCATCATGGAGAGTGGGGTGGCCCTGATGTCGAGCCTCATCTCAATATCTTCTGATGTAGTTTGTCGAGTGAGTGCCCTCAACCACCCCAACCCTGAGCTACCACCTCAGCTCTCCCCCTTAGAAACTCTGGTTCTCTGTCTGACCAATGTATACAAGGACATGGGAAGGTAATCAGGCAACTGCCTCCTGTACCAGAATTTCTGAAGGGCTAAAGGTTAGAATCTACCTCCTCTCTGTCTCATACTGGCTGTGTATCCCATAAAGCTGTACAAGGGATTTGCGACATTATAAGCAAAAGTCCATGATCAGGAGTGACTGGAGGAGACAGAAACAATTTCTCACCAGCCATAATCCACATGTCTGTACCTTATGAGACTTGAGAGATATCTGAACCTCAGTAGGGACCTTAGAACAAACCCTTCCCTGGCTAGAAGGATGAGTCATCCCCTGCCTGATGCTTTTATAGACGGTGGCCAACCTGTCTGGATGTGAGCAGGTGGACTCCGAGGCCCTGGTGAACTGTCTACGAAGCAAGAGCAAGGAAGATATTATGACTATTAACAAGGTTAGACTGAATGGTAAGATAGATGGGCAATAAGGGATAAGGTAGCCTGCCCTAGGTTGCCTTCATCTTCCCTAGACACTGACTTCATTCCAACCTTCATAACCCAGAGCCCAGGTAGAGCTCTGAAGACCAGGACATGGGAAACCATCTGTAGGACCTCATAGAGTGGGTGTGACAATCCTGGGATGACACAATCGGGAGTGGGAAACCATGGCCTAGCACCAGAATTGCCAAGGACCTGACCTTCCTACCTAACAGCCAATGTCCCTACAGGCTTTCAAGATCATCCCTGGCATAGTGGATGGTATCTTCCTGCCCAAACACCCTCAGGAGCTGATGGCCTCTGCTGATTTTCACCCTGTCCCCAGCATTATTGGTGTCAACAATGATGAGTATGGCTGGATCATCCCCTCTGTGAGTCCTGGGTCTGAGGTCTTTGGTCTCAGGGAAGTCTATCCTCTCGTTCTATGTGATCTTGACCACAACACAGACTCTCTTCTTACCACTCAGAGCATGAGCACCGTTGTCTCCAAGGAGGAAATGGACAGACAGATGGTGCAAGCTGTGCTGCAGAGGAGGGCAGCCCAGATGGTGAGGCTTCCAGGGTACTGAGGGCATCTCCAATGTATCCTGATCATGCAACAAACTGCAGGAGCAAAGGCTGAACTGGGATGGTGCTTATGTGTTAAGTGTCCCCAGAACCCAGCCCTCTCTTGATTTAACTTGTCCCATGCCAGGTCCTACTCTTCATGCTGAGGCAGTGGCCTCCCCGTCCCCAGGGCCTGTCTAATATGGCTCTCTCTGACCCCCCTGGGCTAGATGTGGCCTCCTGAAGTTAGCGACCTGCTGATGGAGGAGTACATGGGGGACAATGAGGACCCTCAGTTTCTCCAAGTGCAGATCAAGGAGATGATGGAAGACTTCACCTTTGTGGTCCCTGCACTGCAAGTAGCACAGTTTCAACGTGAGTATGTCTGGAACTGAGGCCTGAGGCCTAGAAAGAGCTCAGAACTTCAGTGCCTGGTTGAGTTCTGGGGTGTCCATACCCCCACCCATGTCTCTATATTGGGGCTCCAATAGCAGGCACTTAATGTCTCTCTCATCTAAGTAAATTCTTGGGACTTATCTAAGACATAGGAAACCTCCAAACTTTACTGATACGGGAAGTGGGTAGCAATGACATAAGAATATATAGCAAAGATTTCCAAGACCGTGATTCAACCAAGCCCCTCCCTTGACCCCAACCCCTGCTCTAGCCTGGTTTCACATTTCACTACTGAGATTCTGTCCAGCTTTGGCCCCAGATGCAGCTAGCTGTCTTGAGGAAGGACATCCCCAGGTGAGAGTCCACTTTCGCAGCCTGTCCTTGCCTCCAGGTTCCCATGCCCCTGTCTTCTTCTATGAGTTCCAGCATCGGCCCAGCTTCTTCAAGGACTCCAAGCCACCCCATGTAAAGGCTGACCATGGTGATGAGATTCTCTTTATCTTCAGATCATTTTGGGGAGGCACTCAAGGTGAGGGATCCTTATTCCCCAGGATCTAAGCCCCTCAGGCATGCTCAGATGGGGAAAATGAGGTTCAGAGAGTAAAGACATTATGGCTTGGGTACCATGATGTGAGATTAGAAACTCAGCCCCTTCCTGCTCTTGCCTGTTTCCTCCAGCTATTGCTACCTGTGTGGGCCATGGAATCAGGCATGGTGGTACAATGGGTTGTTTTACAGTACTTGTTTATTTGCTTGTTTTGACTTTTTGAGACAAGTTTGCCCTGTGTAACCCGTAATAAATCAGAGTTCTCCTGTCTCAATCATTCTGAATGCTGACATTGACTCCCAGTATGAGAAGGGTATTCTAAAGGCATGGTTATTCCTTAGATAACTTCCTTTCATTAGAAGGAAGGAGGACAACATTCTGGGAAAAGAATGAGCCAGAGGGAATAGAAATTGGAGGCTGGGATGAGTGAGACAGAATGTGCCGGTGCAGGATTCTGGGTAGTGGGAGGGGAGTGGGAAGGGAAGGGAGGGGGAGGAGGAAAAGAGGAGGGGAAGGGAAGGGAAGAGAGGGAAGGGAGGAGAATGAAAGGGAAGGGGAGGGAAGGGGAAGGGAGAGAGAGGAAAGGGGAGGGGAGTGGAAGAGAATGAAGGGGAAGGGAAGGGGAATGGAAGAGAAGGGGAAAGAGACAGAAGAGAAGGGGAAGGGAAGGTGAGAGAAGGAAAGAGAAGGAAGGGGAGGACAAGGGAGGGGAAGGGAAGGAAAGGGAAGAAGAGATGAGAGGAGGGAGGGGAAGAGAAAAAGAAGAGAAGAGAAGAGAAGAGAAGAGAAGGGAAGGGAAGGGAAGGGAAGGGAAGGGAAGGGAAGGGAAGGGAAGGGAAGGGAAGGGAAGGGAAGGGAAGGGAAGGGAAGGGAAGGGAAGGGAAGGGAAGAGACCAGGCCAAGGCTGCTGGGACGGTGGAGTGAACAACTTCATGAGAAGCAGGAATCTGGACCCTTAATCTCTTCCTCTCTGCAGTTGACTTCACGGAGGAGGAGGAGCTGTTGAGCAGAAGGATGATGAAGTACTGGGCCAACTTTGCACGACATGGGTGAGAACATGCCCCCCCTTTTAACCTCTAAGAAGTTGATCGACATCTAGGGCTTGCCCTGTGGGAACAAGACAATATAATAAGATCTTTTTGTTTGCCTACATCAGTACATCTGCCTCTAAGTTCACATAATCCCCTAACTGCTTAGTCCATATGACTCAAGCTCAACAGGGCCTAAAGTAACTTTGCTCTCCCTGCTGGGAGGATGTGTCCACAGGAACCCCAACAGCGAGGGTCTGCCCTACTGGCCCGTGTTTGACCATGATGAGCAGTACCTGCAGCTGGACACCCAGCCTGCTGTAGGCCGAGCCCTGAAGGCCAGAAGGCTGCAGTTCTGGACCAAGACTCTGCCCGAGAAGATTCAGGAGCTAAAAGATATTGAGGACAGACATAAAGAGTTGTAGTTTGGCAGGTGGGCTTAGTCTAAACTTCCAAACACCTTAAAAAGAGACATGGAACACACACTTTTACATAGTCATTAGGTTCATCACTCAACAATTATGAAGTCTCCCCTACAGGATGTATGTTCCTTGCTAAGCCTGACATGGGTCACTTATGTTACACACAACATACAACAGACAATGGATGGGTGAGTTCCAATAGACATTACCTCCCTCCAGGCTACAGTAGGCAAGGCTCCTCCCTCCCTCCCATCTACCTCCTCCTTTCCTCTCCTCTCACTTCTCAGGCCTTCAACCACTTGCTGTCCCTGGGAAGAATATCACTAACCTTGGTGACGGAATCTGTTTCTCACATCTCATATATTCTCCTATATTCTGATAGATAAGGACAAACTAAAAAATCAGATACTAAAAGTCACAAGAGTTAATTCTAGGGCTATTCCACACTTATCGCAATGGGGTGACTTCAACACAACAGAATTTTTTTTTCTGCTATCTGTTCTGAAAGCTGCAAGCTGTGGTGATGGTGGCACCAATGTGATATTTAACAAGGAACTGCTCTTTCTTTCCTACCACAAAGCTCCCATAGGCACCCTAACCCTAACCCTAACCCTAACCCTAACCCTAACCCTAACCCTAACCCTAACCCTAACCCTAACCCTAACCCTACCCTAACCCTAACCCTTTTGTGAGAACCGAGCTCCAGGTGACAAGTCACAATTCATATGAGCCTCATATGATCCCATCTTCTATTGTTACAACAAAAGATCTGAACCTGAGACATAGAAAGAAAAAAGAGTTTCTGAGCTAGCAAAACAGCTCAGCATTTAAGGATGCCTGCCACTAATTCTCACAATGTGAATCTGATCCCCAGGACACACATCATGGTAGAAGGAAAGAATTGACTTCCCAGGTTGCCCTCTGACCTTCACATATGTTCTATGGTTCTATGATGCATGCACATGCACACACACACACACACACACACACACACACAGATGTTAAAAAAACAAACAATAAAAATCTCTAAGATTGGATAACCTCACTTCCTAGGACACTGAAGAAAACACACTGGACTGCCTCACAGCATAGCAGAGAGCAGAAAGAGAAATGGCCCAGTAAAGAAGAAACACATGGGCAGTCCCTGCTGTTTATCAGCCTGACCCCAGGGGCTTACTGAAACTGCACTAATTCCTGTGAAGAGCAGTGACTCCGGGACTAATTACATGCCACAAGCCCCACCTCATAGAGAGTCCATCACTTCTCATTATTTCCACAATGGGATAAAGCCTCTCTAGCACATGAAACCTTCGCAGGACATGCATTATCGAATCGTAGGGCCTCGCACCAATTCCATTCCTGAGGATTTTCTCTGCAGTGGGGCTCACCTCACACAGGCTCCTCTGTGCCGGCTTAATGTCAACTTGACACAAACTAGGAGTTACTTCGAAGGAGGGAGATCTCTGATGAGAAAATGCCTCCAGAAGAGTCTGCTGGGGAGTATTTTCTTAGTGATTTGATGGGGGAGGGCCCAGCTCACAGTGGTCCTGGGTTCTATAAGGAAGCAGGTTGAGCAAGCCATGAAGAGCAGACAAATCAGCAGCACTGCTCCATGGCCTCTGCATCCACTCCAGAGGCCTCCAAACTCCTGTCCTGTTTGAGTTCTTGCCCTGGCTTCCTTCAGGGATGAACGGTGATGTGGAAGTGTAAGCCAAATAAACCCTGTCTACCCCAAGTTGCTTTGGCCATGATGTTTTGTTGCACCAACAGCAACCCTAACTAAGACTCCCTTCTTAATACCAAAATAGTGGAGATTGGGTTTGCACATAGTAATGGGAGTGGAGACCACAAGTACTGTGGTCACTAATTATGGGAAATGTAAAGGTTCCAGGCCTTATCTATTGTCCCTGAAGGTTGAATAGCATCTGTCATTGGCACTTAAAGCGATATACCCTCCATTTTCAGTGTGGCACACACCTGTAGCTGTAACCCTTGCAGTAAGGAAGCTAGACAGGAAGATCACCATTCCAGGTCAGCCTGGTGACACATCAAACACCAACTCCAAATAAATAAATATGGAAATCTATCCCCTTCTATTTCTGTCCAAAGTGGTGATCGTACTCATTTTTGTGAGATGCAGCATTAGGTACGCACACAGGATGATGATTCCTGAACCACGCTGCAAGAGTGTGGGGAAAGCCCAGGTAGGTTCCTTGTGCCCTGTCTTTTGCCATTACACCAGCATGGTTTGGTCTGAAGATACGATGGGACACTGTGCAGACACTTGACCATTGCACATCTACAAAAAGGGTCATCTGTGAGACCCTCCTTGGATGTGGGATTGATGTGGGTGAGAAACAGAAGATCCAGATACATCAGGGACCAGAGGTTCCCATCCCCTGACTCCATGGGGGGCTATTTATCACAGAGGTTACCTTCTTGCCCTTCAGAGTCCCCCTGCAACCTCTGGACCATCTGTCCATCTCCCACTTGTGAGGGCATCCATGTGAGTAACACATTGTTATCCCTAAATATTCCTCCCTCCCCATCCATACTCCATCCCTCTCTTGTTTGACTAGCCCCCACCCCATCCCACCACCTCTACCACCCCCAACCCCATGTATGCATGAGCATGTGTACTAGCTCTTGCAGGCATGAGTTAAGGCCAAAGGTTGATGTTAGGATATCTTTTTCAATTATTTCTCCACTTACTTTTTGAGACAGGATCTTATACTGAACCTTGGTCTCACAGAGTTACTTAAGCCGACTATCACATTAGCACCAGGTCCTGCCTGTCCCCACTTCTCCCCCCTAAGGTTACATGTTCCCACTCCCATGCCTGGCTTATGCCTGGCTTTTATATGGGTGCAATGGATCTGAACCCAGATACCCATGTTTGTTCAGAAAGCTTTACTCTAGCCCCTCTCCCCCAGATTTGGCTACTTTTTAAGACTTAATTACTTTATGCATATGAATATTTTGCCTGCATATGTGTTAACATGTTTGGCTACTTTTAATAAAGCTTTATGGATAGTTATACAAATGACTTTACATAATCATATGCTTTTCAATTTTGGAGTTCATACCTAGGGCCGAAGCGATGAGTCATGTGGAAAACTTGTTGAACCTTCAGAGAAATTGCAAGGCTAGAGGTCAGCTCGATGGTAGAGAGTTTGCCTAGTGTGTACAAAGCCCTGGATTCAATCCCAGCACCACCAAAGACAAATATAAAGCCAAATTAGGTTGCATAGGCCTGTAATTCTAACAATTCAGAAGTCTGAGGCAAAAAGATTGCAAGTTAAGACCTGAGTGAGCTACAGAACTAACTACAAACCATCTGATATACTTACTGAGACCCTGTGTCAAAATAAAAACAGACAAAGAGAGAAAGGTGTTGAAATTAGAGCTCGTGGTGGAGCATTTGGCTAGCATGTGGAAGACCTTAGGTCCAATCCCCAGAATTAGAAAAACATAAAATGGGGGTGGGGTGCAAATAAGGAAGGAAAAGAAAACGTTGAATCACCTCTAAATGACTATCTCACACCAACCGGGTGTCTGAGATGCCAGTTGCTTTGTGTGCTCCCCAATACTTAAAGTAGTGTGCCTGAAATATTATTGCATTGGACGGGTATGGGCTGTTGGTTGTAAATGTTTCCCTAGATGTTTAGTGTCTACTTCTATAGAGAGAGCAATGCCAAGACAGATACAGGGATAGACATAGTTAGATATGTTACTGTGGTATCACGTTACTTTGAGTGAAGTGATTTTTATTTTTGTCATGCTTTGGAAGCCTTTCAGTCCACACTGGCATGAAAGACAAGGTACTCCGTGCCTGGCAGCAGGAGCTGGAATGACAAGCCCTCACCTGGCAGCAGATCAAAAAGCAAAGGGAGCTGGAACAGAACCAGAGGCAGGTACAACTTTCAAAGACCAGTGCCCCAGTTACGGTTTCCATGGCTATGATGAAAAAACATGAACGAAGCAACTTAGGAAGATGGGGTATATTCTGCTTACACGTCCACGTCATAGTTCATCACTGAAGGAAGTCACGGCAGAAATTCTAAAAGGGCAAGAACCTGGAGGAACCTAAAAGGGCTGATGCAGAGGCCATGGAGGGATGTTGCTCCCTGGCTTGCTCAGTCTGCTCTCTCATAAAGCCCAGGACCACCTACCATGGGCTAGGCCCTCCCCCTTCAATCACTAATTAAGAAATGCCTTACAACTAGATCTTACAGAAATATTTTCTCAATTGAGATTTTCTCAATTCTAGATGACTTTAGCTTGTGTCACATTGACATAAAAGCATCCAGCACAGCCTGGCCCTAGAGTGTGCCAGCCACACTCTACTTTGTAAGGGGTCCATAGCCTTCAAATTAAGGTCGCAAGTTGGAAGCCAAGTGTTCAAAACATAATTTCAAAACTTTACAGGGACATTCAAATTCAAACCAAAAGAATGTATAGCACACAAACACACATGTACGTGTGTGTCTACTGTACGTATATGTGTGTAAACACGTAGGTAAGAATGTAAGTATACACAGATACACACAGAGAAATGCTCTTGGAAGGGCTGGTGAGATGGCTCAGCAAGTGAAGGCAGTTGCATAAGCCTGGTGGTCTGAGTTCAATCCCTGGAACCTACAGTGGAAGAGGTAAGTTCAAAATCATTGTCTCCTGACCTCAACACCTACATCTATGCATACCTACATGCACACATGTATGTGCACACATGCACATACACACTGCACCACACATAAATAATAAATTAAATGTGCCTCTCTTTCTTTCTGCATTTTTAAATTCAAAACTCCACTAAGCTAGTGGATGAATTTATAGATACATATAACCTACCAAAAATAATCTCAAGATTTATATGGAAACATGAAAAGACCCAGGATAGCCCAAACAGTATTAAACAAGAAAAACACTGCTGACTGTCAGAATCCCTGAGTCCAAGTTATACTACAGAGCTGTAGTAATAAAAACAGCATGGTGCTGGCATAAAAAATAGACTCATTGATCAATAGAATAGAATTAAGGACCCACATATAAGCTTATGCTTATGCAGTCCCCTGAATTTTGGCAAAGAGGACAAAATACATATTATAGGAAAAACGGTATCTTCAGTAAATGCTGGTGGACCTCAACATGAAACCTGACTCTCTAAATCCAATAAAGGAACACACTTGAACTTATGGACACAGGAAAGAATTTTCTGAATGGGACCCTGCTAGTGCAGGCTTCAGACCAGCATTTGCCAAAAAAAAAAAAAACCTCATGAAATTAAGCCTTCCATATAGCAAAAGGTGCCATCCTTTGAGTGGTCTATACATATGACAGAGAGCTGGTATCTAGAACATACAAAGAATTCAAAAACAACTAAACACCAAGAAAACAAACAACCTAATTTTAAAAATAGAGCATGGAATTAAACAGATAGAAGCAGAAGAAATACAAATTATATATATATATATATATATATATATATATATATATATATATATATATTGTTCAAAATCCTTTAGCCAACAGGGAAATGCAAATGCAAAGTATCTTGAGATTTCCCCTTATCCAAGTCATAAATAAGATCAACTTAAGAGAGAGAGAGAGAGGGAGAGAGAGAGAGAGAGAGAGAGAGAGAGA
>NW_022196905.1:243066636-243080633 GCF_008632895.1 Mastomys coucha
AGAGAGAGAGAGAGAGAGAGAGAGAGGAAGAGAGAGAGAGAGGGAGGGAGGGAGAGGGAGAAGGAGAGGGAAAGAGATTGGGAATAAATACAGTACATGTGAGAGTGCAAACATAGTGATTTTTCACCCACTCTGAACACCAGTGTAGAAATTTCTCAGAAAGTTAAAAATGGAGACTAGAGAGATAGCTCAGTAGTTAAAAGCACTGGCTGCTCTTCCAGAGGACTGAAGTTTGACCCACTACCCACTTGGCAGCACTACTGTCTGCAGTTCCAGTCCGAATGGATACAATACCCTCATCTGGCTTCCAGGAGTACTGCATGCATATGGTACACAGACATAAAGGTAGAACACCCCCCCCCACACACACAAAATAATATAGTTTTAATTAATTAATTAATTAATTAATTCTGAAAAGCTAGAAATAAGGAAAAAGAAAGATGACTCATGCATTAAGAGCTCTTGCTTCTCTCCCAGAGGACCTAGGTTCAATTCCCAGTACCCACATGGTAACTCCATTTCTAGGAGATCCAATACCCTAATCTAGCCTCTGTAGGCACCAGGCATGAAAGTGCTACACAGACATACATGCAGGCAAGACACCCACCCACATAAATTTAAATTTAAGTTTAATGTTTAAATCTTTTTAAATCTAGGAGCAGGTAGCATGGCATACACCTTTAATCTTTTTTTTTCCCTTTTATTGGATATTTTCTTTATTTACACTTCAAATGTTATCCCTTTTCCTGGCTTTCCCTCCTGAAACCCCCTATCCCACCTCCTCTCCCCCTGCTTCTATGAGGGTGTTCACCCACCCACCCACTCACACCTCCTCCCCCTGGCATTCCCCTACACTGGGGCATCAAGCCTTTACAGGATTCTCCTCCCATTGATACTCAACAAGATCATCCTCTGCTACATATGTGGCTGGAGCCATGGTCCCTCCATGTATATACTCTTTGGTTGGTGGTTTAGTCCTTGGGAGTTCTGGGAGGTCTGGTTGGTTCATATTGTTGTTCTTCCTATGGGGTTGCAAATCCCTTCATCTCCTTCCATCCTTTCTCTAATTCCTCCATTGGGGACCTCCTACTCAGTCCAATGGTTAGGGTTACATCCACCTCTGTATTTGTCAGGCTCTGGAAGAGCCTCCCAGGAGACAGCTATATCAGGCTCCTGTCAGAAAGCATTTCTTGGCATCCAAAAATAGTGTCTGAGTATGGTGACTGTATATGGGATGGATCTCCAGGTGGGGTAGTTTCTGGATGACCTTTCCTTCAGTCTCTGCTCCACACTTTGCCTCCATATTTGCTCCTGTGAGTATTTTGTTCCCCCTTCTAAGAAGGACTGGCACATCCACACTTTAGTCTTCCTTCTTCTTGAGCCTCATGTGGTCTGTGAATTGTATCTTGGACATTCCAAGCTTTGAATGCATACCATGATCAAGTAGGCTTCACTTATACTATGTGTGTTCTTTTGTGATTGGGTTACCTCACTCAGGGTAATATTTTCTAGTTCCATCCATTTGCCTAAGAATTTCATGAAGTCGTTGTTTTTAATAGTTGAGTAGTACTCCATTGTGTAAATGTACCACGTTTTCTGTATCCACTCATCCGTTGAAGGACATCTGGGTTCTTTCCAGCTTGTTGGGTTTAGTGCAGAATTCTATCAGACCTTCAAAAGAGACCTAACACCAATACTCTTCAAATTATTTCACAAAATAGAAAAAGAGGGGGCACTACCCAATTTGTTCTATGAAGCCACAATTACGCTTATACTTAAACCACACAAAGACACAACAAAGAAAGAGAACTTCAGACCAATTTCCCTTATGAATATCGATGCACAAATACTCGATAAAATTCTCGAAAACTGAATCCAAGAACGCATCAAGGCAATCATCTGTCATGATCAAGTAGGCTTCATCCCAGGGATTCAGGGATGGTTCAATATTCAGAAATCCATCAATGTAATCCACTATATAAACAAACTCAAAGGGAAAAAAAACACATGATCATCTCCTTAGATGCTGAGAAAGCATTTGACAAAATACAACACCCCTTCATAGTAAAAAGCCTTGGAAAGATCAGGAATTCAAGGCTCATACCTATAACAAACCAGTAGCCAACATCAAACTAAGTGGAGAGAAACTTAAACAATCCCACTAAAATCTGGGACTAGACAAGGCTGCCCATTCTGTCCCTATCTATTCAATATTGTACTTGAAGTCCTAGCCAGAGCAATTAGACAACAAAAGGAGGTCAAAGGGCTACAAATTGGAAAGGAAGAAGTCAAAATATCACTATTTGCAGATGATATGATAGTATACGTAAGTGACCCCAAAAATTCCACCAGAGAACTCATAACCTGATAAACAACTTCAGCAAAGTGGCTGGATATAAAATTAACTCAAACAAATCAGTAGCCTTCCTCTACTCAAAGGATAAACAGGCTGAGAAATAAATTAGGGAAATGACACCTTTCACAAAAGTCACAAATAATATAAAATACCTTGGTGTGACTCTAACCAAGCAAGTGAAAGATCTGTATGACAAGAACTTCAAGTCTCTGAAGAAAGAAATTGAAGATCTTTGAAGATGGAACGATCTCCCATGCACATGGATTGGCAGGACTAATATAGTAAAAATGGCCATCTTGCCGAAAGCAATCTACAGATTCAGTGCAATCCCCATCAAAATTCCAACACACTTTTAATCTGAGCACTCCCTTGGGAGGCAGAGGCAGGCAGATTTCAAGCCAATCCTGGCTTACATAGCAAGTTCCAAACCAGCCAAGGATACACCATGAGACATTGTCTTTTAAAAAGCTAGAAATAGAACTGCCATAAATATGATCCAGCTATATCACTCATGTGCCTATTCCCAAAGGATTCTATGTCTGACTACAGAGATACATGCTTACCTGTGCTCATTGCTGCTATAGTCACAATACCCAGTAAGTGGAAAGTAAGTGGAAACCACCTCGATGTCCCCCAACTGATGAATGGATAATGAACATGCAGCCTGTGTTCATAGAGAAATACTATTCAGCTGAAGGAAAAATGAAATTATAAGATTCTCAAGTAAATGTATGGTGCTAGAAATAATTAATTTGAAAGCGATAACCCAAGAAAGATAAATGTTGCATGTCTTGAATCTTTAGATACTTTTAAGTTAGAGTAACCATAGAAAACTGGAAAACTACTGAAGGACCATGTGAGAAGATGTCAAGGGAAGAACAGAACACAGATGGCATAAAGGAGGAAAGGGGGACAATGGAACAGAAATGTTTAGACAGGGTGAGGAAGGGCAGGGTGCAGGAGTGAGTGTGGGGTAGTATAGCTAACACTGAAGACCTTTGAAAATGACACATGGAAAGCTACTACTGTAGAAGCTTCCTATCCATGGGAACTGAACAGAATTTCACTATAAGAGAGGGATGATGTCTCTCCCAGACTCCATAGACTACCAAATGAAAAGTCCAGTGCTAAGTCTATAGGTTACCTCTTTTCAAGTTCTTTGTCGGTGGGGTTCTATAGACACCAAAAGAAAAATTATAGTCTATTACTACTGTTCTTGAATACCCTCCAGAACTTGATAGTGAAACCTATTGCTGAAGACACCACATACTTGAGTCACAAGACATGAGAAAGCAAGCTTGTACCTAACCTGGAAGCTCCATCCCTACTACCTAGTTTCCACAATGCTGGAAGTTTCTGCATACTCTTGGAAGAGAAAAGTCATCAACCATCTTATTCATCTATGAACACTCCAAAGTACAATAATGACTGGTCTGGTGAGATATGCCCACTGGTGCAATAGTGCCACAGTGTTATAGTGGCAACCAACCACTTTCTGATTGGATATTAAAGCTTCCACAAGATGGAACTCATGCCTGATAATGTTACCTGGGACCAAATCAGTTGGCTAGCTAGGTCACAGGCCCTAGAGGAGAACCTAATAGTATTATAATAAGAATTGTAATAAACTGTCCCTTAAGTTCTTACCTATTCACATATAGATTAATGCCTCTCAGCCCTCCTCAGAGAAGCTTCTAATTTGCAGTAGATGATGATTAAAACAGATCAGCAAGAGGTCAAGTTGCAGAGAATATGAGGCTATAGAGTGCTCAGCTCTAAATTAGACATCTGTATCACAACCCTCCCCCCAAAACTCAGAGAGCATCATGCAAGAAGAGGACAAGGAAGGATTAAAGAGCCGTAAATAAATCTCCAGTAAATAGTCTTTTTCAGACATGACAAGGCCATTGTACATGTGAGCTCATAGCAGCTGGGACTGCAAACACAAGGCCTGCACGAGATCAAGCCAGCAAAAAAAAAAAAGGGAAAGGGCTCGTGCTGTCCCATAGCCATGTGAGGAGCCACTACCAATTGATGGCTTCTGGGGGTGGCAGTGAGTTTTCTTCAGGGATGCAGCTCCTGAGAGTTTATCCGTGCTTCAACAAATGTTTCCACACCCATGCACGTACAAGCAAAGCTTAATTAATTCAGTGGATTTTTTTTTTAAAGAACAAATGAAGTTGTGAGGAGAAAATGGAAGAGGAAATAGAGGAAAAATTGGAGGGAAGGAAATGGGGGTGTGTTTGATCAAAACACACTATATGAATATGTGTGAAATTCTCAAACAATAAAAAGAATATTTTAAATGTTTCGTTATACTTAATGTATGTATATGTATATGTGTGTGTGTGTGTGTATGCACATGCACATGCCCACATGAGCACACACATACACCAAAGAACACATGTGAAGGTCAGAGGACAACCTGAGGAAATCAGTTCTCTCCTTTTAGTATGTGGGCCCCAGAGATCTAACTTAACATGCCACACGTGGTAGCAAATACTTTTCACTGGTGGGTCCATCTCAATCCCATTCCACATTTCCACTGTTGCTCCAGCCACTGTCAGCTCAGACCTTCCAAAGGATGGTACGATAAGTAGCAGAGCACATAGGGACACCATCTCTGGCAGCATACACAGCAGGCAAGGGTTAGGAAAAAGCATTGCCCCCTCGAGTTGACATCAAGCAGCTGGTTCCATAACAGTAAGCTACAAAGAGCCTGGGGTATCTCAGCCCCACGGCTCAGCTATTCAGGAGGTCAAGGAGGTATCTTCCAGGCAGGACTGGAAGCATAACTTGGAACACAGCAGCAGGTTTCACTGAATGACAGAGGTGGGAAAAGCCATGATCTCAGCATGCTAGTTACTCAGACCCAGACCCAGTAGATGTTTGGTTGCTCCAAAGAGGCATGCAGAAATTGACATGGCTGGGCTCGGAGCCTCTGAGGGACTAGAACCGAAAGGTCCAGGCTGGCTCTCAAGGGTCCCTTTTAGGCTTCCTAATGTTGATTCCGCACACCTCTTCCTTGAAGAAGTCAACTGGGAGAGTCTCCAGAACCAGGTTAGCTTCCCTCCATGTACACAGGGCTCAAGATGCTTCAGATGGCCAAGGTAATGAAGCATGGGAACACCTAGCCTGAGTGTTATTGGAATATCTAAGGAACTGCAGAAGCCATTTAGTACCTTTGAAGGAGACCAAAGGGGACAGAGGAAGGAGGGAAATGGCCACACCCTACCCGTGCACTGGTCACTGGCTCTCACAATCTTTACCAGTAACCTCTGCCTACTTGTGCAGCACTCATCTTGCCAAGCCACCATACCTCAAACTCCACTATGCCCTGCTCTGTCCAAACTCATGGATGAAACCATGACTATCAGCTACCAGTCAGCGAGACACAGTGGGTCCTGTAACAGCTCCCCACCAGCAGCACTCCATGGCATCACACTCTACCATGAGTCTAAACCTGCCCTGTGAGGAGCTAACTGCAAGGGCCTGTGGGCTCTTCCTCCTTCTCCTTCAGATACAGAGTGAGTTTCCTGCAGGGGGAAATAGAGACTCGGGTTGGACCTGCCGAATGATTCAGATACAGAGCTCCAGACTGATGGGGGAAGGCATCAGGGAGACAGAGGTGAAAATGTCAGGAGTCCACTCCCATTGATGTGTCAAAGGTTTTTGATACCACAAATTATAGGTTATAAAGATACCCAGCAATGAGTAGACAGATCAGTAAGACTGACTAGGAGGAGCTGGATGGACTGGGCAGATCGATCAATAGGCCAGGAACAAGGCAGGGGAGATGGGACTTGGAAGCTTTTACTCTTGTGTTTACAACAGGAGCTGCCATTGTCTGAGGTGGCAACAGTGATAACTTCACACTATGATTGCCCTCTGAGAGTAGCTTCCCCTTGGACAGAGAAACACCCCAGTACTACCCAAAGAAGACCCATGGCAGATTACCCATTCTAGGAGACCCAGAAACCTCCTGCACTGAGTCCTAACATTGATCTGCACCATCACTGGCTCCTCTTCACAACATGGGGCAAATGTATAGCTTGACCATTCAGACAAATATGACACGCTTTTCCTGCCAGGAAGCTTCTAGCTCCATATCTAAAACTCAGGTAAGGCATACAATGATCCTTGAAGATGTCCTACTTAGGACTGAAGACTCCATGGTCTTATTCTCTACACTTTGGTCATTTGTAGGTCTCTGTATTGATTACCATCCACTGCTTTTAACTTCTCTGATGAGACCCATGAATTAATCTATAAGCATAATTAGGAGTCCTGTAGTGCCAAATACACATGAATGGTGTGTAAAAGTTCTTATCCCATATTATTTAGCAGATAATATGAGGAAATATCTGTTATATTATAAGTTTACTTCTATCTATAATAAGAACTAGGAAAATAGAAAGAAAAGAAGTGTTTAGGCAAGTGAAAATGAGCAAGCCCTTTGGCAAACTGACTTCAAGACCCACTGCAATGGAAACACTTGTGTGTTACCCTAGGACATCAAGTCTCTTCATCTAATGCAATGAAAAGCTTTTCCACCAGGTTTTCCCATTGGGTCCCATATCTGGAATCCTTAGAGTGAGTTCCAGGGCTGAAGACACATCTGATGCTAACTCCTTCAGAAAGGCCATTAAATTCCGCTAGGGCTAACACAGGGTAGATTTGTCTCCTGCTCTGATGAGTGTGGTTTTGCCAACTGAAAATAGTTTATGTTTGGAATTCTAGGAACTCTTTAGAGAGTATAAAAATGCCAGAGTTCCAAGAGAGGTGGTAGCAGCTGCTGCTCCCCCTGCTGCTGTTGCTGGATTGCTGGGTTGCTGGGTTGCTGGGTTGCTGGGTTGCTGGGTTGCTGGGTTGCTGGGTTGCTGGGTTGCTGGGTTGCTGGGTTGCTAAGTTACTAGGTTGCTGGGTTGCTGGGTTGCTGGGTTGCTGGGTTACTGGGTTGCTGAGTTACTGGGTTACTGGGTTGCTGTTTGGGGGTATCCTGCCAACAAAGAATGAACTTGCCCCAAGGAACTCTAATTCCTTAATCAGCAGGAAGTAGTCTAAGGTCAATTCCCCTTTTCCTTCTGTCTTTCTCTCCTACCTAGTGCTAAGGGGGTTGGAAGGGATCAGGGTATATTAGGTAAAAGAACCCAATAAGGTAGCCAAAAAATACAGTTATACCTAGTACAATGTTAATTTTGTTTAAATAGTTGTCAGACTATATTGTTTAGAGAATAGCATCAAGAAAAAGTCTACATGGTGAGAGTAGACATGGGATAGGAACACTCAACCCAGTAATGTAAAACATAAATTATAATTGACTGATCATAAAGAATACAAGTAATAGAGCACACCTTCTTCTATACTGCCCATAGATGACTCCTTCAAAAGGTTTACTGAAGTCCCTTGAGTCATGTAACCAGTTTATACTCCATGATTTTTAGTATAATCATAGAATTCACCACCTCAATTCCCTTTCCCCTGAAACACAACCCTTAACATCCGCAATTCATACACACCAGTGTTCTCTTGTTTTAATGCATATAGGAATTTTTTTAAAGATTTATTTATTATCTATTTATTATAAGTACACTGTAGCTGTCTTCAGACATACCAGAAGGAGCGTCAGATCTCATTACGGGTGGTTGTGAGCCACCATGTGGTTGCTGGGATTTGAACTCAAGACCTTTGGAAGAGCAATCAATGCTCTTACCCGCTGAGCCATCTCACCAGCCCGCATATAGGAAATTTTAATTTATCATAGAATTAGAATTGTTAAAAATCCCATAGTGGAGATGGTATACATGTGAAGGGTGTGGGGGGAATATGTGAAGCCATTGAACAGGATTTCCCTGAAAGGCTGAGCTGTAGGTGACAAGGACATAGTTTACAGAACCAGCCCTGACATCATCTCTCCACCCACAGCCCAGGACTCAGCCAACCCCATCAGGAACACACATGGGCCAGGTGAGAGGACCCCTTGTCCATATGAAGGACATGGGCTTCTACACCTTCTGAGAAATTCCCTTTACCAAGCCACTCAGTGATGAGTGGCCAAGCATAGGACCACTGTGCTTTGCAACCTCCTGAAACCACTACATGATGGAGTGGTGTGAGAGATGTGTCTCCTCACCCAGCCATGTAAGCTCTCCTGTTTCCAGGGGGCTTTAGGTCCTAGGTTGGGTAGGTGCTCTGAGCTCTAGGACAGGCTGCAGTGATCCCTCCGAGTTCCTACAACCAGTCCCCTCTCTGAACAGGAAGTACATTTTGTCAAGTGCTCTCTGAGCTGCACAGGCTAGAATAATTTTGACCAACTCCTGACTCCAAGCTTGAGAAATGCAGAGCCCCTATTCCAAATGCTCCAGAAGAGAGGAGCAAAGATGCATTTGCACCTTAATTCAGACTATGCTTAGAGTATTCTGGCACCAGGGAAGTAGTCTGCAGGTGAGGTTCTGGTTGTTTCTGTGAACCTGTAAGAGCCTGGTAGTATCCCCAGTGGGTCCCAACACTGTGCCAACAAAAGAGGCCAGGTGCTATACTTTAGGATCAAATGTTATGCTTCCAGCTGGAGATTCTGTTGAGGAAAAGATGTTCTCTGAGAATCTGGACATGAAATGAAGAGAGTTCTACTACTCTATTGGAAACAATTGGTCTACTCATGAATATAGACCCAAATGGGTATACACATGTGACCAGTAGTTTCCACAAATAGTCTTTAGGTTCTCAATTTCCAAGCTATGGGAAGAGTGGGTTCTAAAGCTCCTAACAACCTTGAGGCCTCCCTGGAAGCCTGAGCTCCTTCCCTGTAGACTTTAGTGAGAAAGAATTTTAGAAAAAAGACCATGTTTGTAAGCAGAGCATCCGGGCATATAAGGTCTCAGGATGGCTAGGTGTAAATATGGATCTAGGTCTGGCCCACAGTCCCTGAAATAACCACCATTGCCACCAGGTATCCTCAGATGCTGATAAAATGAACAGACTGGATGTGACCCTGTTGAACCAGACCCTACCTTTCGTCTCCATGTTTGAAGATTGCCTGTATTTCAGCATCTACCCAATTGTCCTGCTCCAAATTGCCTATGAATGTAGACCATAGTCAGTAGTGGGAATGGGAGGACACTTTTCCTGCAGGAAGATAAGAAGAGACTTTAATTAGCATGCCTTGCTGTAATTTGGACCTTCATGAGATGCTTCTCACTATCAGGTAAAATAAGGCTTTCTTACCAAGTATAGAGAGCTGACTCATGGGGACTCAGAGCCCTGATGACGCTCAGAAGTCAGGCAGTATGTCTCAGGAACATTCTGGAATATTCTAGTAACTCACACTCAAAAGACTGAATCAGGTGTATCCCAACATTGAGATTCAAAGTCACCAAATACCCAGGTGCCATCGTGAAGAATAGGGTTGCTTTGAGGCCCATTCTGGTCTCCATTGCCTCTGAGATTTGTAGTGCCTTCAACCACCAAGTACTGTCTTAGCTCCTGTCTTCAGAGCCTCTGGATCTCAGTCCATTTTTATGGAGATAACAAGGTACTCTGGAAACTGTACTCTGGAAATTGCTCAAGGGTCATGGTGAACACCTCTGTCTCACAAAATCTGAATGGTTTTTCTAACCAGTAAAGTTGACCCCAAGGCATCTCCTTGTGTTCAGAACCTTGTGAATAAGTAGGATGGTTCCCATATCACATATCAGCCTAGGGAAGGTGGAAATGATTTCCTACATGTTAGAATCCACACCAATCATAAGATTTGAGAGAGAGTACCTGATCTCAGCTGAGGTATTGACAAAACCCTCATCTCCCTGCATAGAAAAATGAGCCAGTCCCTGTCTAGTTCCTTTACAGACAGTAACCAACTCATCTGCATGTGAGCAGGTAGATCCAAAGGCCCTGGTAACTCACTTGTAGGTCACAGGAGAAGAGGAAATACTAGCCATTAACAAAGTCAGGTCCGGTGGTCATGGGTGTAGAAGGGGGATGGGAATGACATATGGATCAGAAGGCCCACATGCCCTTCAACTTCTCAGGCATAAATACCTTATCCTCAAACCATGCTGTCTGATGGTATTGGATATAAAGTGACAAGCTGGCCAGACATGGGACCATTCAGGGTGGAATTGAAGGATGGAATTGAAGGATGGAATTAAGGTATCCAGAGGATATCAAAGATGTTCCAGGACATGCCATTAATGTTTGATCTTACATATCACAGGCCTTTAAGATCATATTGTAGATAAAATCTTCTCGACCAGACACTCCAAAAGCTTGGCAGCCTCTCCTGTGTTTCACTGTCATTCACTGTCATCGTTGGTGTTCACAGTAAGGTCTAGAGGCAAGAGAGATGACTGTGCAGTAAAGAGAAGATACTGATTTTCTGGAGTTCAGTTCTCAACACTCAAATCAGGGAGCTCACAACTGCTGTGGTTCCAGCTCTGAGAGGATCCAACACCCCTGAAGGGCACCTGTGCTAGCCTAAACATACCCACCCATGGACAAACATAAACATGTTGTCTTAGGTAGGGTTTTATTGCTGTAAAGAGACACCATGACCAAAGCAACTCTTATAAAAGTGAACATTTCATTGGGGCTGACTTACCACTTCAGAGGTTCAGTTCATTATTATCATGGCGGGAAGCATGGCAGCATGCAGACAAACATGGTGCTGGAGAAAGAACCAAGAGTTCTACATCCAGATTGGAAGACAACCAGGAGACTGGAATTCTACAGTAGCTTAAGCCTAGAAGACCTCAAAGGCCACCCCCTCAGTGACACACCTCTTCCAACAAGGCCACACCACTTAGTAGTGTCATTCTCTAAGGCCCAAGCATTCAAGCACGTGAGTCTATGGGGGCCAAAACTGTTCGAACCAACATATACACATGCATGTGTGCGTGCACCTGTGCACACACACACTTGCACGCACACACACACACACAATTAAAAATAAAATAAGTCCAAAATCGAAGTCTATCTCTACCTGTAGTGTCTTGGGAACCCAGATAGGATGGTAAGGCTTTGAGAGCCCAGGTTCATTCACTATGCCCCACCCCCCAATTTGAAACTCTTTCCTTGCTACCTATAACATGGACACCACTGACAGCCAGAAGTAAAGAGACAGAGAGATCCTGAGGGATATTCTATAGAACATATCAGAAAGGTTGCTGACAATCCTGGGATCTGTGAATAACAAAGATATCATCACCAGATGTCCTACCAATACAACTCCATGAACATAGCCTGAACAAAGCTTCTTTCTGTATGTGAGGTTACCCCAGAACTTGGCTTTTGTTTCTCTTATCTTTTCTCAACCCAGGCCCTGCCTGAAGGCTTTCCCACTCTGTCTAACCAGCTTCTCTTTGATTCCACTAGGTTAAATGTTACCTCCTGAGTTTGATTTATGTTAATTATTTCCCTGAACTCTGCTCCCTGGCAACACCTCACTGTTTTCCAATGCTGTTGGTCTTGTCTGCCAGAATTTAAAAAGAGTCATTTGGGACTAGCTCTGTCCTCACCTGTTGCTTTTGAGATTTAAGGAGCAGCTCACTTCTTGCTTCCATGTGTGTTCACACCACACCACCTCCTCTCACCAACTGATACACTTCTGAGTGAGTGGGGTAGGTATTATTAATGACTTTGTGTAGGTGAAGTATACTGTTCCCACTTCTCTGAGGTGAACTGAGAGTAGACTTGCTGAGTCATATAACAAGCATGTGTACCATCATCCAGCTTTTAAAAAAACTGCCCCACTGTCCTCCAAGATGACTCTTTTCATTCCCTGCCAACTGTTCCATGTCCTGTTTGAGCCTCCCAAGTGTAAGATTAAAAGTGTGTACCTCCATGCCTCATGGCCTTACGGTTTTAGATCTGATTATGATGGATGGGCATGTGGTGTCTCACTGCAGATGTTTCCCTGAATCTCCCTCTCTATACCACACTTCTATAGATGTACACACACACACACACACACACACACACACACACACACCAACCACATACTACACACACACATGTACACGTACCACCTACACCACAGAAATGCCCTGAGGGTCTGCTTTGTTCCATATGTTTACTCTGGTCTTGGCCATTGGTGACACAGGGCCTCTGAATAGAGCACAGAATGTGGCAGGGTATGGGAATCTTCCCACACCTTTGGCACATGGCAGCTCAGGATTAGGAAGAAGGGCTAGACTGTTTAGCTAATATCAAGAAACTAGTTCCACCGCCCTGAGTTGGAAGGCCTAGGACCTCTCAGTTCCCACAGCCCAGGTGTTCATTAGGTCAGAAACTTAAGAGCAGAGCGTGATTTGGCCAGGCAGGGATGGAACCTTGGGGCATCTGCCCTGAACAAACTCAAAACAGCATAAATAGTACGGGGTAGAGACAACTGATGAACTCTCTGACTGGCCAGGAGAAAAGAGGACAGACTCCAAGGTCTTTTCTTTATTATAGGCTTAGAGTTCTCTGAAAATGTAATTTTAAGATAGGGGGTGGTACAGGGTATAACCCTGAAGGAATAAAACTCAGTAAATAAGAAAGATTGGGAAAAAAGGGGGGAGCTGGCAAGATGGCTCAGTGGGTAAGAGCACTGAGTGCTCTTCCAAAGGTTCTGAGTTCAATTCCAGCAACCGCATGGTGGCTCACAACCACATGTAATGAGATCTGATGCCCTCTTCTGGTGCAACTGAAGACAGCTAAAGTGAATTACCCAGGAGTGAGTGGGGCCAGCCAGAGGTCCTGAGTTCAATAAAAATAAAAATAAAAATAAAAAGGATTTCATTCTTAAAAAAAAAAGAAAAAGAAAAAAAGAAAAAGGAAAAGAAAGATTCACTAAAATAAACATTTCCTACTTTATAGCATAGGTGATAACAGATACAGAAAAAGGAGTGAGGTATTGGTATTTGCTATTCATTTAAAAACCAGTTCAGTTCAGGGGGATTGCAATCTCACTGTAAGAACAAGATAGGCTGGCCTGACCATGCAGTTCTCTCAGTCTAGACCACCAACCAAGGAGTGTACCTGGAAGGATCCATGGCTTTGGATACATATGTAGCAGAGGATAGCCTTGCCTGACAGCAATGGGAGAGGAGGCCCTTGGTCCTGGGGAGGTTTGATGCCCCAGTATAGGGGTATGCTGGAACTTCAGGAAGGGAGCATGTTGAGTGGATAAGACAGCACTCTCAAACAGGCAAAGGGAAGGGGGGACGGGAGGTTATGGAGTGTCCTGTGTCTCCTCGGGGCTCAGCCCTCTGGTGGAGGTGGTATAGGGGAGTTTTGACTATGTTTATCCCTCACTAGCACCTGACCCATAGACCTGGCATTAGGCTATGGGAAGCCACACCAGGCTTGGGGAATCAGTCTGAGGTCCAGGGACTGCTGAATTTGCCGGGGGCGTGGGGCAGACCTGCACAGAAGCCAGGGACGTCAGGTTCACAGACTCTTGGGCACCCAGGCACTGCTGGAAGCCTCTTAAGAACTGAGAACACGCCTGGCAGTGGTGGCACACGCCTTTAATCCCAGCACTTGGGAAGCAGAGGCAGGTGAATTTCTGAGTTCGAGGCCAGCCTGGTCAACAGAGTTCCAGGACAGCTAGGGCTATACAGAGAAACCCTGTCTCGAAAAAACCAAAACCAAAAAAAAAAAA
>NW_022196905.1:243082132-243082508 GCF_008632895.1 Mastomys coucha
GAGCTATATCCCCAGATCTGAACAGGATGCTTCTTAGACGAGGGTGGGTTTGCAGCTGGTGGGAAAGGACAGTAGAATTTGGAAGTGCAGAACAGATAGATAGTGCAGGGAAAATAGGAGGGGACTTGGGGCTGGTGTTCATGAAAGAATTGCAGATGTAGCCTAGGATGAGAAAAACAAGAATGATAGTGTAAGAACTTCTGTAAGAATTCTGTGAGATACAAGACACTTGTTTACTGGCACTAACTCTGATTATTTGACAGTGAGCAAGGGTGCCTCTAAACTGTCTGCTTAAACATGGAGGAGCTTGCCTGTACACCTTTCAAGATGTGAAGGGAATAGGAACATGGGTTTGAGGCAAGCCTGGGCCAATTGT
>NW_022196905.1:243084517-243085096 GCF_008632895.1 Mastomys coucha
AGGATGGATCAGCCCTGGCTGCCTATGGCGATGTGGTAGTCGTCACTGTCCAGTATCGCCTTGGGATCCTTGGCTTCCTCAGGTGAGACGACCATCCTAGAAAAGGACATTGAAGCACTGAGGGAGGCCTTCCCATAAGATTCTGAGGGTAGAGGGGCTGGAGAAATGGCTCAGACAGTAAAGTTTGCTTGCATACAAACATGAGGACCTGAATTGGGGTCCCCGACATTCGTGTAAAAGCTGGGTCTGGCTGTAAATCTCTGTACATCTCAGCACTAAGTAGACACATATCCAAAAACCAAGAGGCAAAACACTTAAGCAAGATGGCTAATATTGACTCCTGACCTCCACACTCGACAGAAATTCATGTGTGCATGCACTCCACAAACATGCCACACAGCACACAGTTCACATGTGCGCACACATACAAACATACACACAGAAGAGGAAGGGAGGGGAAAGAGAGGGAGAGGGACAGGGATAGGGACAGGAAGAGAGTATTCCTGCTCTGCATGATAGAATGGGGCCCAATCAAAGCCAAATCTGAGTATTCAACTTGAGCAAGGCATATTCTCTCTG
>NW_022196905.1:243086619-243087403 GCF_008632895.1 Mastomys coucha
TATTGGGAAGCTCCTCTTGGGCCCAAGGATTGAGGGCGGGGCAGTTGCTGTGGGGAGAAAGAGAGAAAGGGTGGGCATGCTTTCAGAGAAAGAGAAGAAGGAGAGACCAAAAAGTTGTATTTTATAGGGAGGAGACTTTTGGGGAAGGGCAGCCCAGCCCCTGGGCTTGAAGGTTTAGGGTTGGGGCAGGGTGTGCCTGGTAGGGACTGAGGGATGCTGGCAGAATCTGGAGGCCATGTCTTTGGTATGTAAAATATGCACCTCAGTCCAGGTCCCTGGTGTCCAAAACCAAACAATGAACTCTAGAGATAATAATTGGATAGCGGTACCTGGGGTGCTTTGGAGTAAGTGAAGACAGGCTAAACCTATCATTTAGCAGCCCCTAGTCCCAGGTCCCAGCTGTGATGGAAGAGTGAGCAGGGTATTGTGACTCTGGGTTTGAGGGATAATTCAGAAACCTCAGAGGGACTCATTGCTTCACATCTGCCCAAGAGCATCGCCTGCTCCATACCTCACCATGGAGAGGAGAGATTATTCTTACCACAAATTCCAAACCTTTCTGTCTCTCTGGAAGCCATCCCTCCTGCCTCAGCCCTGCTCCAGACACAGCATCCTTTCCATTCCCTTCCAGACATGGCCATGCATGCTCTTATAAGTGCCTCAAACTATTACTGAACTAGAAACGGCCATAGAAGGGGACACTGGAAGGAATAAGGCTCTTGAGTTGGTAGCAGGTCTCTCCAGGTAGCCTTGGACACAGACATTGTCATCAGAGCTCAGTACA
>NW_022196905.1:243087787-243090288 GCF_008632895.1 Mastomys coucha
TCAAAATTATCCTGTTTAGTTCCTATGGAATCAGTAGACTTCTGTCTTGCTCTTTCCTGCAGAAAAACGTGAACATTTCCTACATAGTCAATGACTCCTTCTTCCCACAAAGGCCAGAGAAGCTCCTAGCAGACCAGCAATTCCCCACTGTGCCCTATATGCTGGGAGTCACCAACCATGAGTTTGGCTGGCTCATACCCAGGGTGAGTGACCTTTGGCACCTGTGCTCCCCAAAATTGTGCCCAAGTAACCTTCCCTATACCACACCATAGCAGCCATGGCCTGAGCACTCCGGTCATTCCCATTTTGGTAGGTAAGAAAGCCGAAGGTCAAAGCTACTAAGCTTCCTTTTCACCAAGCAAATGCTCTGCTCTTTGCCAAGTTGATCTTCTGGGAAGTGCTAACCCACAGTGCATTTTTGGTAGTGACTGGATAATAGACCCTGCTCTAAGCAACTGGAGAGTGTGACTCTGTGCCTGAAAAGCTAAGATTCACAGGTTTCAGGCTGCATTAAGCCCCTGGACATAGATGACTTCTAATCCATTCTGGGTGCACAGAGCCCATTAAGAGTGACTCCGCTGTGCTGTATTCCTGGAAGCCTTGCCTCATCTGCTATTTTTGCTTGTCTACCCATCGTCAGAGAAACTTCCCATCCTCCCATGATGCTGAAGACCAAACACAGGTTCTCTCACTGCCAACCAAGGATGCTGCCCCTGAGCCTGCTCCTGAGCCTGTCAATTGTTTTCAATGACTGAAGCCTCGCACTAAGGATAGGGCCCATAGTGATTCTTCACTTTGCGATTTGAGCAGCTGCTAGGATGGGCCACTGGAGTCTACAGTGTTCTCTTCTACTGACACCATGCTGTCAAAAAGAAACAGGAAAGAAAAAGAGAGAAAGAAAGAGAGAGAGAGACAGAGAGAGAGAGAGAAAGAGAGAGAGAGACAGAGAGAGAGAGAAAGGAAGGAAGGAAGGAAGGAAGGAAGGAAGGAAGGAAGGAAGGAAGGAAGGAAAACAGAAAGGAGTTCTTTTCTTGACATTCCCCCATTGAGCATTAGTCCACCATAAAATCAACTTCTCCCCACTAGGACTTGGACATACATGAACTCAGTCCCATGATAGTCCTAGGAAGCATATCATTGCCATGTATCATTTACAGATTAGAAAACTGAGGCACAAGATGTTCAAGAAGCTTTCATGAACCTAGTAAGTGGTAGACCTGGCATTTTTATCTCAAGGAATCAGACATCAGGTGCTAAGTTACTGCATCTAACCCAGGCACCACATGTTCCTGTTGCCCACTCAGGTGGGAGAGATAGAAGAGTCTCAAGTTGGAAACCAGCCTGGGCTACACTGTGAGCTCTTATCTCAAAAACAAAAATATCTGTGACATAAAAAAATCAACACTTGATTCAATTGCCTGAGGTCTTTGTTTGTTCCTTGTTTTGATTCAGGATATTATTCAGTAGTCCAGCTACCTTAAAAGTCACTGTGGAACCCAAGCTGGCTTCAAACTTGAAGCCATCATCCCACCTCAGCCTCTCAAGTACTGGGATTACATGAGCCAACATACCAGGCAATAAGTGATGCTTTTAACTAGAGCCCATAAGGTTCTCACATGAACCATGAGGAACCTGAGTTCCATCCATCGCTGACCACAAAAAAACTCAGGCATAATGCTAGATATCTGTAACTCCAGTGAAGGAGAGGGAAGGGTAGGATCCCTGGAGCTCACTGCTCGGCCACTCTAGCCAAACTGACCAGCTCACGGTTCTGGAAGGGACCTAGCTCACAAAATAAGGTGGAAAGAGATTGAGAAAAAAAACCTGAATTTATTTTGACCTAAGCCTGAGCAGACACGCACACAAACACGTACAAACACCACACACACATACGCACACACACACACACACACACACACAAACATGCACATAAACACACACATTTGCAGAAGACACACATACATGTGCACATAAGCATACACATGTGTGCATACAAACACATACAAACAGATACAAAAGAAGAAGGGATATATTGAATAAATACTAATCTCCCTGGTGGCACTGCGGTTAGTCTCTGACAGCTGTACGCAATACCGCTATACTAGGCAACTCCATTCTCAGCAATCAGAAGTCTCACCATTGTGGATTTAATTACATAGGACTCTATCATTAGTTTGTGCACACTGGACTAAGAATGTCCTCTTCCTCAAGCCTGAGGGTGAAGGGCAATGATTGAGCTATACTATCCCCACAGGTCTGGAATATCCTGGATAAGTTGGAACATTTGAGCCTGGAAGACCTGCTGGAGATTTCAAGGCCCTTCTTGGCCCGTATGGTAAGGCAAAAGGAAGGAGGGAGGGATGCTGGGCACCTAGTACAGCAGTCTCTGATCCACTCCCAACGCCGCTCACTGGCCACTAAATCTCCTGGCCCAAGTCTTAAGTCCACAGAAACTAAAGAGACCAAGAGTGGTGGCTGTGGACAGTCAAGCCAGCATTCAG
>NW_022196905.1:243090684-243091733 GCF_008632895.1 Mastomys coucha
AAGTGCCCTCTGAGATCATGCCCACCATCATAGATGAATACCTAGACAATGGCTCAGATGAATCAGCTACAAGGTATGCCTTCCAGGAATTGCTAGGTGATATCGCGTTTGTCATTCCAACCTTGAACTTCTCAAAATACCTTCAAGGTAAGTCAGCCCTTGCCACCTGCCCTGTCTTCCCTATAGCATCACAGGTGACATAGCTACCTATAGGTACAGAGTCCCTCTGATGCTTTACATCCTACACTCTACAGCCACCTTTAAGCCCATTACAGAGTCGGGGGTGGGTAACCTTGGCAGGATACCATGCAAATGAAAGAAAAATTGAGAAAGCTAGAGTGACCTATCAAAGGTCAACCAACGGGCTCATTACTAACTCTCTCTCTGAGATTTATTCACCTGGAGGGCAATTCAGTACTTCTGATGATCCTGACACTGTTCTATAATTGGCCCAAATTCTTGTGACTTCAGGCAAGATAAAGAGGTCATCTCTGGGACTCGTGATCATCATTTGTAAAGTGGGAGCATAGGGAATGTTAATCAAAAGCAGTGGTGTGACCACTGTTAACTCTGTGAATCTTTAATACAGCTCCTCGTGGGGTGGTGACCCTCCTCCCCAGAAATATAAAATTGTTTGGTTGCTACTTTGCAACTGTAATTTTGCTAATATTATGAATCATGAAGTAAATATCTTATGCTCATGATATCTGATATGTGATATCAACTTAGAATATGTGACATCAATTTAGAACTGCTGTTCTAAAGATCATCATAAGTATTAAAACAAATGACACACCACGGTCAGGCCAGGTGTGATGACATGCACCACAACACTTAGAAGTGGAGACAGGGGGATCAGGAGTTCAAAGTCACCTTTAGCTATGTAGTAGGTTCTAGGACTGCCTAGGCTATAGGAAAATTTATCTTTAAAACCCAACAACATCCACCAAGCAGTCTCAGGATAGCTTGCCATCCATCTCTAGTCTGGACCATTCTTCTGATGAAGATTTTTGCCATTACAAACTTGTGCAGCCAGATGGCCTGATTGA
>NW_022196905.1:243092424-243093579 GCF_008632895.1 Mastomys coucha
CAACCCAAGAATAGTGGAGTCCCAGCAGGGCAACTGCAACTTCTTTCTGTTTCTGCCCAGAGACTTTATCCTGGACAAGGCTGCTGTGAGCCCATGTTTCTTAAAGCATCAGCCCCTGAGAGACCAGTATGGTGGACTACTGAATGTTGCCACTCTGGTTTCTACTTCGCAAACTTTGCACAAGTTCCTGCTTCTTCCTAAAGTGCCTTGAACCCTTCCTGTACGGCAAGGTCTCGCACACTAATCAACCTCTTCAGAGGATCTGTTCTCCTGAGAACCCTCCTCTGCTTTCTCTAAGCTGTGTGCACCCATTAGAACCCAGTCTGCCATGAGCTCACACTGTCCATGTCTGAGTCTTTGTCCCTCCCTGTAACCCTTCTTTTTTGAGACCTGCCTCTGATAGCCACACCTCTCTGCCCATCTCCTGCTATTCGCCATGCCTCCAACCTGGTTCCAGTTACATTCGAAAGCTCCACCTCCACAGAGAAACAAGGAAGTCGCTGATTGGACTATCATGCTGACATATTTGGAGGGAGTGGTTTTTGCTCCAGGTAATATACCTGTTGGGGGGACAAAGGAGACGAATTAAAATCAAGATGGCTGAGCAGTCATATCTCCCATCTAATTTTTACCCTTCCACGTGGGTAGGTATGCCTGTGGCCACTCTATCCTATCACTAACTCTCTCTTGCTGCTGGTCTTCTTTCTAACTCCATATTTCCAGGTTACCCACTGTTTTAACGTTCCTGATGGACAGTAACACCTCCCACAGAAGGTCTCTGAAAATGAGAGCAGACAACCATGGCAACATTAGGAAGGACCAAACCAAGGAGGAGTGACAGACAAAAATCTATGACTGGTGGACCTGTGGATTTTAGATTTGAACCCTGACCCTTCAGATACCAAAATGATACTCCATCCCCCATGGATGTCTACCCTGGCCAGAAAGGTGTTCTGGTGAGGTGGAAATATTATGACACTGGGTGCTCTAGATTATAACAAACCTTATCTCTAGCCAGGACCTTCTCTGGCCTGATTGGTCTTTGCTATGGCACAAAGCAGAATCAAATCCAGCAAATTCAACCTCTCTAGATAACAGTATACCTTCATTGGCTGGCCTCCAGGCATATAGACAAAGTCCAGGAACTCACCCCTC
>NW_022196905.1:243094076-243104819 GCF_008632895.1 Mastomys coucha
GAGGTCTTACAAGGTTTCCCATTCTCCAACCCCTCCTTCCACCAAAGAAGTTTGTCCCCATAACCTGAAAGAGAACCTGCCAGCTACAAAACTGGACCCAGTGTGTGTCTCTGGTGCTACAGGGAACTGTGAGAAATAAGCCATGCATGACTTTGGGAAAGGGAAGGAGGGCCATCTAAGCCAAGACCTAAAAGAGAAGCAGAAGTTATTCAAATGGGGAGGCCAAAGTATAAAAGGAATGAGAAGCTAGGGAAAGAGGTGGTCCTTCTCCAAGGGCACAGAGTCTGAAGAAATCCTATTCCATATGAACAGACTGAAATTGGATTATGGAATGGGGGAGGAGAGGGAGACTTGACTATGATCAGATCGTGGACTTAAGAACCAGATGACCCCAGAGAGATTCTAACCAGAGGTGATTTGATAGGTGTGCTATGTAGACGAGAGGGCAGGAGACATTTGGGTAAAGCAAGGAGGAGCCCCTGCATTTTAGAAAATAGAGACTGCTGATGGGCTCTTCTGTTTTTGTGACAGAAGATCTCACTTTTTAATGCAGGACCTTACTCACTAGGTAGTCCAAGGTGGACACAAACTCATGGCAAACCTCCTGCCTCAGCTTCTTATGTGCAGGAAGGATAGATGCACACCACCCCACCAGCTTACTGGTAGACTCTGGACTGACAGTCATCTGACATGGTGACTAATGACACCCAGATGTAAAGAGAAAGAAAGTCTGGGGGCAGTGTTAACAAAGGAGCTGCTCCAGGAACAGAGGGTCTAATGTGGGATGGTTTCTGGCCCCTGAGCAGGCCACACCTGCTCTGATGCTGCCAGCTCCTGAGGTCCCTGGAGAGTTGAGCAAACTGGCTGGTGAGGCCTCAGACCTAGCCTAACTATAACTCAGGGAGGAATAATTAAGCTTGGAAGTTTCCTGGGGATTCTATACCTCTTGATTTTACATATTCATTTCCCAAGCTGCTATCCCTGAGAGTCACCTTGCTGGCCAGCGTGTCACAGCATGTCAATGTCCTTCTTCCAAGGGCCCAGCTGGCCTGTAAAACAGAGCACAGAAGTACCTTCAGATGAAGCAACTGTGGGTTATGTGGAGCCTCCTGTAGCAAGGTGGCAAAATGGGTTATATGTGTCATGTGTTGTGTGGACACCAGGAGGTGCTGCAGGAAAACACTGCTCCTCCAGACAAGTGGAGCCATATGATTGCAATGCAGACTCACAACCTAAACTGTTGAGTCCCACATGGGCTCAGTCTCAGACACACACAAACTCACCTACATGCTACTCAGTATGAGTCACCATTTACTGGTGTTTATTTCTGGACAAGTTTCATTTTTGCCTTAAACTGAGGTTTGTTTGGTTTGCTGGGAGTTTTTTGTTTGTTTGACTTCTTGTTGTTGTCATTGTTAGCAGTTTTTGTCTAAGCCCCACCCCACAATTACGTGTCAACAGCAGGTATACCTCACTCATGATAAAAGGGGCTGATTGCCCCCTCCTCTCTCTCTCTTGCTCTGGCCTTCTTACTCCCTCTGTCTTCTTGTCCCTTCTCCCCTCTCTTCTCATTTCCTTCTCCCATCTCTCTCCACATGCTCATGGCCAGCCCCTACTCCTCTATTCCTCTTCTCTATCTATCAATCTACCTATCTTTCTATCTATCTACCTCTGGTTTTTCAATCTCTACAACACTCTTAACTCCCCTCCCTGTGCCCTGAATAAACTCTATTCTATACTATACCTTCCTGTGGCTAGTCCCTCACGGGGAAGCTATGCCTCAGCATGGGCCCACAGAGGCACCACCTTAGCCATCCAGTGGCCATGGATGAATTGGTTTACCTGAAAGGGGGGTTGAAAATGAGAACTGAGTGGGAGAGAAGATTGAAGCCAAGACAAACATTCTGATCAAGGCTCAAAGTTTAATATACAGCCCTGTGTTTATATAGGGAGAGCCCATAGACCCATCGATTGTTTTAGCTGGATTATTCTGCAAAGCAAGCTCAACAGGCAGTCTATTCCTCAAAGTTCCTCTAGGAAATTGCAGATGCAGCAAGGCTGGATGACTTAGCCTAGCTCATAAAACCCATTCTGGCATTCACTCAAAATCTGTTTAGGCTGGTCAAGGCTTGGGGAAGGGCACTATTCCCCCTCTTTTTGATTTTTAAAGATGAGCAGCATCAGTATCTGGAGGGGGACACAAGATTTACTAGTGTTCTATAATCCCTTCTAGGGTATAAAGTGGCCAAGCAACTGTGCCTGTCTTAGGTTGATGTCTACATTGCTCCTTCTTACCCATCATGGAGGACAAACAGAACTTTTGATGTATGTCTCTGTCTTAGGTCCATAGGAGCTGAAGGACACTCTTATCAAGCTCTGACTACTGGTCTTCTATAGCACATGCTTTCTCATTCTGACCAGAGTCTCGAAGGACATATGAATATAGACTCAATACATTTCTTCATAGTGATGAATAACTGCCATAGTGAATAGCTGAACTTACTGAGAGCGATCCTGTGTGAAAGCAACCAATCTGTTAAAGATTCAAGGTCCAAAATTTGAAAGCAACAAGATAATTAGAAATTAAAGTTATGTGCAGGAATGTCCCTGGTATCTAATTCAGCTGCTAATTGCCAAAGATCAAATACAATGTCTGGCCACCAGGTTTCTGGGGTGTGGCTTTGAGAATTGAGAGAAAACACTTGCACTCCAGTAAGAGTGGAGAATACACTCCAGGTTAACTCAGCTGGCTGATAGGGATTTTGAGACATTTTCATCATTGGTATCATAACCATTAGAAGGCTCAGGATCACTTCCAGTTTCCATCTGCACCCGGAGCTGAACCTGTACCACATAGGGCTCCATACAACAATAGAACCAGGAGAGAGCTAGCCTCCCAAGAGTGCACAGAAGCCTGTGAGCACAGGTAAAACCACCACTGCTACTCAGAGGGTCCCTCCTAGAATCCTCAGGACACAGGAACTGAGGAGCAGGCTGGAACAGGAGCCTTCCGGTTTGCCTCTATGCCCAGAGCTGATCCTGTGCCATAGCACTACATCCACCTGGAGAGAGCTGCTCTCCCAGGAGTGCTGACAAACCTGCAAGCACAGGTAAGACCACCACTTCTCTTCAGATTCCTGACCTAAGAGGAACCCTCCCAAAGCCATCAGGACACAGGAACCAAGGAACAGCTGGGGACAGGATTCTTCTGGTTTCTGTCTGCACCCCAGAGCTAACCCTACCACAGCTCTCCATACCTAAATTCTTCCTGGAGATAACAGGTCTCCCAGCAGTACTGACACAGAGGCATGCAGGAGGGAAAAGCCACAGTCACAGACAGCAAGACCAGCTAAAACCTGAGATAATCAGATGGGAGAAGGCAAGAGCAAGAACTTAAGCAACAAAAACCAATGCTACTTGGCATCATCAGAACACAGTTCTCCCACCACAGTAAGCCCTGGATCCCCCAACACACCAGAAAAGCAAGGCTGATTTAAATTCACATCTCACAATGATGATAGAGGACTTTAAGAAGGACATAAATAACTCCCTTTTAAAAAAAATACAAGAGAACACAGGTAAACAGGTAGAAGATCTTAAAGAGAAAATCAAAAATCCCTTAAAGAATTGTAGGAAAACACATCAAACAGGTGAAGTAACTGAACAAAACCATCCAAGATCTAAAATGGATATAAAAACAATAAAGAAATCACAAAGAGAGACAACTCTGGAGATAGAAAACCCAGGAAAGAGATCAGGTGTCATAGATCTAAGCATCACCAACAGGACACAAGAGATAGAGAAGAGAGAATCTCAGGAGCAGAAGATACCATAGAAAACATTACACAACAGTCAAAGAAAAAGCAAAAAACAAAAACCTCCTAACCCAAAAGATCCAGGAAATCCAGGACACAATGGGAAGACCAAACCTTAAGATAATAGGTATAGAAGAGACTGAAGACTCCCAACTTAAAGGGCCAGTGTCTAGTTTCTGGGACCACAACAAGGACAAGAAGAGACTCTGAAAGGGACATTAATCCTACTTCTGTACAAATTGAGAAAAACGGGGATACCTCGTAAAAATACCAAAAAGCAAGGGAGGTCCATTAAGCCTAAAGACAAAGAACTTCAGAAAAGTTTACAGATCAATGGGAAAGATAAAGTGTAACCAGCCCACGCTGTAAGCTGTAAAACTCTGTTCTGAAAAGATATAAAAACTACCTGCTTTATGCAGCACTTGGGAGGCAGAGGCAGGCGAATTTCTGATTTCGAGGCCAGCCTGGTCTACAGAGTGAGTTCCAGGACAGCCAGGGCTACACAGAGAAACCCTGTCTCGAAAAAACAAAAACAAAAAACCAAAACACAACAACAACAACAACAAAAAAAAAACCTCCGAGCTTTGTTTCATCAGGGTCGCTCTTGGCCCAAATGCAGGACACGATCCAAGTATACTAGTTCAATAAAAACCTCATGCAATTTGCAGCGATCTCCTTCCTGATTTTTCACGAGTTGGGCACCCACGTCGAATTTAACACTTCTTGGAGATAGCACCAATCTCCTCCCTCTTCCTTGCCCTGGCTCACAGATTTCCATTACTAGGGGTCCCTCTATCTCTTAGGCTTTGGGTTTTTGCCCTTTGGATCCTCTTCTCACATGGTATTGCCCTCTCATAATGTTCTATAAGCTGCCCCCTGTTGGAACATGGTCAAAAGAATGCTTTGGGGAACTGAGAGAGGCTCCAGGAGAAAAGCAGAGGGAATTTTACCTGGTGCCTTTGTTCCATGGATAAACATTTTCTTTGAACTCATAAGACATGATTAATCTTGCTGGGTGTCACAACATAGCTATAGAACCCAATATAGTCCATGTGCTCTGAATCTGGATATGGCCTTCTGCCTTGATTTCATTCTTTCCCAGATGTAATCTATGGTATGTATAGATTGTATACAGGCAAATGTATTTCAATTGGTCTGTTCGGAGAAAGTTCTGGGAAAGAGCTACTCTGTTAACATTTAATATGTGCTTACTGGTATTTATTTACATGTTTTTCTGGTCATATTTGTCTGAATTCAAACAATCTTCTTCATATCATTTCTTTCTTTTGTTACATTTGCATATAAAAGCACACTAAAAATAAAGTAACTGTCTACAGCATCAGACTGTAGTCTCCTCAATTTTTTCAAGATCCTCAGATCCCAGGTCCAACAGACAAGATCTGCATAGTTGGCTGAAAGTCAACACCATTCCTTTGTCCAAAGGACAATGTCCAGGACCTCAAGGAACAAAGTTAATAATAGCCTGAACTAGTTAATAAGAGTTTAGGATAGCTGACATCTGTCTCTTCTCCCAGGCTTCTGATTTATCCTCTACACAGAAGAATTTGACCCAGAGAGGGGAAGTGACTTTCTTACAGCCCCACAGAGTGGGGATTTTTATGTGGAGGCTTGCTGGCTTCTGACTACATAATGTACCCTCATAAAGCAGGCTCTCCTGATACTGGAGTTGGTGTATGAGGAATCAAATGTAGGTGGGTATCTGACTGTAGGAAGCAGCAGGCCAGCAAGGAAGGGCCAGAGAGGGGTGTTTTACAAGGCAATGAACTCAGATAATGGTCTTGTGGCCAATATGAAGTAGCAAGGGCCATTTCCCATGTCACTCAGGCACTGGTGTGTTCCCTGGCCTCCACACCTGCCCTGTAGCCCAAGGATAGAGCAGTGTGTGCAATGTTCTCTCCACAAGCTCACCACCATCAACTAGGTTTTCAGATGTAGAGGAATCTACAGAGGCAAGAACCAAGGAGAATTAGCATCCACATGTCCTTCATCCTGATCCTTAGGCTCCAGTCTGCCCCCAACCAATGTGAGACCCAGGGGAGAGAAGACTCAGGCATACCACACTTCCTCTTGGATGGGCAAACATCATCTGGCCTCTGCCTCCTCCTGGGAAACCACACAAACCCCAGAGTAGGCTCAAAGCAGCAGAGATCATGTGGTGGGTGGCCAGAGACATACCATCCTTGGTCTAGGACACAAAAGTTAGTGTACAGCCTTCTTCAGGACCACCTTCCATAGAAGAAACACCAAGGAGTTGCTCCTTCTCCAAGGACTGGGAGATCTGATTCATTACATGCCTAGGCATAGCCCAGGCAGGGTCTCCATGTTCCTCTTTGAACCCTCAGATCATAACATGGCCAGGCTACTCTTTTCAAGGTACAAAAACTCTCTCACTGCTTCAATCCTTAGGCTATACCTGACCAAGTCAGAGTTTGCCAAGTACACCTGGGCTTGAATTGAGCATGAATTGACAGAGGTGCCAAGATTATGGCAAGAAGAAATATTGGCAGAAACAACAGGTGTTCCTTGAACATGTCTGGGAAGCCAGATGTAGTGGCACATGCCTTTACTCCCAGCACTTAGGAGGCAGTAGCAAGTAGATCTCTGAGTTTGAGGTCAACCCAGTTTACACGATGAGTTCTAGGCCTACCAAGGTTACATAGTGACTCATTGTCTCAAAAAGAAGGAGGAGAAGAAGATGAAAAGGAGGAGGGGGAGGAGGGGAAGAAAAAGGAAGAAGAGTATGAAGAAGAGGGGGTGCTGTTGGAATGGGGGGAAGAAAAAGAAAAGGGGAAAAAGGTGTCTGGCATCTCTGAAGTCTATATCTAGAGTGTCTCACATTGAGGTCACCTGAAAATTAGAGATGAGTGATAGAAACACCTCAGTTCTCTCCTGATAGGATAGTCATACATTCAGGCTCAGGTTATTAAGACTCCAGGTGCTGTATCATGGCCTTTCCTGTGCAGTCAGGGCAGTCCCTGGAAGCCAGGTTCTAGGCTGGGCTCTCTGTAAGTAGGATAGGGAAAAGTAAGACTCCCAGGCTGTTCAGTGAATCTGGACAAGTTGGTCTCCTGTAAAAGGCTGAAGAGCTCATCTTTGTCCACTAAAGGCAAAATTCCAGATAAGGTCCCTGGACAGGAGATAAGCTGGGTTTGGGGTTTAGCTGTTAACAGTGTGAGGAAGGGCATCCCACATATGTTTGAAAGGAGTGGTGTTGACCTGCCATCTCTCTGTAGGTGGTGTACTCACAGTCTGAAGCCACCAGCTTGAAAATCCCTTGCCTCTCGGATTCTTAGAATCCTAGAACCCCAACTAAGTTAGACACCAGTACCCCAACTCCAGCACCTAAAAAGACTACCCTAAACCAAAGGGCACATTCTGGAAGAGATGATACTTGTAACTCAGAGACAAAAACAAAAAACAAAAAAAGACTGTAAATATGAATCTTTGTTCTTTGTGCTGTCATGGGAAAATGCTTTGTACTTCTATATATTTATGCCCAATAATACACCTTTTATAACCCAGTCACTCTTCCCAGCCAAGTCCTGCTAGAGATGGAATTCAGGCAAGTTCTCTCCTATTGACTGTATCCCTACCACTTTCTTTTTATTTTGAGACACTGTCTCTCTAAGTCTCACAAGTTGGCCCTGAACTTAACATGTAGCTCAGGAGAGCCTCAATCTGTGATCTTCCTGCTTCAGCCTCCTTAGAAACTGGGATTGCAGGCCTTGAGTCACCATGCATAGCCCCAGCTTTTAGTGTTTTGAAATGTGTGTCTTGTTATGTAGCCCAGGTTGGCCTCAAAGTCTTCATCTTCCTGACTCAGCCTCTCAAGGACTGAAGGGGACATCATGTCTGGCTGTGGTACTACCTTCTGTATGACAACTTTCTAGGGTGAGAATTTTGCTTTCTTTTAAAAATGCAGCAATATGGGTGCTGGAGAGAGAGCTCAGTGGGAAAGAGCACTGACTATTCTTCCAGAGGACTCAGGTTCAATTCCCAGCATCCACATGTCAGCTTGCAACTGTATGTAACTACATGATCTGACACCTTCACAGACATACATGCAGCCAAACCACCAATGCATGAGAGATAAAAAAGATATTAAAAAGAAAAAAAAAACAGCAATACAACCAGCTGGACCTAGGCACACAAGACCTCTTCCTGACCAGGTGGCACAGGTTCCTTCTACTCTGGGACCGTGCCCTGAGCAGACCTTTGGCACAAACTCCACAGCCAGTCTCACAACACCTAGATGAAGCCCCACTCCCAGGGACTCTAACACACCCAGGATCACAGGATCACAGAATCAAAGGAGCTGGGCCACAACAGGATCACAGGATCCCAGAATCACAGGATCACAGAGTCAGCTGGATTCTGAGGAGATCTGACACAACCAGGATCACAGGAAGGACAGTCTTCAGACAGATTTAGCAAGGGCAAGTAGCAGTAGAGATAACCAGATGGCAGGAGGCCAGTGCAAGAACATAAGCAACAGAAACCAAGGTTATGTGGCATCCACAGAACCCACCACTCACACCAAGCAAGTCCTAGACACATCATCACACCAGAAAAGCAAGATTCAGATCTAAAGTCACTTCTCATGATGATAGAGGACTTTAAGGACATAAATAACTCCCTTAAAGAAATACAGAACACAGGTAAACAGGAAGAAGCCCTTAAAGGGAAAAACACAAAAATCCCTTAAAGAATTACAGGAAAAGACAATCAAACAGGCGAAGGAAATGAACAAAACCATCCAGGATCTAATAATGGAAATAGAAACAATAAAGAAATCTCAAAGGGAGACAACACTGGAGACAGAAAACCTAGGAAAGAGATCAAGAGTCAGCAATACAAGCATCACCAACAGAATACAAGATATAGTAGAGTGAATCTCAGGTGCAGAAGATAGCATAGAAAACATTGACACAACAATGAAAATGCAAAAAGCTCCTAGCCTAAAACATCCAAGAAATCCAGGTCACAATAGGAAGAAGAAACCTAAGGATAATAGGTATAGAAGAGAGTGAAGATTCCCAACTTAAAGGGACAGTAAATATCTTCAACAAAATTATAGAAGAAAACTTCCCTAACCTAAAGAAAGAGACGCCCATGAACATATAAGAAGCCTACAGAACTCCAAATAGACTGGACCAGAAAAGAAATTCCTCCTGTCACATAATAATCAAAATACCAAATGCACTAAACAAAGAAAGAATTTTTAAAAAAGTAAAGGAAAAAGGTCAAGTAACATATAAAGGCAGACCTACCAGAATTACCCCAGACTTTTCACTAGAGACTATGAAAGCTAGATCCTGGACAGATGTCATACCTTAAGGGACACAAATGAGAGCTCAGGCTACTATACCAAACAAAATTCTCAATTACCATAGATATAGAAACCAAGATATTCCATGACAAAACCAAATTTACACAATATCTTTCCACAAATCCAGCTCTACAAAGGATAACAGATGGAAAACACCAACATAAGGAGCAAAACTACACCCTAAAAGAAGCAAGAAAGTAATTTTTCAACAAACCCAAAAGAAGATAGCCACACAAACATAGTTCCACCTCAAACAACAAAAATAACAGGAAGTAACAATCACTTTTCCTTAATATCTCTTAACATCAATGGACTGGATCTGTAAACAGAACCCAGCATTTTGCTGCATACAGGAAATGCACCTCAGTAACAAAGACAGACATACCTCAAAGCTAAAAGTTGGAAAACAATTTTCCAAGCAAATGATTCCAAGAAACAAGCTGGAGTCGCCATTCTAATATCAAATAAAATCAACTCTCAACCAAAAGTTATCAAAAAAGATAAGAAAGGAGACTTCATACTGGTCAAAGGAAAAATCTGCCAAGATGAACTCTCAGTTCTGAACATCTATCCTCCAAATGCAAGGGCATCTACATTCATAAAAGAAACTTTACTAAAGCTCATCGTACCCCACACAAAAATAGTGGGAGACTTCAACACCCCACTCTCATCAATGGACAGATAATGGAAACACAAACTAAACAGAGACACAGTGAAACTAACACTGGTTATGAACCAAATGGATCTAACAGATATTATAGAACATTTCATCCTAAAGCAAAAGAATATACCTTCTTCTCACCACCTCATGGTACCTTCTCTAAAATTGACCATATAACTGGTCACAAAACAGGCCTCAACAGATACAAAAAGATTGAAATAATCCCATTCATCCTATCAGATCACCACAGACTAAGGCTGGTCTTCAATACTAACAAATACATGGGAAAGCACACATACACACGGAAGCTGAACAACACACTACTAATGATAACTTGGTCAAGGAAGAAATAAAGAAAGAAATTAAAGACTTTCTAGAATTTAATGAAAATGAAGACATATCATAACAAAACTTACGTGACACAATGAAAGCAGTGATAAGTGTCGGCTTTTCATGGCCAGGTGCGGGGTGTGCATGAAGTCATTATGTGCAGGTGGGTGGGGTAAGACGGTTTGAAGGAGACAAAGACTGAACCGGAGCCTAGAGCATAGACAGTGGACTCGGATCCTATGAAAACTGAAGATGGCAGAGAATGTGTACACAGTATCAGTTACCAGTGATAACCTAAGTCGAAATGACATGCTGGCTTGATTCAATGAATCTCTGCAGTTGAATATGACAAAGATAGAACAGTTGCGTTCAGGGACTGCATACTCTCTCCACTGCCTTGAAGAAAGTGAAATTCCAAGCCAACATGAATATATCCAGAACTCCAAAATACTACAAGCAGGCTTCAAGAGGATGGGTGTTGACAAAATAACTCCTGTGCATAAATTAGTAAAAGGAAATTTCTGGACAATTTTGAATTTGTTCAATGGTTCAAGAAGTTTTTTCATGCAAATTATGATGGAAAACAA
>NW_022196905.1:243105474-243106233 GCF_008632895.1 Mastomys coucha
TATTTTAAGTAAATAGAATTAAATCACATTCTTGTTTTCCTTTTGTACCCCAACTCCTCCCAGAGATCACACTTTCAATACCTACAATACCTTTTTTGTTATATTCTTTAAAATTTATAAAATATTATAACAATAAAAATGAGTATAGTAAAAGTTGTTTGATATGTAACAACAATCAATTTAACAGGCTTATGTAGATGCTTGTCTACGGCAATACTGAAAATACATATGTTTTTCTCAATGTAAATTTTAAATAAATCCAAACATAGTAACTGTATATTTTAAAATAACACATCACTACTAGTATTTTTTTAAATGAACATAAATAAAGTCTTTTTGTTTATTTTGTATTTGGTAGAGCTTAAAATCTTGGCTCTTACTGTGGTACAAGCCCAAAATAAGGACAATTTTTAGACATTAGATTTTATTGTAATAAGGCTGTACATCAATGAACCTCACATCACCAAAGGATTTTACCTCCACCTTAGCTAAGCTGAGAGTTGACAATTCTACTGTGCCAAGGAGTTAATTTTGGGCACGGTTTTTGGATGCAGACTTCCTGCTATGATCAAAACTATTTGACTTGAGTGAGTGACTTTATTCTCAGCACACAGAGAACAGGTTACATTGGCAGCATTTTGTGACTTTGTACTGAGTGTCAGTCCATAGTTCCCAGAGAGGAAAGTCATAGGTGTCCTTTTGGCAACTTTGTGGTTTCCTAGGAAGGAAAGAAAGAACAACAGGAGACCGGGGGGGGGG
>NW_022196905.1:243109148-243110729 GCF_008632895.1 Mastomys coucha
CCTGGCTCCTCCAGTCACATTCCTGCTCCCTCATCTACACCCCCCAACACCTCTATTGGACTGTGACTGCAAGCTCCATATTTGTAGTGACTCCTGAGGGAGTGTGCAGGACTCCTGGAATCATGGACAAAGCTTCACAGGCAGGATTACTCTGCTTCACACTCCCAAAGGAGCTTCCTTTCTTGACCTCATCTGATCTTGCTGATTAGGTGGAGAGAAACTTCTAGACAAAAGTATAAAAGGAGGAAGGAGACATGGTAGCAGTTGATCTTGGCTTTGCTGTAGAGAAGGCAGAAAATGGAGCAAAGAACAGTTTGGGGAGTATGGCATAGTTTTGTGTGTTTGTGGTGTTAGGGACTGACCCTGAGAGCTCACCCATGTGAGACAAGCATGCTAGCACTGAGCTATATCCCCAGATCTGAACAGGATGCTTCTTAGACGAGGGTGGGTTTGCAGCTGGTGGGAAAGGGTAGTAGGAGTTGGAAGTGCAGAACAGATAGATAGTGCAGGGAAAATAGGAGGGGACTTGGGGCTGGTGTTCATGAAAGAATTGCAGATGTAGGCTAGGATGAGACAAACAAGAATGATAGTGTAAGAACTTCTGTAAGAATTCTGTGAGATACAAGACACTTGTTTACTGGCACTAACTCTGATTATTTGACCGTGAGCAAGGGTGCCTCTAAACTGTCTGCACAAACATGGAGCAGCCTGCCTGTATAGCAGCATTCAAGATGTGAAGGGAGTATGAACATGGGTTTGAGGCAAGCCTGGGCAAATTGTGAGACCTTGAATAGAAAACATGTATGTGGGGCACTGGAGAGAAATCCAAGTGGTTAAGAGTACTGGCTACTCCTCCAAAAGACCTGTGTTTGATTGCCAGCACCTATATGGTAACACACAACCCTCTTTTACTCCAGTGGCAGGGGATCCAAGGTCTATTTCTGGACACTCAGGACACTGTACACACCTGGTAAACATACATGCAGGCAAAACACACTGTAAAACATACAAATAAATAAAATAAATATTTTTAAAATGCATTCACATGCATATATATTCTAAGACAATTGGAAGGATGTCTTATAGACATCTCAGAACCCCTGAAGAATATCCCTCCTCTCATAATAGTCAAAAGACTATTCTCTGTTTTAAAGGCCAGGCTGGGATTCCTTCTACAAGTTCATTGAACTTAAACTCAAGATCCCAACATCCTAGTGACCTACGAGGCAGCGTCTGCGATTGTGATCCAAGCAGGCTTGGGACCAGGGGGAGGGGGCGGTGGGTTAAATCTTCAGGACTCTCCAGATGACTCTGCTGGTCCTGCTCTGAAAGCAGGCAGAGGGCAGCACACTCAGTTCCAGAGCTGGCCTCCAATCAATTGGGCAGACCAAGTTAAATTTCACAAGGTAAGAGGTACTATAAAAGGCAAGTCCTTGCCAGCTTTCCACAGTGTCGTCCACAGTCTGTTATTCAGACATGGAGACAACAATACGAGCTGGGTCCAAGATGCTACTCTGGGTGGCCTGTCTGCTCCTGGCATTTCCTACCACAGTCACTGGTAAGACATACTTCCTGAACCTG
>NW_022196905.1:243110898-243111512 GCF_008632895.1 Mastomys coucha
TCCATGGGGGCTCTCTGCTGGTTGGCTCCTCCACCTCTCAGGATGGATCAGCCCTGGCTGCCTATGGCAATGTGGTAGTCGTCACTGTCCAGTATCGCCTTGGGATCTTTGGTTTCCTCAGGTGAGACGACCATCCTGGAAAAGGACATTGAAGCACTGAGGGAGGCCTTCCGATAAGATTCTGATGGTAGAGGGGCTGAAGAAGTGGCTCAGACAGTAAAGTTTGTTTGCATACAAACATGAACACCTGAATTGGGGTCCCCAACATTCATGTAAAAGCTGGGTCTGGCTGTACATCTCTGTACATCTCAGCACTAAGTAGACCCATTTCCAAAAACCAAGAGGCAAAACACTTAAGCAAGATGGCTAGTATTGATTCCTGGCCTCCACACTCGACAGAAATTCATATGTGCATGTACTGCACACACTTACCACACAGCACACAGTGCACATGCATGCACACACACACGAACATACGCACAGAAGAGGAAGGGAGGGGAAAGAGAGGGAGAGGCACAGGGACAGGAAGAGAGTATCCCTGCTCTCCATGATAGAATGGGGCCCAATCAAAGCCAAATCTGAGTATTCAACTTGAGCAAGGCATATTCTCTCTG
>NW_022196905.1:243112381-243113688 GCF_008632895.1 Mastomys coucha
GCTGGGCTCTTCCACAGAGCCATATCCCAGAGTGGGGTTATCCCCACCAAGGTGATGACAGAGTTGAATGCATGGCCTGAAGCTCAGGTCTGCCTTTCCTTCACTCTATTACTGACACCACAGCTTAGTACAGGGAGTAGTTCGGGAAGTGAAGGGCATGTGTCTGAGAGGCGATGTTCTTCTGACTGTCCCCAGGACTTTGCCAGTTCTGTGGGCTGTGGCTCCGGATCCCCAGCTGAGCTGGTTCAGTGTTTGCTGCAGAAGAAAGGGAGGGACCTTATCACGAAGGTATGTCTCTTGCTGGGAATGATGACAGTGGTTCAGAATTATCCTGTTTAGTTTCTATGGAATCAGTAGACTTCTGTCTTGCTCTTTCCTGCAGAAATACGTGAACATTTCCTACATAGTCAATGACTCCTTCTTCCCACAAAGGCCAGAGAAGCTCCTAGCAGATCAGCAATTCCCTACTGTGCCCTATATGCTGGGAGTCACCAACCATGAGTTTGGCTGGCTCCTATTCAGAGTGAGTGACCTTTGGCACCTGTGCTCTTCAAGACCCTGCCCAAGTGGCCTTCCCTGTACCACACCACAGCAGCCATGGCCTGAGCACTCTGGTCATTACCATTTTGGTAGGTGTGAAAGTGGGGATCAAAGCTACTAAGCTTCCTTTTCACCAAGCAAATGTTCCTGGGTTGAAGATCCAGCTTTTGTCAAGTTGATCTTCTGGGAAGTGCTAACCCACAGTGCATTTTTGGTAGTGGCTGGTTAATATAACCTGCTCTAAGCAACTGGGGCATGTGACTCTGTCCTGAGAGATTAAGGCTCCCGGGTCTCAGGCAGCATTAAGCCCCTAGACATAGATAATTTCTAATCCAGTCTGGATGCACAGAGCCCATTAAGAGTGACTCCGCTGTGCTGTATTCCTGTGAGCCTTGCCTCCTCTGCTATTTTTGCTTGTCTTCCTATCTTCAGAGAAACTTTTCTCATCCTCCCATAATGGTGAATACCAAAGACAGGTCCTCTCACTTGCCACCCAAGGACGTTGCCCCCGAGCCTGCCCCAGAGCCTGTCAATAGTTTTCAATGGCTAAAGCCTCTCACTAAAGATGGGGCCCATAGTGTTTCTTCACTTTGTGGTTTGAGCAGCTTCTTGGATGGGCCACTAGAGTTCAAAGTTTTCTGTTCTAGTGACACCATGCTGTCAAATAGAAACAGGGAAGAAAGAAGGAAAGAAAGAGAGAGAGAGAGAGAGAGAGAGAGAGAGAGAAGAGTTCATAACATTTTCCCGTTGAATGTTATTCCACCACA
>NW_022196905.1:243114868-243115505 GCF_008632895.1 Mastomys coucha
AAAAAAAAAAAAAAACAACCAGTGTCAACTTCTTACCTACACACACACACATACATGCACAAAACATACACATACATAAACACACAAGCACATGAGCACACAAGCATACATATATATGCACACAAACATATATACACACAGATACAAACAAAGAAGAAATATATTGAATAAATATTGTTCTCCCTGGTGGCACTGCCATTAGCGTCTGATATCTGAATGCAATGCCACTATACTAGGCAACTCCCACTCTCAGCAATCAAAAGTCCCTCCACTGTAGATTTAACTATCCTTGGCTCTATCAGGAGTCTGTGCACACTGGCCTAGAGATGTTCTTTTGCTTAAGCCTGAGGGTGAAGGACAATGATTGACCTGTACTTTCCCTACATTCCCAGAATAACCTGGGTAAGCTGAAACACTTGGGCCAGGAGAACCTGTTGGAGATTTCAAGGCGCTTCTTGGCCCGTATGGTAAGGCAAGAGGAAGGAGGGAGGGATGCTGGGCACCTAGTACAGCAGTCTCTGACCCAATCCCAACACCAATCACTGGCCACTAAATCTCCTGGCCCAAGTCTAAATCTCCTGGCCTAAGTCTTAAGTCCACAGAAACTAAAGAGACCAAGAGTGGTGGCTGTGGACAG
>NW_022196905.1:243118085-243118665 GCF_008632895.1 Mastomys coucha
CGGTGTAATGGTGTGTCCAGGACTTGCTATGGTGGGAGAATTGGGTTCTGATGATGGCAAGTAACCTTATTTTGTGTTGTTTATTTTCTTATGCTTGCCCCCCACCATCTGGTTAACTCTAGTGCTACCTGCCTTTGCTAAATCGGACTGGAGCCTGTCCTTTCTGTGATCCTGGTTGTATCAGAACTCCTCAGAGTCAAGCTGCCTCTGTGATACTGTGGTTCTGGGATCCTGGGATCCTGGGCTTGTTAGATCACCTGGGAGTGTGGCTTTCTCTGTGTGTTGTGGGACTGGCTGCAGAGCTTATGCCCAAGGTCTGCTAAGAACACTAACCCAGACAGACCGGAAGGATCCCAAGTCACTGGGCTGGCAGAGTTCCTGTGTGCCTGGTCCCGCTGATCCCAGTTACTCCCAGTGTTGGGACAGATGTTGGTTCCTATCTTTAATCTCAGCCCTTGGGAGGCTGAGGCTAGCAGATTTCTGAGTTTGAGGCCAGCTTGGTCTACAGAGTGACTTTCAGGACAGCCAGGGCTACACAGAGAAACCCTGTCTCAAAAAAAAAACAGAAAAGAAAAAGAAA
>NW_022196905.1:243120291-243126260 GCF_008632895.1 Mastomys coucha
GTTCCCTGGCAAACCCTCATTAGCATACACCTGCTCGGGAGGGGCGCATGCGCAGTATACACCCGCTCGGGAGGGGTGCATGCACAGTATACACCCGCTCGGGAGGGGCGCATGTGCAGTAGAATAGACTATTGCCTCTGTGGCCACCATCTTGGATACAATTGTCTAAGCGGCCGCTTAAGATCATCCAAGCAGCGGACGATCGTAGCCAAGCGGCTGCCTACATCTCCCCCTTTTTTATTTTATTTTATTTGGAGGCTACTCACAATAGATCAGGGGGCAATGCACTCTGCCATGGTCCCTGTCTTAGGTCATTCCACTTCGAGATCACAGCCTTACCCGTCATAGGATTACCCCACACACACACACCCCGCCTGAGGGCTCTGTGTCTTAGGTTGGTCTGTGCTCGGGGAAGGTTGCCCATCTTTGGGTGCCATGGAGCTGGTGCGTTTCACCAACTCTGAGTGTTTGAGGCGGATTATTGTTTTAGTGAGGCCAGCCAAACACTGGGAGATGTGTCATTCTCGATAGCCACCAAGGCTTGGTAAACCACTGCTTTATGTTTAGCATGCTCCCTTTTCATTCTGCAAAGTAGCCAGAAACAGAGGACACAACCCAGGAGGACCAGGGCTCCCCAGGCAAATATGCCCACCCACTGTGGTATTGGTCTTGGAAACACCGACAGAATCCTCCATCTCGGCTCCGCTTGGCACTTCACCAGGAACAGAAGAAGAATGCACAGGGCTCTCGGGCATGATCTCTCCATTCTGTGTGGCATGCTTCCTTGTCAATCGCTCAGAGACCCAAATGGGATCTCGGCGGTCCTGTGGAAACACACAAACAGAGCCTCTCGCCCACGTTAATACCGGATCCTGGCCATGCCATGAACCTGTCAGAATATCTTTCCACTTCATAAATCTCTTCAAGGAACCTCTGCTGCACTGATGACGATCCACAGCAAAAAGGCCATCTACATCCAAATTTTAAAATTTTTCTTTTGGGGTACGGCCTTGGCCAATTCCCCTTTTTTGTTTTTGTCAGTAAACATATTTGGAGCCCCAACTATAGGGGTGGCTGACGTAATCTTTGGAAAGATCACAGGATGTTCTCTAAAGGATTGAGCATCTTGAAAAACTGGGCAGGCGAGCTGGAGCTCTGACCTCACCCTTCGCCAAACCTCTGGGTAAAAGAAGAGGCCTGGACCTCCACTGTTGATTGGATTATAGGGGGGAGGTGCTGACAGCACCCAGCCTGGGGGACCCTTTTCAGTCTCTGGCCCCCTTTTCTTCCATTTCTTCCTAAGGGAGCTTTTCTCTATCCTCTCAATTAGATCTTGTAATTCCTCATCTGTCCCCTTTCCTGATTTCATTGACTGCTCCTCTTTCAGCTGTTTCAGAGCTGTCTGCCCTTCTTCAACTACTTTACAACACTTCTGATCTTCTAGGCAGCTCTCTTTAAATTGGACTGACCCCTCTATCTCATACACCTTAGAATTAACAGGTTCAACTATAGACTGAGGATTTGTGCCAGACAATCGAATTGAAACATTTCTTCCCATAAAGATACAATGTTGGTTCTTTTCTCCCTGCACTCTACACTCCTCCTGGCAAAAGGCCATCCATTTAAGGAATATGGGTGAGGGGAACACAGCCTTGACCATTTCCTTATAATCTCTGAGGGTGAGAGTCTGGTGGGCAAAGCCCTCAAGGATGGTCTCTACCCAGGGTGAATGAGAGCCATCTTCTGCCACTGCTTTATTTAGTCCCCTAAGGTCTTGAGCTTCCCAGGGATACCAAACTACTGCCAGGGTTAACATTAACCAGAAACAGATGGCTAGTATCTCCCAAGCTGAATTCTCCCACCCCCGCATAGGGCTGCTTGCTGAAGGCAGCTGTTCTACGGCCTTAAAACAATGCTGATCTTCCAAACAGCTCCTAAAGAGCTTCCACACAGGTTTTAATAGCTCGTAAAGAGTCAGAAAAATTGAGTTTAACATTAACAGCTCTAGAAGAGCCAGAAAAATTGAAAATAAAGTGCCCATGTTTACTTTTGTTACTTTTCCTTTTCCCTCCTGCTCTAATCTTATGCCTTCTGCTGCTCTCTGGAGCCAGTTACTTAAGCTCCCCCTCCTGGCCCAGGTGCGGAAGTTACAATAGCAACAAACTTAAGAGGCCGCTCAACTCACTCGGGGCTCAGCTCTCCTCAGCGTTCCCCTTTAGGCTCAACTACCGAGCACTTTCCCTGCTCTGAAGGCAGACTTGTCCCTAACCGGGAACTTTCATTGGGGGCTCAACTTACCGAGCACTTTCTGATCGATCGCCCTGGTCCATCGAGAGTTCTGGAGTCTCCTACGGGTCACTTTGACACGAAGTCCCCGTACAGGCCACCACTTGTATTCCGCCGCCTCTCTGCTGCCCACCAGCAGCAATGACGACAGAATACTGAGACTTCTTCTCTCGACGGTTTACTCAGGAATATTCTTTTGTGTTACAGCTCTCCTAGGTACCTAGGTGTTACAGCTTTCCTAGGTTCTTAAGTGTCACAGCTCTTCTTGATGGCATGGCTCTTCTTGGTGTTGCTTCTTCTTCTTCTCCTTCTTCTTCTTCTTCTTCTTCTTCTTCTTCTTCCTTCTTCTTCTTCTTCTTCCTAGGTGCTGCAGGTCTGCTTGCTTCTGTGGAGTGGCGTGGAATGGCTAGAGAGAGCTGCTTATATACCCGAGCTTGAGCTGCCAAGTCCTCCTGGATTGGTTCCTTGGCAAACCCTCATTAGCATACACCTGCTCGGGAGGGGTGCATGCGCAGTATACACCCGCTCGGGAGGGGCGCATGTGCAGTAGAATAGTCTATTGCCGCTGCAGCCGCCATCTTGGATACGATAGTCTAAGCGGCCACTTAAGATCATCCAAGCGGCTGATGATCGTATCCAAGCGGCTGCCTACAAGATTCTAACCAGAAGTAACTTGAAAAGATATGCTGTGCAGAAGAGGTGGGAAGAGAGTAGGGTTGGGAGGTGAAACCAAAGAGGAGCCAGTGCAATTTCCAAGATGGAGACCACTTGTGGGTTCCTCTCTTTTGATGAGAGAAGATCTTACTTCTTAATGCAGGTTAGCCTGAATCTCACTGTGTAGTCCAAGGTGGACACAAACTCAGGTAAACCTGCTGCCTCAGATTCTCATGTGCAGGGATGATAGATCCCACCACAGCAGCTTACTGGTGGGATCTTGACTGACAGTCATTAGACATGATGACTAATGAGACCCAGAGGTAAGGGGCAGGAAAGACTGGGAGCAGTGTTCACAAAGGATCTTCTCTGGGAACAGAAGGTCTAGCATGGGATGGTTTCTTGCCCCTGAACTGAGGGCATACCTTACCTGCTCTGATGTCCCCAAATTCTGAGGCCCCTGGTGTGCCCTTCTCAACCTTGAGAAGGCTGAATAGACCTTGAACGTTTGCAGAGATGGACCTTAATGACCTAGGTTCATTTGACGTGGTTGCATGTACAACTTGCTACAGGAACATAGAAGAATAGACTGTCCTCTGAGCTTGTATTGTAAAATAATCCAGCTGAAACAATGGATGGGTCCATGTGCTCTCACTATATAAACAGAGTACTGAATATTAAACTTGAAGCCTTGCTCAGCACCTTTGTCTTGGCTTCAATCTTCTCTCACTGTATCTGTCCAGTGGCCATGGAGAACTGAGTACACCTGGAAGAAGAGCTGGGGGTGAAATAGGATGGGCAGATGAGAGAAATAAGGAACCAAGGCAAAGATTTCTAATCATGGCTCAAATTTTAATTTTCAGCTCTGCATTTATATAGGCAACCCCCCCCAAAAAAATCCTTTTGTTTCAGTTGGATTCTGTTGCTTTGTTTCAGCTGGATTGAGTGGTAAAGTAAGTTCAGTAGGTGGTCTGCTCAAGTCTCAGGCAGGAAGACGTAAATGTAGCAAGGCCAGGTGCTGGGCTCAAGCCATCAGAGACTTGTTTAACCAACTCAAGGCTGGGAGAAGGGCACAATTCCCCCCTTTTATATTTTTTAAAGGTAGACTGGACAGGAAGCACAAATATTATTTATGTTCTATGATCCCGTCTTGGAAATATGAGTGGCTGATGACCATGCCTGTCTTAGGTCTGGTTCTATACTCCTTCTTACCCATCTTTGAGGACATGCACAGCTTGTTTGTGTTTATTTGAACAAACACGGCCTTTTAGTGTTTCTTATAAACAAATACTGTCTTTTGGCACCATCTCTGTTTTAGGTTGATAAGAGCTCAAGAACCCAAGTTGCCCATCTCTGACCACTGGCCTTTATTAGCATACCTTTTTCCCATTCGTTCCAAAGCCTCGAAGGGCATATGAATATGCACTCAATGCATTTTTTCATAGAGATGAATAACTGTCATGAGTGAATAACTGAGCTTTTGCTGAAGGCCATCTTGTGTGAAGGCAACTAATCTGCTTAAGATACAAAGTCAAAAGTTGAAAACAACAGAATTAACATTGTCTGTGGGGATATCCCAGGTATTCAATTCAGCTGTAAATTAGCAATGATCAGACACAAAGTCTGGCCACCCGGTGAGTGGAGGTGACTTTGAGAATTAACAGAAAACTGTTACTTCTCTTGGAAGAGTTGAGACTATGTTCCAAGTTAACTCAGCTGACTGAGAGAGATTTTGGGCCATCTTCATAATTGGAATTATACTTACTAGACCACTCAGAATCTGTGTCCACTTGACAGACCAATCTTTCAGGCAGCCATTGGGCTCCACCTTCTTTTTGTGAAAAAACACAGATAGAACCTCACCCCATATTAAATACCTGATCAAGATCATGCCATATGACAATAAGTAGGTCCTTCCATCTCACCTAAGCATGACTATGCCTAGTTGTAGGATGCTATAGTCACTCAGCAAAGAGTTTCTTGGCATCCAAATTTTAAAATTTTAAAAATAAAAAGCATGATATAAATAATGTGTACATGGATATAATTCCCCCTTTTGTTTTTTAAGAAGATATTGTTTTAAAGTTTTACAATGCCTTATCCTTGAGAATTATAAGGATCCTAGTAGTATGGGTAACATTAAATTGTTGACAAAACATCTCAAATGCTTGACTGCAATAGCCAGTTCCATTATCTGTTTTAATCTTATTTGGAACACCAAGCACAGAAAAATAATGTAGGCAATGACTAATTAATTACATTTTTAGTTGCTTCTCCTGTTAAAACATTGTACTTAGAAAGCCAGAAAGGGTATCAATGACTATTGATATCATATGCACATTACACATTATACTTTTCTAAAATCAGAACTATGAGTACCATCCATTTGCAATAATTGATTAGGTTTAAGTCTTCGAGGAGTAACACCATTTGGTGGTACAAGTAGAAACTGAGGACACTGAGAACAAGTCTTTACAATTTGACATGTACACTCTCTAAAAATACCAAATTATTGTCTCAAGCTATTACTATTTTGATGATGTAAAGAATGAGACTGTATGGCCAATTGTTCTTGTGTAAGGCCTATAATCTGCCTGGGATACAAATCTGCTGTGGTCTGTCCAGGAAATCCAAGATGAGTTCTTAAATGTCCAAAGATAGTCCTTTAAAAGAACAGGACTTTCTTTTAACTTGAATTGTATTTACATAAATAATTGCAAATTTTGAGAATTAGCAGTATCTAAAAGGAACAATTTCAAGCAATTGTAAGCCCTGAGATAGATAGATAGATAGATAGATAGATAGATAGATAGATAGAGATAGAGAGATATTGGCTATAAGTATACAAATTAAAGCTTGATTTTCAACACTTTAAAAATAGTGGCTACAGCACGTAGTTTGATTATTTGTGCTGAAGTAGACAGAAATTCATGAAGATAAGCATGTGATTCAATCACATATACTTCTCTTCCATAGAAGGGCTATATATATATATACATATATATATATATATATATATATATATATAT
>NW_022196905.1:243126270-243148034 GCF_008632895.1 Mastomys coucha
ACATATATATATGTGTGTGTATATATGTATGTATGTATATATATGTATACATATACATATATACATATATATATAGAGATGCATTCTTTATGGAATAAATGCATAAATTTACAGGAAATACAAAAGCATGTATAGAAGCAAATTTTAACAACTTGTCTTTTGGATAATGATTGTCAATCTTGCCTAAAAATTTTGCCATGAAATATGTCAAATATCAGTATTCTGCAATAAACAATTTAATTGCTGTTTGATACAAGGAATAGATGTCTCATCAGGTTCTTAAGACATTCTTTCAAAAATATTTTCATGATTCTATCCTACAGTTCTTTATTAGCACCACCACATCTTCATAATAGAATGTTAAAACTTTACTTGGAGATGAAGAAAGATGAATCCACATTAATTATCCTTTTGCCAAAGAATTTCTGTGGGCACATAACATAAACAGCCAGCAATTAATTACAGGAGCTTCCTCTACTATCTGCAAAACTACTTGTCTCTTACCAGTTAATTCACATCCCCCTTGAAAACATGCAAAAAAGGCTTAAGTCCTCCTATGGTAAGCTTAGCAAATTAACATCTTCTGGAAGCTTTTGAAAATAATTTGAAGTAAGCAAATCATCTTTTCTTGCTTAAATTTTCTGTGTCACAATTTTTCTAGGATATAACTGAGGCCCCAAATATTGAAAAAGATATTGCCTTTGAATTTTTTCTGGAACAACAACTACTCCAAAATTTTTAAAACCCATTGTATAGGGGCTGGAGAGATAGCTTAGAGGTTAAGAGCACTGGTTGCTCTTCCAAAGGTCCTGAGTTCAAATCCCAGCAACCACATGGTGGCTCACAACCACCCATATTGAGATCTGAGGCTCTCTTCTGGAAAGTCGTAAGACAGCTACAGTGTATTAATAAATAAATCTTTGGGCCAGAGCAAGCAGGGAACAAGGCAACGAGTAAAGGCCCTAAAATTCAGTTCCCAACAACCACCGGAAGGCTCACAACCATCTGTACAGCTACAGTGTAGTATACTCATATACATAAATAAATCATAGAGGAAAAAAAAATTGTATAAGAGCCTTGTAGTAAAACTCCATCAGAGGAATCAGCTAAGAAAATGCCCCTAATATAATGAATGATATACACTTAGAGATTCAAACTCCTAACTTCTTGTACTGAAGAAGCAGAGACAAATTTTTTTTTACATAATGTAAGGCTATTAGCCATTCCTAGAGACAAAACTTTCCAATGATTACAAGCTCACTAGAAGCAAACCCTTTACAATTATGATGCAAAGGAAAAAACAACTCTCCAAATCCATAATAATTCTATGTGGAGTAGGCAGGCCAGATTGTAATGCCTCTACATACCTAGACCTCCTTAGCCTTATTGACCTTTCATAAATCTTAAGTTTGAACTTTATTTTGAACAACACCTGGATAGATCTGTAATAATGCTGTTTTAGCTTAAAAATAATTATCCAGAGGCAAGGCAAGGGCCCAAAAACTTCTGTAGGCAGAATTTGCAAGACAAAAGCAGTGCCACGCAAACCTCCCTGAGGCCACTCTGAGCCTTGTCTTAACTCAAGTATAAATATTTCTTAATCTGAGCCTATTGCCCGAGTCCTGGCACAATGATTATCCCTTCTAAAGTGAGGACAGATTCCAGGGGAGGATTCTACTGTCTGTCTATGCCTCTAATTTTTAGACAGTCTTTCCTAAAATGATTTATGTCCCCACATTTAAAACACTCTTTATAACCTCAGTGCTCTGTAAACACAGCTTGCACTGTAGTCCCCTGCAAGGCAGCAGTCATAGCCAGACCTTGATTGACTGCCAGTTCTTATATATGAACTCATAACAGTGCAACTTTTAATACTTCATTAAAAAGACACCGTTTTAAATCTTATTCCTTATAAGTTTAGTTCCTAGGATAAGAATTGCATAAAATATTATCACAATTTAGACATATCTTTAGAGGCCTGGGCTGATTCATGTCACGTGTTAATGTTTAAAATGATTCCAAACTTGTGTTACTAGTTTTAATCTAACTTCCTGTTACCACCATTACACTTTTAAATCATACCCAATAACTTATAAGCCAATACTCTATGACCAAGACATGCAGAACATATTTATACCTTTAAGACCAGTCAGAAACAAAATGAGACGGTTACACAAATCTTATAAATTTAGACCAATCAAAAATTTTCACTTTTTCTAGCTATAATTTCAAGAAAAAAAAGCACTTTGTAATTTGCTGAACCCAATAATCATAACTGCAGAGATATTTCTAGGAAAAAACAACTATGAGCTTATTTGCCTTAGAACTTGAGAAGCCGCTGGCCCCCTTTTAAGGCAGCTTTTCAGCAGGGCTGATCCTGCTGTGCTTGACTCCTGACTAAGGGTGCAGGGCAACTTAAATCACCCTCCACTGTGCAAACTGAGACTGAATCAAGAGATGGAGAGCCAGCAGATAAAGTTTTAGCCATTTTTTCTTTTCTTTGTGAAACATGGAACAATAGTCTTTCAGACAATGAAACAAAAACAGACACAAATTGACACGTGGACAGATTGGTGCACCAAAGACAGACAATACAGAGAAGGAAGAGAACTTGAAGTAACCAGAACTAAGAAAATCTCCTGTAGGGGCCAGAGAGGAAGTAGGATGTCTCCCAATTTCCTTCTGTCCCTAGGAGGGCTCTGAAATCCACTTTCCTTCTCTCTCTCTCTCTCTCTCTCTCTCTCTCTCTCTCTCTCTCTCTCTCTCTCTCTCTCTCTCTCTCTCTCTCTCTGTCTCTCTCTGTCTCTCTCACTCTCTCTCTCAGGTCATTTGTTTATCTAGCATCTTTTTGTTGTTGTTGTTGTTGTTTGTTCATTTTTTACTTATTTTATACCCTACTCCTCTCATCTGAAGCAGCTCTTAGAAGCTGTGAACAATTGCCTATATAAAATTCCCCATCCCAAAGCACTGTCACCCCTAGCTGATATCAGCATATCCAAGGCTGACTCAGTCTAGCCTGTATCCTTTTTGTACCCTTGCAATCTATAGCCTTCAAAAGAAGAAATTTATAGCATTAACATTAATGCTGTATACTGCTTACCACCATGCGGGATACATAATTTCTTCTATTTTCTGTGGAGCTCCACAAAAGACAGCGTCCCTCAGTTGGTGTCCCGGTGTCCAAGCCCCTCATTCGAGCACCACCTGTAGCTGTCCAGGGGCCATGAAGAACCAGGTACACCTGAAAGGAGAACTGAGGATGGAATAGGATGGGTGGACAAGAGAAGTAATGAGCAAAGACAAAGATTTTTAATCATGGCTCAAATTTTAATTTTCAAATTTTAATTTTCAGCTCTGCTTTTATATAGGTGAAACCCAAAACCCATCCCTTTGTTTCAGCTGGATTCTTTTGCTTTGTTTCAACTGAATTGAGTTTTAAAGTAAACTCAGTAGTCAGTCTGCTCAAGTCTTAGTTAGATAGGAAGTTGTAAATGTAGCAAAGCCAGGTGCCAGCAGCCACTGGAGACTTGTTTAGCCAATTCAAGGCTGAGGGAAGGGCACATCTACACACACACACACACACACACACACACACACACACACACACATACACATCCTTTTCATTTCAAGCCCTCATTTCAGTAAACCCAATTCATCCATGGCCACTGGATGGTTATAGGTGGTGCCCAAACAAGGGGACTGAAAATGGAGGGACCCACTGAGAAATGCTGTCTTGCATGGAATGCCATAGAAAATGGAAGAATTAACAGAATTCTGCATGGTAAGCAACAAACATTATTAATGCTAGCACTAGTTATGAAGTTTATTTTTTGGAGACTGTTGTTACAGGAGATACATTAAGGGGATACAGCTAAGCTGAAGAAGTGTTGACCCAATGCTGACTTCACCTAGGGGTGATAGCACAACGGGACAGGGGAATTCTATATAGGCATTTGTCTGCAGCCAAGAGCTGCATCAGGTGAGAGAAGCAGGGTTTAAAAAACAGATGTTAGAAAAATTCTTAGCTCAAGTAGATTTATGCTGTGCATGATTCCCAGAAGTAGGAATCTTAAAAACTATTTCAGAGCTCTCCTAGGGGCAGCAGGAAATCTGGAGACATCCTGCTTCCTCTCTGGCTCCTACTGGAGATATCCTTAGTTCTGGTTATCTAGGTCCCTTTGGAACTTCAAGTTCTCTTCCCTCTCTGCCTATTGTCTGTCCTTGGTGTACCAGTCTGTCCATGTGGGTCAATTTATGTCGTTGTTTGAATGATTGTTGTTCTGTGTTTCATGTTGAAAAAGAAAAACTGGTGAAAACTTTATCTGATGGATGTCCACCCCTTGATTTAGTTTAACTTGTTTAAAAGGCAGTCTCAATTTGCACAGCAGAAACAAATAAGTTACGCTGCTCTGTAGCTGGGAGTCAAGCACAGCTAGAGAAGCCCTGCTAGGGGCTGAGCACCTGCCAAGTCACTCTTAAAGTGAAAGACCCCCAGAACTGGGGAGATCCTTATTCATGTCTCAGGATGACGTGACCACCCAATGACTCACGAGAGACTGAACTTGCTGTAATCACATGAGGTTTATTCCAGATCTGGGGTCGAACTCATAGCCTGGCAGGCCAGAGGGGTTTGACCACGAGCACGAGTAGTAAATGGTATTTAAAGGAAAAAAATCACAAACTAAGGGGGTGAAGGGGTTACCAGGGAAACATAACAAGGGAACAATGGAAAATTCCAAAGGAACCCACTTACCTAGCTGAGTCAGGTCATAAGGAAGTCCTCCTGCACACTCATCGTCTAGAGGAATGTGGTTTGGTCAATGCTATCTTCTTAATGGCTGACCGCTCCTAGGACTAATTAGATAACTTATATCCTGTTGTTTAGTCAATGCTATCTTTTTAATGGCTGACCGCTCCTAGGACTAATTAGATAACTTATATCCTGTTTCTTATCCTGGGCCCTAGCTGGAGGGGGCCTCAGTGCCCTGACCGGTCCACATTTCTGGCTTGATACAGAGACTTCCTAATGCATCTTCCATTAACATGTTTTTTCCAAATTTCTAAGTCTCTCAGTCTTTCAAAAGGAGCCAACAGCTTTTCTGGCATCCTTGTTAAGGGAGCTGATGGCTGTTTTTTCCTAGAAACATCTCGGATTGTAATTATTGGGTTCAGAAGGTAATAAGGTGCTCTTCTCTTGAAATTACAGCTAGAAAAAGTAAGAATTGTGTCCAGTCTAAATATATGTGTGTAGCCACTTCGTTTTTGTTTCTGAGTGACTTTAAAAGTACAAATATGTTCTACATGTCTTGGTTAGAGAGTATTGGCTTATAAGCTATTGGGTATGATTAGAAATCTATAACATTAGTAATAGAAAGTTAGCTTAAAACTGGTAACTCAAGGTTGGAGTCATTCTGAACAACAACACGTGGCATGAAACAACCCAGGAAAAACAGGTCTCTAAAGGTAATCCTAAATTGGGATAATATTTTATGTAATTCTTATCCTAGAAACCAGATTTATAAAAGATAGGATTTAGGGACCCAGCTACACCACTCCTGGGCATATACCCAGAAGATGCTCCAACATGTAATAAGGACACATGTTCCACCATGTTCATAGTAGCCTTATTTATAATAGCCAGAAACTGGAAACAACCCAGATGACCCTCAACAGAGGAATGGATACAGAAATTGTTGTACATCTACACAATGGAGTACTAGTCAGCTATTAAAACCAATGAAGTTATGAAATTCTTAAGGAAATGGATGGATCTGGAGAATATCATCCTGAGTGAGGTAACCCAATCACAAAAGAACACACATGGTATGCACTGTCTGATAAGTGGTTATTAGCCCATAAGTTCAGAATACACAAAGGACAACCCACAAACCACAAGAAACTCAAGAAGGAAGAAAGACCAAAATGTGGACATTTCATTCCTTCTTAAAAGGGGGAACAAAATACCCATGGAAGGAGCTGCAGAGACTATGGAGCAGAGACTGAAGGAAGGACAATCCAGCCTGATAAAGCTGTCTCCTGAGAGGCTCTGACAGTATCCGACTAATACAGATGTAGAGGCTCACAGTCATCCATTGAACTGAGTACAGGGTCCCCAATGAAGGAGTTAGAGAAAGGACCAAAGGAGCTGAAGGGTTTGTAGTCCCTTAGGATGAACAACAAGATGAACTAACTAGTACCCTCAGAGCTCCCAGGGACTCAACCACCAACCAAGGAGTACACATGGTGGGACTGATTGCTCTGGCAGCATGTGTATAGTAGAGAATTGCAAAGTTGGTCATCAATGGGAGGAGAGGCCCTGGACCCTGTGAAGGTTCTGTGCCCCAGTGTAGGAGAATGCCAGAGCCAATAAGTGGGAGAGGGTGGGGTGGCAAGCAAGGGGAGGGGGAGGCAACAGGGGTTTGTTCTTGTTGTTTTTTGTTTTTTGGGTGTTTGTTTGTTTGTTTGTTTGTTTGGAGGGGAAACTGGGAAAGGAGAAATCATATGACATGTAAATAAAGAAAATGTCTAATAAAAAAAGATAGGATTTGGGGTAGTGTCTCCTTGGTGAGGTATTGGAGGCTGCACAGTTGTGCATTCATGTGCAGGAACTGGCAGTCAAACTTTGTAACGTGAAAGTAATGCTTTTGGTATTGATTTTAAAGAGAATGGATTGTTTAAAACTGGGTTTTGTTTTCCAAAATTATGGGTGTGCTCTAATATTGCAAAAGAAACTTTAAAATTATAGTTAAACTGCCAGTCTTCCATTGACTACAGTTTGCAGTTTGATCACAGGCTTAGGATTCTAACTCACACATATTTATAATTAAGAAAAAAATCAAGCAGGTGGAGATTGTTGCAGGGTTTTCGAAGAGTTGATGAGGCTATGGAACTTGTGGAAACATTGCAGCCTGACTTGCCTACTCTACCTGCCATTCCAAAAAATGCATTTAGAATTATTATGGATTTGGAGGATTGTTTTTATACTGCTCCATTGCATCCTGGTGACTGGGAGGTTTGCATTTAGTGGGCTTGCTTATAATTTTGAAGAGCCAATGAAGCAATATCATTGGAAAGTTTTGCCTCAAGGAAAGGCTAATGGCACTACATTACATCAAAAGTTTTGTCATTGCTTCAATACAAGAGATTATGATTTTGAATCTTTTAGTGTATATTATTCATTATATGGATGGTATTTTATTGGCTGATACCTCTGATGGAATTTTACTATAATCCTCTACTCTGGTACAATGAGCTTTAAATTTTTGGAGTAGTTGTTGCTCCAGAAAAGATTCAAAGGCAATATCTTTTTCAATATTTGGGACATCAGTTATATCCTAAACAAATTGTGGCAGAGAAAATTCAAGAAAGAAAAGATAATTTACTTACTTCAAATTATTCTCAAAAGTTGTGAGGAGGTATTAATTGGCTAAGACTTCACCTTAAGCTTGCCACAACATAACTTAAACCTCTGTTTGATATTTCTCAAGAGGAATGCAAGTCCTAATTCCCATCGACAATTAACTGATGAGGGACAAATAGTTTTGCAGAAAGTAGAGGAAGCTATTAGCCAACAATAGATACATTATATAGACTATGATCATTTGTTGGCCATTTCACAGCAGTCCTTGGCAAAATGGATCATTAATATGAATTCATCTTTCTTCATCTCCAAGTAAATTATGAACACCCTATTAATGAAGCTATTGCTGTGTTAATACAGAATTGTAGGATAATGTCACAAAAGTATTTTGGGAAAGAATTTGATGAAACATTTATTCCTATTTTAAACAGCAATTAAATGGGTTGTTGCAGAATACTGATATTTAGATACATACTTTTGTATTTCCTGTACATTTATGTATGCAGCTGATAAAGAATGCACTTACTGTATTTATAAACAGCTCATCTAATGGGAGAGAAACATATGTGGTTGGATCACATGTTCATTCTCTTGATTTTCCCTCCACTTCAGCACAAATAATTAAATTATGTGTTGTAGCCATTGTTTTTGAAATGTTGAAAAAGCAAACTTTTAATTTGTATACTGATAGCCAATATATAGCTTGTGGTTTACAATTGCTTGAAATTGTTCCTTTTTTAGATACTGCTAATTCTCAAATTTGACAGTTATTTATACAAATAGAGCTTAATTTAAGAAACATGAGTTCCTTACTTTATAGGACATTTAAGAGCTCATACTGGACTGCCTGGATCCCTAAGCAATGCCACAACAGATTTGTATACCAGGCAGATTATAGACCTTACAGGAATAATTAGCCAAACAAGCTCATTCTTTCATCAAAATAGTAACAGTAGAAGACAACAATTTGGTATCTGGGAAATATGCATGTCAAATTGTAAAGACTTGTTCTCAGTTACTTCATGTACCACACAATGGTGTTAATCCTGGAGAACTTGTACCTAATCAATTATGGCAAATAGATGTTACCCATATTTCTTTTTTTTTAAAGGTTTATTTATTTTTATATGAGTACACTGTCTCTGTCATCAGACACACCAGAAGAAGGCATCAGATCTCTTTACAGATGGTTGTGAGCCACCATGTGGTTGCTGGGAATTGAACTCAGGACCTCTGGAAGAGCAGTCAGTGCTGTTACCCACTGAGCCATCTCTCCATCCCCCCATATTTCTTTATTATCCTAAAGCACAAGGTATTGTGGAACAGGACAATGGAACTTTAAGACAATATCTTCATAAAAAGCAAAAAAAGGGGGGGGAATTATATCCCCATATACTAAAAAATTATTTAAATCATGCTTTTTATTTTATAATTTTAAAATTTGGATGCCAAGGAACTCTCTGGGTGTAGGAGGAGCAGCTGCTGGCACTTCTGCCCTGGTTTTGCAAGGAAAAATTATGAGCTCCTTAGAATGACAATAGATACAGATATAGAAAGGATAGAAACCTCTACTTCCCATTTGCAAGAATCTCTAAACTCCTTGCCTGAGGTAGTCCTCACCAAAACAGAAGAGGACTTGATCTTTTATTCCTTCAACAGGGAGGAATATGTACAGCCCTCCATGAAGAATGTTATTTTTACATCGATCATTCAGTAATAGTAAAAGATTCTATGGCTAAAGTTCAAGGACTAGCCAAAAGGAAAAAGAAAAAAAGGATAGGATCCGGGATGGTTTGAACCCTGGCTCTCCATGTCCCCGTGACTTACAACTATAATTTCTACACTACTTGGACTATTAATTATAATGTTGTTGCTTTTAACTTTTGGACCTTGTATCTTAAACAGATTGGTTGCCTTCATACAGGATCATTCTCAGCAAGCTCAGCTATTTACCATGGCAGTTATACATCACTATGAAGAAATGCACTGAGTGCATATTCATATGGCTTTCGTGGCTCTGGTCTGAGTGGGAAAGAGTGTGCTATAAAAGGTTAGTAGTCAGAGATGGGTAAGAGTGTTCTTGAGCTCCTATTGATCTAAGACAGAGACATACATCAATACTATGTTTGTTCTCCCTGATGGGTAAGAAGGAGCAATATAAATACTGACCTAACACAGGCACAGTCACCTGGCCTTTCTATACCCTAGACAGGATTATGGAAAACAAGTAAATATTGTGTCCCTGTCCAGCAACTGGTAGCGCTCATCTTTTAAAAAACAAAATAAAAGGGAGAATTGTGTACTTCCCAGTCCTGAGCAGGCTGAATAGACCCTGAGCATTTGCAGAGATGGACCTTAACAACCTAGGTGGAGTAATTCACCTTGGTTGTATGTGCAACTTACTAACTTAGAAGAATAGACTGCCCTCTGAGCTTGCATTGCAAAATAATCCCACTGAAACAAAGGATGTGTCTGTGGGCTCCCCCTATATAAACACAATGATGAATATTAAACTTGAAGTCTTGATCAGAACCTTTGTCTTGGCTTCATTCTTCCCTCGTCCCCCACCCCCAACCCCCGTCACACACATACCTGGCCCTGTGCTTTCATTTCCAGCTCACCCTTCAGGTAAATCCAGTTCATTCATGGCAGCTGGATGGCTACATCCTGGAGAGCTGAGCAAACTGGATGGTGAGGCCTCGGACCCTGTCTAGCGACACCTCAGGGAGGATGAATTATGGCTGGAAAGTTCTCTGGGATTCTATGTCTCTTGCCATTATGTTCCTCCCAACCCCCACCCCAGGCCACTACCCTGAGAGTCACTGAAAGTCCTCTCTAGATGTCCAGGGTGTCACAGCAGACCCATGTCCTGGTTCCAAGTCCCCAAATGGCCTGTAAAACAGAGGACAGGAGTAGCTTCAGATGACAGAATTGTGGGTTATGCAGCCTCCTGTGGCAAGGTGGCAGAATGGATTATGTATGTGATGTGGACACCAGGAGGCACTGCAGGACAAGACTTCTCCTCAAGACAAAGAGCAGGCATATGCTTGCACTGCAGACACACAACCTAATAGCTTTAGCCCCACATGAACTCAGTCTCAGACACACACACACAAACAGGCTTTTCAGTTTGAGTCACCAATTACTGGTGTTTATTTCTAGTTAAGTTTCATTTTTGCCATGAATTGAGGTTTGATAGGTTGATTGGGGTTTTTTTGTTTGTTTTCTTGTTGTTGTTGTTGTTGTTGTTGTTAGCATTTTGTCTAAGCTCTGCCCCACGGTTACCTGGCAACTGCCATATGTGCATCACTTTCTATAAAAGGGACTGCTTGCATTCTCCTCTCTCTCTTGCCTTCTTGCTCCCTCTCTGTCCTCTTATCCCTTCATACCTCTCTCCCCATTTCCTTTCCCCATCTTTCTCCACAAGCTCATGGCTGACCTATATTTCTCTCTCTCTCTCTCTCTCTCTCTCTCTCTCTCTCTCTCTCTCTCTCTTTCTCTCTCTCTCTCTCTCTCTCTCCCTTTCTCTGTCTTTACTACCCTCTTAATTCCCCTCCTTATGCCCTGAATAAACTTGATTCTATACTATACCATCCTGTGGCTGGTCCCTCAGGGGAAAGGGGAACATCAGCTTAGGCCCACGGAGGCACCCCATATCTTACTACACCTCCACCAAACATATTCTTCCTCTCTCTTTATCTGTGTATAAACACAACAGTTGTTGTTTGGGAGTTATTTGGATTTGTGTGTTTGTCTATTTGTTGATTATAGAGACAGGATTTCTCTGTGTAGTCCTGGTTGTCCTGGAACTCATTCAATAGACTAGGGTGGCCTCGAAATCAGAGATCTACCAGCTTCTTCCCCCAAAACCACCAACCCGCATAGTTTCGTTTGTTTGTTTGTTAGAACTTTTTGTAGTGTAGTTAACCAAGTCCTCTGCTTAATACCTAGGCAAATCCTTGTAGTCTTTATAGTTGCTCAGTTACTCCATTTGTAATGTGATGTAGTTCCTATCCTGACTTCCATGAGCATTTGAAAGATGACTATCCATAAAGCACTTAGATGAGCACCCAGCAAAGGCTCAACAAATGTTCACTGCCCTGGATAAAAGTACACATTCCAGGCACCTCTAATTTCCAGTTAAAGACTAGTGAACTGGGGAAGTTAGAGTTGTCACAATGTGACGCCCTAACCCTAACCCTAACCCTAACCCTAACAACCCTAACCCTGAACCCTAACTTTAACCCTGATTTTATACTCTTTTAACCGAGTTCCGGGTGCACTTCCCACACCTCAGGTAGTAGCATGGGCGTCTCCTACCAAAAAATAACTTGGAGACTGTAACAGCCCAGAAGACACCATGATGATGCTCTGAATGGCTGACTGATGATTCTGTGGGCATCGCTGCTCTGGGGAGTGTCGGGTTGAGGGAGTCACTATGGTCCAAGCTCCTTCCATAATCTGGTTGTAGCCCCTTGTTCTCCCACCCTGGCATTTTAACTAGCTACTTCTCATCTCTACACTCATTCCTGGACATGGTTATCTAGTTCCTAGGACCACAATAAGGACAAGAAAAGGCTCTGAAAGGGACACTAATCCTGCCTCTTGGAGGTAGCACCAGTCTCCTCTCTCTTCCTTGCCCTGGAGCACAGGTCTCCCTTCTTACCAGTCCTCTATCTCTTAGGCCTTGGGTTTTCCTTGCTCTTTGGATCCTCTACTCAAGTGGTATTGCCCGCCCCCATAAGGTTCTAAGATGCACTCAGTTGGATAATGGTCAAAAGAATGAGGCATGGTGAACAATACCTTGGTGAACTGAGGGAGGCTCCAGGAGAAAAGGCAGAGGGCCTTTTCCCTGGTGTGTTGTGTTCCCTGGATTGTTCTTGGATAAACATTTATTTTCTCGCTGGATGTCAAAACACAGCTATAGAACCCAATCTCATCAATGTGCTCTGAATCTGAATATGTCTTTCTGCGTTGATTTCATTCTTTCCCAGATGTAATCTACACCATGTGCCAGGCAATTGTATTTCAATTGGTCTGTTCTGAGAAAGTTCTGGGAAAGAGCTACTCTGTTAATATTTAGTATGTGCATACTGGCATTTATTTACGTGTTTTTCTGGTCATGTTTATCTGAACTCAATCTTCTTTGGATCATTGTTTTCTTGGTTACATTTGCATAGAAAAGCACACTGAAACTAAAGTAAGGTTATCTACAGCATCAGACTGTAGTCTGCTCCATTTTTTCAAAATCCTCATCCCAGGTCCAGCAGACAACATCTGCATAAATTGGCTGAAAACCAACACCCTCCTTGATCCTGAGGACAATGCCCAGGACCTCAAGGAATAAAGTTAATAAGAGCCTGGACTAGTTAATAAAAGACATCTGTCTCTTCTCCCAGGCCTCTGATTTGTCCTCTATACAGAGGAATAAAAAACTGAGACTCAGAGAGGGGAAGTGATTTTCTTACAGCCCCACAGAGTGAGGTCAGAGCCAGCATTTTAATTGGGATGTTTGCTGGCCTCTGACTACATAATGTACCCTCCGAAGGCAGGCTCACCTGATACTGGAGTTTGGTTGTGGGGAATCAAACTTAGGTGGGCATCTGTGACTGTAGGAAGCAGCAGGCCAGCAGGGAGGGCAAGAGAGAGGTGTTTTACAAGGCAGTGAACTCAGATAATGGTCTTGTGGCCAATAGGGAAGTAGCAAGGGCCATTTCCCCTGTCACTCAGGCACTGGTGTGTTCCCTGGCCTCCACACCTGCCATGTAGCCCCAGGAAAGAGCAGTGTGTAAAATGTTCTCTCCACAGGCTCACCGCCATCAATTAGGTTTTCAGATGTAGAGGGGTCTACAGAGGCAAGAACCAAGAAGAATTAACATCCAGATGTCCTTCATCCTAATCCTTAGGCTCCAGTCTGCCCCCAACCAGTGTGAGACACAGGGGAGAGAACACTCAGGCATACCACACTTCCTCTTGGATGGGCAAACATCATCTGGCCTCTGCCTCATCCTGGGAAACCACACAAACCCCAAAGTAGGCTCAAAGCAGCAGAGATCATGTGGTGGGTGGCCAGAGACATACCACCCTTGGTCTAGGACACAGGAGTTAGTGTACAGCCTTCTTCAGGACCACCTTCCATAGAAGAAACACCAAGGAGTTGCCCCTTCTCCAAGGACTGGAAGATCTGACTCATTACATGCCTAGGCATAGCCCAGGCAGGGTCTCCATGTTCCTCTGTGAACCCTCAGATCATAATATGGCCAGGCTACTCTTTTATAGGTACAAAGACTCTCTCCCTGCCTCAGTCCTTAGTCTGTACTTGACCAAGTCATAGTTTGCCAAGTACATCTGGGCTTGAATTGAGCATGAATTGACAGAGGTGCCAAGATTATGGCAAGAAGAAATATTGGCAGAGACAGCAGGTGCTCCTTGAAAGTTTCTGGGAAGACATATGTTGTGGCACATGCCTTTACTCCCAGCACTTAGGAGGCAGCGGCAAGTAGATATCTGTGAGTTTAAGTTCAACCCAGTCTACACAATGAGTTCTAGACCAGCCAAGATTACATAGTGACTCATTGTCATAAAAAGAAGGAGGAGAAGAAGATGAAAAGGAGGAGGCAGAGGAGGGGAAGGAGGAAGAAGAAGAGTATGAAGAAGAGGAGGTGCTGATAGAAGATGGGGGAGTATGAAAAAGAGAGGGAAAATGTGTCTGGCATCTCTGAAGTCTGTATCTAGAGTGTCACACGTTGAGGTCACCTGAAAATTAGAGATGAGTGATAGAAACACCTCAGTTCTCTCCTGATAGGATAGTCATACATTTAGGCTCAGGTCATTAAGACTCCAGGTGCTGTGCCATGGCCTTTCCTGTGCAGTCAGGGCAGTCCCCAGAATCCAGGTTCTAGGCTGGGCTCTCTGTAAGTAGGATAGGGAAAAGTAAGACTGCCAGGCTGTTCAGTGAATCTGGACAAGTTGGTCTCCTGTAAAAGGCTGAAGAGCTCATCTTTGTCCACTAAAGGCAAACGTCCAGATAAGGTCCCTGGACAGGGATAAGTTGAGTTTAGGGTTTAGCTGTTAACAGTGTGAGGAAGGGCATCCCACATATGTTTGAAAGGAATGGTGTTGACCTGCCATCTCTCTGTAGGTGGTGTACTCACAGTCTGAAGCCATCACCCTGAAAATCCCCTGCCTCTTGGATTCTTAGAATCCTAGAACCCCAACTAAGTTAGACACCAGTACCCCAACTCCAGCATCTGAAAAGACTACCCTAAACCAAAGGGCACATTCTGGAAGAGATCATACTTGTAACTCAGAGACAAAAACAAAAAACAAAAAAAGACTGCAAATATGAATCTTGGCTTTGTTCTTTGTGCTGTCATTGAAAAATACTTTGTACTTCTATATATTTATAGAAGTATATATACACCTTTTATAACCCTGTCACTCTTCCCAGCCAAGTGCTGCTAGAGATGGAATTCAGGCAAGTTCTCTCCTACTGACTATATCCCTACCACTTTCTTTTTATTTTGAGACACTGTCTCTCTAGGTCTCACAAGTTGGCCCTGAACTTAACATGTAGCTCAGGAGAGCCTCAATCTGTGATCTTCCTGCTTCAGCCTCCTTAGAAGCTGGGATTGCAGGCCTTGAGTCACCGTGCCTAGCCCCAACTTTTAGTGTTTTGAAATGTGTGTCTTGTTATGTAGCCCAGGTTGGCCTCAAAGTCTTCATCTTCCTGACTCAGCCTCTCAAGGACTGAAGGGGACATCATGTCTGGCTGTGGTACTACCTTCTGTATGACAACTTTCTAGAGTGAGAATTTTGCTTTCTTTTAAAAACGAAGCAATATGGGTGCTGGAGAGAGAGTTCAGCGGGTAAGAGCACTGACTATTCTTCCAGAGGACTCGGGTTCGATTCCCAGCATCCACATGTCAGCTTGCAACTGTCTGTAACTACATGATCTGACACCTTCACAGACATACATGCAGCCAAACCACCAATGCATGAAAGATAAAAATTATTTTTTTCAAAAACACAGCAATCTTACAAGAATGTGTTTTCCTTTTAATCCCAAGTGTGGGATAAGGCGCTGCCTCAGATTGTCCACAGCAGCTGACTATGATTTGCCTCATGCTCTACCAGGGGTGCGATTTTTGCCAGCTGCAGATAGGTTCTGCGAATGTGACATTTGGAGTTCTGAGAATGCTAGACCCTGATAGAAGGGGTTTGTTGGCTGGTTGGTGGTTAAATGCTGTTGGTTGCTGTTTTTCAAGTCGTAGTGTATAGAGAGACAAAAATAAGAAATTCAATATCCTACTGGTGAAGTTCTCTCTCTCTCTCTCTCTCTCTCTCTCTCTCTCTCTCTCTCTCTCTCTCTCTCTCTCTCTCTCCTGTCCTTCTTTGCCTCCTGCCAAGTGTTAGGGAGTTGAAAGGGAAGAAACAGAGTAGTTGGAAAGGGTGGAATTAAAAAGAACTCACATAGTGGCCAAAAGAACACCAATGACTTTCCACTCCAAATAGCCTAATCAAACTGTCTAGTTCCTTTACAGACATAGCCAACTTGGATGCATGTGAGCAGGTAGATTCAAAGGCCCTGGTAAATGGCTTATAGGTCAGGAGTGAAGAGGAAATACTAGCCATCAACAAAGTCAGACCCACCCAGTGGTCATGGGTGTGGATGGGAATGGCAAGAGCTTAAGGATCAGAAGGCCCACATGCCCTTCAACTTCTCAGGCACAAATATCTCATCCTTATACCCTGCTGTCTGCTGATATTGGATGTAAACTGATGGCCTGCCCATTTGGAACCAGACATGGGACCATTCAGGGTGGAATGTAAGGATAAGCCAGGAATGAGTATAAGGTATCCAGAGGATATCAAAGATATTCCAGAACATGCCATTGATGTCCCAGGCCTTCAAGATCATATCTGGTATTGTAGCTAAAGTCTTTTCACCCAGACACTCATAAAGGCTGGCAGCCTCTCCTGTGTTTCACTGTCATTCACTGTCATCATTGGTGTTCACAGTGAGGTATAGAGGCAAGAGAGATGACTGTGCAGTAAAGAGAATATACTGCTTTTCTGGAGTTCAGTTCTCAACACTCACATCAGGAAGCTCACAACTGCTGTGGTTCCAGCTCTGAGAGAACCCAACACCCCTGAAGGGCACCTGTGCTAGCCTAAACATACCCACCCATAGACAAACACAAACATATTGTCTTAGGTAGGGTTTAATGCTGTAAAGAGACACCATGACCAAAGCAACTCTTCTAAAAGTGAACATTTCATTGGGGCTGACTTACCATTTCAGAGGTTCAGTCCATTATCATCATGGTGGGAAGCATGGCAGCATGCAGGCAGACATGGTGCTGGAGAAGGATCCAAGAGTTCTACATCCAGATTAGAAGACAACCAGGAGACTGGAATTCTACAGTAACTTAAGCATAGGAGACCTCAAAGGCCACCCCCTCAGTGACACACCCCTTCCAACAAGGCCACACCTCTTAGTAGTGTCATTCCCTGTGGGTCAAGCATTCAAACACATGAGTCTATGGGGGATAAACCTAGTCAAACCATCACACACACTCAATTGAAAATAAAATAAGTCCAAAAAACGAGGTCTATCTCTACCTCTAGTGTCTTGGGAGCCCTGATAGGATGGTAAGGCTTTGAGAGCCCAGGTTCATTCACTATGCCCCACCCCCAATTTGAAACTCTTTCCTTGCTACCTATAACATGGACACCACTGACAGCCAGAAGTAAAGAGACAGGGAGATCCTGAGGGATATTCTATAGAACATATCAGAAATGATGCTGACAATCCTGGGATCTGTGAATAACAAAGATATCATCACCAGATGTCCTAGCAATACAACTCCATGAACATAGCCTGAACAATGCTTCTTTCTGTATGTGAGGTCACCCCAGAACTTGGCTTTTTTTTCTCTTATCTTCCCCCATCCCCAGCCCTACCCCAAGGCTTTCCCACTCTGTCTAACCACCCTCTCTTTGGTCCCACTATGTTAGATATTGCCTCCTGAGTTTGGTAACCTGTTGGTGCTGGTGTACATGGGGGACACTGAAGACCACAGACCATCCAAGCCTAGTTCCAGCAGATGATGGGGACTTCATCTTTGGATCCCAGCAGTCCCCAGTAGCACATTGTCAGCGTGAAAATATCTGGAATGGAGTCCTAATGCCTGGGGCTAAGCTCAGAGCTGTGGGTCCCAAGTGAGATCTGTGGTGTCCTGCCCAAATCTTTCTTAGATCCCTGGTGTGAGGCACTTTATGGTCCTCATTTCCATAAATTTCTATGACATAATTCTAGTGGCCTGTGTTGGTTAGGATGTAGAACTGATTGCAAGCAGGATGAGTCTAAAGTATCCAAATGCTCAGACACTGCTCATGCCCCTCTTGGTCTGTAGAAAATGTAAGTGGCACACTTGCACAATTCACTGCGCATTGACAAGAAAGTTATCTTGGAGGTAGAATTGCATGGTTAGATCCAGGAGCAAAGTTGTAGCTTCAGGGAGCAGAAAGATGGCTTCCTGCCTTTCACATTCCCTACAGCCTCCAGACCTTAAGTACTCTCCAATATCGACCTCTTGAGTGACTTTATTCTCCCTTACCCTTAAACTTCTTCCTCTCCCTGAAGAGATGGGGCAAGTACCACTCACTAACCTTGTCTTGTATTTTTTCTCATTGTGTAAGAATAACATTGTGCTCACTATGCCTCTATGTTCTTTTCTGTCTCTTAGAGACTGTGATCCTCATCATACAGACTGGGACTTTCCCACCCACTTGTCTGACCAGGTTGCCTCCTTGGGCAACTGTTTTTTTAGGTTGCTAAAGTTTCCCCTTCTTTCATACTTTACACTGGAGCAGGGCACTGGGCACCAAAACCTTTGGGTTGAAAATGAAGTACCTGCATTACCCAACCTTGACCACCACTAGACAAGCAAAGAGAGTGTTCAGCCTGAGCTCATGAGCTTTGTTCAGTCTTGCTGTGAATGGGCCTGTGTGGGCTTCATATCTGCTGATGCCCAGGACATTTCACCAAAGGGGAGGCTCGATTCGCAGGGCACTTTTTAGACTTTTAGCAGCTTCTTTTTGTAAGAGCTGTATTGTGGGTTATTTACAAACATTTAAATTCATCAATTTTGAATTTGAATAACTGAGGAGGGTAACAATCCTCACATAAGTATCATTGTTCTTTCTCTTTAGAAACTTTCTGTTCTGTTTGTATTTTCAATAATGACTGAATTTGTAACCCTGGACATGTTAGGAAATACCAAACACATAATCAATACCATTTGGATAATTGTTAGTTTGTTTTTATTCAGAGACATAAATAAGCACCTGGATGCCAGAAAATCAGAACCATGGAAGTAGCCCGATGGCTTTTTGTTAATTATTTGCCTGAACTCTGCTCCCAGGCAACCACCTCACTGTTTTCCGATGCTGCTGGTCTTGTCTGTCAGAATTTAAAGAGTCATTTGGGACTAGCTCTGTCTTCACCTGTTGCTTTTGAGATTTAAGGAGCAGTTCGCTTCTTGCTTCACCTCCTCTCACCAACTGATACACTTCTGAGTGAGTGGGGTAGGTATTATTAATGACTTTGTGTAGGTGAAGTATACTGTTCCCACTTCTCTGAGGTGAACTGAGAGTAGACTTGCTGAGTCATATAACAAGCATGTGTACCATCATCCAGCTTTAAAAAAAACTGCCCCACTGTCCTCCAAGATGACTCTTTTCATTCCCTGCCAACTGTTCCATGTCCTGTCTCAGCCTCCCAAGTGTAAGATTAAAAGTGTGTACCTCCATGCCTCATGGCCTTACGGTTTTAGATCTGATTATGATGGATGGGCATGTGGTGTCTCACTGCAGATGTTTCCCTGAATCTCCCTCTCTATATACCACACTTCTATAGATGTACACACACACACACACACACACACACACACACCAACCACATACTACACACACACATGTACACGTACCACCTACACCACAGAAATGCCCTGAGGGTCTGCTTTGTTCCTTATGTTTACTCTGGTCTTGGCCATTGGTTACACAGGGCCTCTGAATAGAGCACAGAATGTGGCAAGGTATGGGGATCTTCCCACACCTTTGGCACATGGTAGCTCAGGATTAGGAAGAAGGGCTAGGCTGTTTACCTAATATAAAGAAACTAGTTTCAAGGCCCTGAGTTGGAAGGCCTAGGACCTCTCAATTCCCACAGCCCAGGTGTTCATCAGGTCAGAAACTTAAGAGCAGAGCATGATTTGGCCAGGCAGGGATGGAACCTTGGTTAAAGAAGAGACAGTAACTTGACAGCAGGCCTTGCTGATTGCTAAAGTCAAGGAGAAGCACTAATCACTGTGTACTGGCTACTTGAGTCAAAGTAAAATTTAAATACCCCTGCAAAGTCACTGAAAAGGGACCCAGACAGCACTGGGTTCTCCAAGTGCAAAGCTAGGATACGGAGGCCATGGTTGGTTTTCTCTATCAGTGTGTATTACAGGCTGTTTGACATTGAGCCCCACATTGATTTCTCAAGGAACTCAGGCTCCTGGGCACAGCCTGAATTATTTATATCCTCACAGCCTTCTGAAACTAAGAAGTGAAATTTTAAAGATTTGCCAAGTAAGGAGATAAGTGACCTTGAACTGGATTTCAACTACAGGGTGAGGGACCTCAGAAAGTGCTAGCACCCAATGCATTTCAAATGAAGAAGAGCCCTGACTAAGTAGGAATATGCTGTGCAGAACCTCAGACCAGAAACTGTAACATACAGGAACTTTTAAGAGATGTTTTCCTTGCCTGGCACAGCCATATCCACTGGAAACAGGAATAGTCATGGGGCCAGACTGAGCAAAGCTGAGCCAAATGTTGCAATCGCTGTCCTTCTGTCTCTCCCTTTTGGGTTTTGGTCTCTGCATGCTGCATTCTTGGGGACTTTCTGCATTATTACTCATTTTATATCTTTTCCCGAGAATATTATGTTTCAGTCACTTTAGGAAAATCCTAAAATTAACTTTATCTGGTCACTATTTGGAAGTCTTCCTTGTGCCCTAAGGCTCAGTAGACATAGGTAAGTACATACCTAGATGAGGCCATTCCTTGTTGGGGCATCTGCCCCTGAACAAACTCAAAACAGCATAAATAGTACGGGGTAAACAGAGACAAGTGATGAACTCTGACTGGCCAGGAGAAAAGGGGACAGACTCAAGGTCTCTTCTTTATTATAGGCTTAGAGTTCTCTGAAAATGTAATTTAAAGATAGGGCGTGGTATAGGGTATAACCCTGAAGGAATAAAACTCAGTAAATAAGAAAGATTGAAAAAAAAAAGGAGGAGGGGGGAGCTGGCAAGATGGCTCAGTGAGTAAGAGCACTGACTGCACTTTCGAAGGTCCTGAATTTGGATCCCAGCAACCACATGGTGGCTCACAACCATCTGTAATGAGATCTGATGCCCTCTTCTGGTGCAACTGAAGATAGCTACAGTGAATTACGCAGGAGTGAGTGGGGCTGGCCAGAGGTCCTGAGTTCAATTTAAAAAAAAAGAATATCATTCTTTAAAAGAGAGAGAGAGAGAGGGAGAGAGGGAGAGAGAGAGAGAAAAGAAAAGAGAGATTGCCTAAAATAAACATTTCCTACTTTATAGCATAGGTGATAACGGATATAGAAAAAGGAGTGAGGTATTGGTATTTGCTATTCATTTAAAAACTAGTTCAGGGGGATTGCAATCTCTCTGGAAGAACAAGATAGGCTGGCCTGACCATGCAGTTCTCTCAGTCTAGACCACCAACCAAGGAGTGTACCTGAAAGAATCCGTGGCGTTGGATACATATGTAGCAGAGGATAGCCTTGCCTAACAGCAATGGGAGAGGAGGCCCTTGGTCCTGGGGAGGTTTGATGCCCCAATGTAGGGGTATGCTGGAACTTCAGGAAGAGGGTGTGTTGAGTGGCTAGGGGAGCACTCTCAAACAGGCAAAGGGGAGGGGGGAAGGGAGGTTATGGAGTGTCCTGTGTCTGCTTGGGGCTCAGGCCTCTGGTGGAGGTGGTATAGGGGAGTTTTGACTGTGTTTATCCCTCACTAGCACCTGACCCATAGACCTGGCATTGGGCTATGGGAAACCACTCCAGGGTTGGGGAAGCACAGTCTGAGGTCCAGGGACTGCTGAATTTGTCTTGGGAGTACCGAACCTACACAAGGCCAGGGATGTCAGGTTCACAGACTCGGGGGCACCCAGGCACTGCTGGGAGCCTCTTAAGAACTGAGAACAGAGTTGGGGCTAGATCTAGCCTGGGGCTGAAGGAGAAAAAAGGAGAGTGCTCCGAGTGCATCACTCAGGGAGGAGAGTCCTTGGCTTGTTCTGTGAGTGGCTTGGCTTGGTGGGGGCCATG